>NW_026000037.1:58829818-58905659 GCF_001458135.2 Marmota marmota marmota
CCAAAAAAAAAAAAAAAAAAGAGCAACCTAGGATTTGTCATAGCCATTCACTGCTCTGGACGGCTACTTCCACAATCCCCTTCATGTCCATAGTATTTTCCATTTGGTTTCCCACTCAGGCCCTTGACCCACCTTCATTCCTATACAGGGGTCCACCTAATCTCTGTAATTTGTATAAAATGTATAAAAACCTGGAGCTTAAACAGATCTGTCCAAATCCCTCCAAACTTGTCTGATCTCTCAAGTTAATTATCTCTCAGTTAGGAACTCGGCCTGGATTTGCCTTAGGACTACAAATGCAGAAGCAGCTGTGTGTTCCCCATATTGGTCTCCACCCACTCTCACCTTTCTGAACTAGGAGCCTTGGTTTGCTCCACACCTCTCATTCACCGCTTTAGAGTCCATGAAAGGTGAGGTCCCTGACTCAGGCTGTGACTCACTCTGCTGGGTAAACCCAGCTCCTCCCTGCGGGAAGTGACTGCTGCAGGCAGGTTGGGCATCCAAGATGAAGGACCCCACAGCTATTTAGAAGCAGTACTTTCCATATTTTAGCTTCCAACATTGGAACTCCCCAGAACTGGACTAATTCATTCCCTTCCAAAAGGAGGATATGGGGATGAGGAGTTCATGTTGGATATTTTTCCATAGTGGAGATGTTCCCTAGAATGCTGTCAGTGCCACAGATTTTGCTGATGGCACTACATTTCACGCTGCACTTCACTTTCTCAGCTACTTGCACTTCCTTTCCTTGTCCAACCTCTGCCTTGGATTTGCACTTCATTGTCATGCCCAAGTTGCCAGCACAGTGGTGGTGCATAGTAGGTGTGTTTACACACGTTAGGTGGGTTGTCATACCTCTTGAATGGACTGTCTTTTTTTTTTTTTCACTTTTTGCCTGAAACTGGCTGCACAAAGATAGCAAATATGAGCATATTTTGTGCAACCATGAGGTTTACTTCATGACATCTGGCCACTGATTTTTACCTCTGCAACTGTATGTCATTTTCTTGGTGAGACTTCCATTGCATCCAGTGTCCATTGACTGATACCATTTTTAAAAATTGTAAATAGGTGATGCAATTGTATGATACAGATTTAAAAGCCACCAGGAGTTAGGGTGGAAGTCCTCCTCCCATGCTTGGTTTGTATTCTTTCTGGAGGCAGCCATTGTTTTACCAGTTTGTTGTGAATCCCTTCAGAGGTTCCTGCTGTGGGTTGGATGTGGGTTGTTCCTAAAAGGTTCATGTGTGGAAGGCTTGATCTTCAGTGTAGTGATATTGAGAGATGGTGGGGCCTGGTAGGGAGGCCAGTGGGAGGTCATTAGGTCAAGCTTTCTGGAGGGATTAATAAAGTTCTCAAGGGCTAGCATATAAAGGCCCTAGGTTCAGTCCCCAGCACCACCAAAAAAATACACACACACACACACACACACACACAAATATGTTCCCTTGGGATGAATTGTTATAAAACAAGTGAGCCTGGCCCCTGACTCTCTCTGGCTCCCATCTCACCATGTGATCTCTTCAAGACTGCATGTACCCCATCACTGTGATGTCATTAGTCATGAGCTTTATCAGAGGCCAAACCAAAGCGGCTGCCTCATTTTGGACTTTTAGCCTTTAAAACTGAACTAAGTAAACCTCTTTTTTGTAAGTATCCAGCTTCAAGCATTTTGGTGTAGCAATAGCAAACGGACAAATATTGCCCATATATTTATAAGCAGATATATGCATATACATTTTCTACCTGTATGGTAGCATGCCAGGCATATTCTTCACCTTTTTTTTTTTTTTCTCGTCATATTTTAGAACTTGTTCTATGTTGTAAATAGCTTCCCTAGTGCTTTTTTTCTTATTCCTTTTTCTTTGCACTACTAGGAATTCCACCCAGGGCCTTGTGCATGGTAGGCAAATGCTTTACCACTGAGCTACATACCCAGCCCCTACTTTCTCATTTTTTAAACCTTACTTTGAGAGAGGAGCTCATTGAAGTTGCCCAGGCTGGCCTGGAACTTGCAGTCCTCCTATCTTGGCTTCCTAAGTCACTGGGATTACAGGTGCATGCTGCTGTGTCCAGCTGCTTCCTTAAATGCCTAACATTTAAAGGACGAACAGTGATTATTTTAACCAGTTTGGATGTTCTGGCAATTTCTAATCCTTAGCTGTTAAAAGCAGTGCTGCAGTGAAGAACTTTGTACCTCCCACATTTCACCTTAAGTACAGGGTCACTTCCTGGTGCCGTGGAGTGCCCAGAGTCATTTTTCTAACAACTGTGCTGATTCTGGAGGAGTAACTGCTCTCATTTCTCTCTGTCACAAACTGTTTCCTAGCCATGTGTTGTTACCACTGGCCACTCTACCAGTGGGGTTGGGAGAATCTTTTTGACAACAGGAGTTGCCCAAGCTTTTGAGTTTCTGATGGCTTCACTGTTTGTGTCCTACCTATACTTGTTGAAATGTAACTGTTAAATTTGGAGTGGCTTGTAGTAATGCATAAAGTCACATACAGTGCCTCATCACTGTGTTAAGAGTTTCCAAAGTTATTTGGCATTATTTCCTTTGATCCTTGTAACACCCCATTGAATGATTTCAGATAATCCATATTAAAAAAACAGTGGGTATAGCTGGGACTTGAACCCATCCAGTTGTCTTGAAACTCCCTTGGTATTTCTGATTAAAGTTTTGGCCTGCCAAGCTGTTACCAGGCGGATAAGAAGGCATAAGCTTTCCGTGTAGTAGTCAATATAAGATAGTACCATATTATCCTAGTAAGAACAGGCCAGAGGAGGACTAATCCTGTATGTCCCAGTGAACTAGTAGTAGTTGCTAAAATATGGAAATACTTTTCAGTAAATAGCTTTGCCCCCAAACTGCTTGTGCATCCTTTCCCATTGTCATACGCTCCTTGTCATAGGAACCCCTGCCTCTACCACCACATATGTCCCCCACAACCCAGCAACTAAAAGGGAAATGCCCTCCTACAGTTGTGAGCCTCTGGACCATAGCTCCAGAGCTACAGCCACCATCAATACTGATTAATTGATTATCCAGCCATACTGGTTCCTAAATATTCTAAAAATCTAAGCATAGGCATACAGTAGTAAATACTGTAAATATTTAGCCTCAGAACTTGGTTTCTGTGAATCTATACACTGTTCAAGTTGCATTCTTTTCTTGTTCACAGTATTCTGTTTATAAATCTAACTTAAAAGCTGAAAGACCTCTTTTGGTTTTGCTTTTTGTTTTGTACTTTGCTTTTGTCTTCCTGGTCTATAAAAATGAGTAGCTGGAGCTGGTCTGAGGTGTTTGGACCCGGGACCCACTGTCTAGTCGCTCCACCATTGGAGCTTCAACCTCATCATCCAAGATGGCAGCATCTACATTCTAGGTAGTTCATGAAAAGAAAAGGGTCTAGCCAAAGGCACATGTACACCACCTTTTAAGGAAGATTCTTTGAAGCAGCACTGGGACACCTTGTCATGCATCCCATTCAGCAGGATCAAGTTGTCTGGCATGTCCAGCTGGAAGGGGAGGCTGGGATGAGGCCCCTTTTTGGGGTGGCCTTATGCCCAGCTTACAAGTCCTTTACTATGGAAAAAGGAGAGAACTGATATTGGGCAACAGCCAGCAGCCCTGGCACAGCTACTAAGTCTGTTGTTTCAGTTATCTCATTTAGAAAATAAACTATGCGATCATATTAATTTCCTTTTGAAAACACTGAAAATTTTGGATTTCCTAAGTTATTGGAATAATAAAATGGATATGGCGACCTACCAGGTATACGCTTGTTAAACATACCTTTTCTCTTCCTGATTTTAATTAAAAAAATATTTTTGAAAAATGATAAAACTAAAGTCATGTTTTCTTTTGCAAATGAGCTATGAGCTATTTGATAACAGCTTTTAAGAAACGGGTCTTAGGCTGAGGCTGTGGCTCAGTGGCAGAGCGCTTGCCTAGCATGTGTGAGGCACTGGGTTCGATCCTTAGTACCACATAAAAATAAATAAAGGCGTTCTGTCCATCTACAACTACTAAAAAAAAAAAAAAGAAAAAAAAGAAAGAAAAAAGAAATGGATCTTTATAATATTGATGGTTGTATACCTGGCATATAAAAATCTGCTTGATCACTACATATGTGAATACAAAATTAAGAATGATGACTAATTATAAAATAATCTTTATTCTCTGAAACAGAAATTTCCCAAGCTACTACTGCAAGCAACTACTGTGTGCCAAGTAGTACACAACGAGAAAGTGGGCTCAGTCCAGTGTAGACAGCTTCTTAGACTTGTTCCCTTGAAAGGAAAATTCGCTAGAGATTGGCCTCCTATGGACAGGTGTGATTTGGCAACTGAAAAGTCAGGTATCTGTTAATTTAGAGGCACAGGAAATGGTTAAGTGCCACATATTATAAGGTGTGGCAGGGACTTTGTGAAAGTGAAAGAATAGGGTTGCTTGGAGCCATTCAGCAGAACTTGGGTCTTTTTCCTTTTCTTACTATTATAGACAGCAACATTTTAATTGTAATTCTTTCTTACAGGTATGCGTTGCTCAATCAGCTCAAAACCCATTAGAGCTAACAGTGGTTTTTTTGTTGTTGTTTTTAAAATATTTTTTAGTCATAAATGCATCTATTTTATTTTATTTATTTATATGCTGTGTTGAGGATCCGAGGGACTCACTCGTGCCAGGCAAGTGCTCTACCACTGAGCCACAACTCCAGCCCCTCATGTTTTTTAAATGAACTGATTATAGATTTAAACCTGTACTTTATAAATTTTTGTTGAAGTGGCCATCTAAATTACAGGCCAGTAGCTGTTGTGATTTTTACCTTGTCAGTGCCGATGGTATTTCTTTTCCTGGAGATTTTTTAAACTTCTTGTTAGGAGATCAGTGTTGGTAAACCAAGGTCACACCAAAACTCAATCCCAGGGATAGAAGCAGGTTTCCTTTCCCGTCTCCTCTTGGTTCTGTTGATCTCATCACTTCTGTTGGCACTCTATTTAGGTAGCTGAACTTGATGATTGCGATTTTACCCCCACCCCCAACCCCAGCACATAGTAATGATTTCTGAGCTGCAGGAGTAGAATGTTGTGGGTAATCAAAACAGGTTCTACTGTGGAGGCTCCTTTATGCCAGAGCTCCTGTGCTGTTAGTCAGGGACACACCTATGGGAAGGTGCACTGAGTCAGGCAAGAACTAGAACCCGCAGGCACAAACATCACAAGTTTTGTAGCCACTGGAACCTGAGTTTAGTTCCGGCATGCTCTGTCAAGCAGACGGGAAGAAAAGGCTCTTGTGAAATTTTGGGAAGGCCAGGACAAAATTACTGATCTTGTGATACAACTAAAGGCTACAAGTAATTCTTTGGGCTCCTGTGGCATATATCATAAAGCATTTAATAGATTTTGATTATGAATGACCTCTTGTAAATAAATACTTTTTAAAAAATGGTTAATCGGGGTTCTCTAGGGATGTTTATAACCAAGTAGAAAGGCAGAATAGGGCTACAGTAATACAAGATCTGGGAGCCAAGGGTGCTGGGCACAATTCCTGTGTTGTCACTTCCCTGCTGTGTGACCTTGGGCAAATTATTTATCCTCTCTGAATTTGTAAAATGGGTAGTGGTAGTACTGTCTATTTAATGAACTCATGGCAGAGTTAGAGTGTAGGAGATGATGGCTGTCAATAGTTTCTTAATATCTTATTTACCCTAATTTTCAGGAAGGGTATGTTTATCTTGGTAGGGGGTTTCTTGGAAAGTATAGAAATTTAGTTTTTTGAACATGAGGTTGTACTTCATTGAAAAAGGGAATCTTACTCTTGTAATCAACTTTCTATATAAACATGAAAACTCCAAGCTTGGAGGTGAACATTTTTGTTCCGCCGTGAGTTTTAGCTCCTACTTGCCCAACTGGATCAGCCAGTTGGTGTAGTTAGATAAAGTTTTGGTTTTTCTTGGCCAAACACCCTTCAGGTTACAAAAACTAGGCCCAGATTCTTGCCTTCAAGGAGTTTGTAGCCATGTTAAGTGGAGGTGGGAGAAATGCCTGCCAGGGAAGCTCACTTGGGAGAGGGTGAAAGTGGAGCTGGGGTCTTCAAGGCAGGTTGGTAAGTACCGCCTGCAGTTGAAGCTTGGGAATCGTAGATGAGCAGGCTCTTAGAGGTGGGGTGGGCTGGCAGGAAACACATGAGCAGAGGCGCCTTGGCCCTGGCTCGCTTAGGAAGTAAGGGGAGTAGAGGCAGCATAGGGTAGTGACGGTGCCATGGCCTGGTGGTGCAGGGATGGCTCCAGTTGACCTGGGGAGAGGATGCCACAGCCCCTCAGGGAAGGGCGCTGGGCCTGAAGGTCTGCCCCTGTCAGGAACGTCTGAGCCTCAGCTTCTTCTCTCCAACTGCTGAGAAATACTTAGAAAAAATGTATCTGGAGGACTCTGTAATTATAGAATGTCCTGCGAGTGTGGGTAGTTTGTGCACTGCTTGGGTTTGCAGCCTCCCCTGCCAAGAAAGATCCTGTGATGAATGAGTAGTGAGTGCCTTCCTAGAGTTGCGTTTGTCCCATCTGTAGAAGGCCAAGGGTATGCTGTTTTCAGGGACAAGGGCACCTGCACCCATGGAGCTAGTAGCACCCTAGTGGAGGAGGGAAGAGTGCTAGTGTGAATGTGGGGCAGATCTGGGGAGGGCTTTTAGCTCTCTAGGAAGGGCTCATCAGGAGGAGCATCTTTGAGGAGGGGGTGGTTGGGTTAGCCCTCAGGGAGACACAGGAGGTATCTCACACATAGACCCAAGGCAAGAATGCTCTGAACTGAAGGAAGCAGCCGCAAGGAATGATGGGAATGTGGTTAGTATGCTCAAAAGGATGGGAGGTCTGTGTGGCCAGAGTGTACACCTGAAGGTGATGAGGCTGGAGAGGCAGATGAGCAGCTCCCCAAGGGCCGATGCCCATGGGAAGCCATTGGGGGTAACCAGAGCAGTGACTGTCGTGACCTGAGCTACAGGAAGAATAGCATCTGCTCTGTGGAGGGTCCTCTGAGGGGGATGTGAGGGTGGCACAGGAGAGGAAGCACACACACCTGCCGCTGTCCAGGTGGGACCTGGTGGTGGCTCAGACACTTGTTATAGAGGAGAAGCCACTGGATAGTGGTCAGATTCAGAGAGAAATGTGCAGGTAGAACCCATGGAAGCATTGATGCTAGGGCTGTGGGCGGTGGGGGAAAGTGGGGAATCGAGGGCGGTGCTGGATTTCTGGCCTGAGCACCTGGGCAGATGGTGTGTGGGAATCACAGGGTGGGGCCTGGCATACTATACTAGGTGTGGAATGCTAAGTGCAGACATCTAGTGGGCAATGGAGTGTTTGAATGTGGAGGTCAGGGTAAAGTTTGGGTTGAAAAGAGATGTTTTGAAAGTCACTAGTGAATGGGTGTTTCCAGCCACAGGATGGAACTAGGAAAGGGGCTAAGATGCGACGGAAGAGGAGCAGCCAGCAAAGGTGAGGGTCAGTCTGCCAGGCTCGACCTGAACTGTGCATCAGCCTTGCTGTCCGTCCTCCAATTCTCCAGTCCAGTTCCTAGCTACATCAGATTAGAAGGTCAAAGCCAAACCAGATACAGGAAGCCACAGAGACAGACCCTTAGACCCCTCTCCTCTTAAATAAGGGAGGTGAGCCCCCAGTTTAAATCTCCTCTTGTGGAATGATTACAGCGGCCACAGCATCTGACCTTGAAGAATGGACAGGCAACAGGACATTTCCCAAAGGGTTAGAAAGGCCCTCGTGTTAACATTTGAAGTGCCAACAGCCAAGAGGCACCTTTGGTGCACATTCTCATTGCCAGCTTTAACCAGGTTTGCATTGGCCCAGTGTGTTTTGGGTTTCACCTCAGGGTGACCTCTCCATTCCTCTGAACTGCAGCAAACTCCTAACAATCTTAACATTTTCCACTCATAAAATTAGACACCAGAGCAGTGATCCCACCCTC
Organism: Marmota marmota marmota; assembly: GCF_001458135.2. NCBI lineage: Eukaryota > Metazoa > Chordata > Mammalia > Rodentia > Sciuridae > Marmota > Marmota marmota. Next base: position 58,837,793 of record NW_026000037.1, read on the forward strand.
CTGTCATCCCACATATTTTTGAAATCACATGGTACTTAAGGCTATGTGTTATCTTGTCTGGTGTCTTTTTTTCCCTCCATTTTTAGCTGGGTGACTATATATTAAGGCCATGAAGGAATGTGACATTCTGCGGATTCCACTTAAATGTTGTAATGAAATTTGGTTTTGAAATTTAAGTTGGTGGAGAAAGGTAGAATACAGCTATTTCTTTGTCTAGTGTCCTGCAGCTGTCCATTTCTTCCTTTCAGGTGGTTTATTGATAAGGCCTTCAGAGGTCTCAAATGCAGGCTCATAGTTGATACGTGAACTGTGAGGCCCTCTCTGAGCCTTCATCCCTATTCCTGTAAAATTCAGAGCTCAGAGGAGATCAAGAATGGAGACCAGTGGGGGTGGATGGGTAGCAATACTGCCAAGGAGATGCTGGCCCATTTACAGTGCAGACAGTGACATGGGAGGCGTGAATGGCAGGCTTTGCTGCTGGAGGTGATGCTTGTTGAGGGAGGAGTTGGGGGCTGGATGTGCCATTCAGGTATTCTGCCTGGAGGAGAGTGGCTGGGGCCCAGAGAAGTGATATTAGTGTGGAGGCTACAGTGTCACTGGGCCAGCTTCACGTGGTACTTCTGCTGTATTTTCTCATCTGTGTGTGTTCAAGTGGAGACACCAAAATGGGTCCAGTAAAGACAAAAACGTTAAGGGACTGGGGACTGGGGTGCTGTGGGAGAGCACTTGCCCAGCATACATGAGGCCCTGGTTTTGACCCCAAGCACTGCAAAGAAACAAAACATTAAGACTGCCAGTTTAGGGGTGGGGATGTGGCTCAAGCAGTAGCGCGCTCACATGGCATGGGTGGGGTGCTGAGTTCGATCCTCAACACCACATAAAAATAAAAGATATTGTGTCCACCTCAAACTAAAATATAAATATTAAAAAAAAAAAACTGCCAGTTTAAAACCAGAAATAAAGTTCAAGTTTCATTTGACAAATTGACATTTCTTCAGCTTTCTCTTAAACCCTTCTCTTGGGCTCATTTTGGTGTTAGCTGTAGCTGGTGAGTTATAGGTGAGGGCATTTGCCTTACTCAGAGCTGCTTTGGGAAACCTCTCACCCTCTCTAGGTTTTCCAATATAATGTATGCATTTCGGGGCAAACTGCTGCAAAGTGAAAATGTTCCTAAGCATTCAATTTTGAGAGACTCGTTTCTCTCTGTCTTTCAAATATACTTATTAGTAGACATTGCTGGAAATTAGAGACACTGGCTAGTGGGTCATAGCTAGTGCAGAGTAGGCATTTGGTAAGAAGCTTGGACAATATTTCTGAATGAATGGGCACATGGAACATGGAAAAGTTGTGCTCTCAAACTGGCAGCTGGCATTTCTGTGTCACCTTTACTCAGATTTGCAGGCAAAACTTTTTTGTTTCAAACAATACTACATTAACTATAAACATGTGAAATTTCTAAAAATCATAGTACAAATGGAAAATAATTTTTAAGGACATACAAGAATCTTTGAAGGAGTCTCTTGCTCGCTGGTATTGGGCCAAGGATAAGGGGCAGGGTGTTGGCGGGAAGTTCTGCCCATTTTCCTCTGCTTGTAGAGATCTATTTTTAGAAACACTGGAAAATTTAAAGTTCTAATCCATTTTGTCACCTTATCCCAGATGTGGAACACTGAAAAAAAATTTAAATATAGTTTGATTTATGTAACATATGATGGTATAATGATATTACAATAATTATAATAACTTATATAAACTCTAGATTATGATTTCCAACCTATTTTAATGCATCTGTCAATTTTGTTGAAATAGTCGTAGAATTGAAAACTTCAGACTTAATGGGTTAAATCTGCTGGGTTGAAATTATTAAAACTGGACTTTCTTTTAAGTGTGTAACCTGCTTTTGGCTCATTACTCATTGAGTGTCCTTTGAGTGTCAGACACTGACCTGAGTCCTTGGAAAACAACAGTGAACACAACAGATGTAACCTCTGACCCCATGGAGGTGACCTTCTGGTGAGGGATAAGGACAGGGAGAATGGCCACCTGTGGTTATTATGAGGAAGGAAAGGTAAATAAGAAGTAAGAGGCGGGGCTTGGCCTGAAAGGCATAGGAACATTTTAAGCAGAGACCTGGAGGGTGATGGGAGGATTCCACGGGAGAGAAGAGCCTGTGCAAAGGTCCTGGGTCAGCTGGAAGAGTGTGAAGAAAGCCCAGTGTGGTGAGAGTGAGAGGGTGGGTCATCCCAGAGTTTGCCCTTGAGAGTGTATAACCTAAAACCTGTTTACCAAGGCCATCATCAAATTCTGCGTTCTTGGTATGTGAGCAGAGTCTAATGTGAATAAGAGATACTGTTAGATGTCCTACTGTGGTAGGGCAGAATGATGCTCACAGAGAAATCTACATCCTGACCTGCCAAGCCTGTGAATGTTAGGTTAAACAGTACAGTGAACAGAACAGATGTAACCTCTGACCCCATGGAGGTGACCTTCTGGTGAAGGACAAGGACGGGGGATTAAGGCTGCTGATTAGCTGACTTTCATTAGGGAAATCATCCCGAATTCTCCAGGTGGACTGGACGCAGTCTCAAGGATCTTCATAATGTGGAAACTGGAGGCAAGAGAAATTTGAAGCTGCTGTGCTGCTGGCTTGGCAGATGGAGGGGACCACGTGACAAGGAAATGGGCAGGTTTGAGGCTGGAGAGGACAAGGAAACAGGTTGTTCTCAAACCTTCAGCTCCGATGAACCTTGATTTTAGCCCCAGAGACCTATGGGTGGACTTCTGACCTAAGGAACTGTGAGATAAGTCGGTGTGTGTTTTAACCCACTAAGTTTGTGGTGACTTGTTCCAGAACCAATAGAAAATTAACATACTGCCCAGCTCCACAACTCATGGCATAGATTGCTGTTACACTAGGTCACTTGGTCATAAAGCCTCTGGTACTTTCCTTGCTGTTGGCATGGAGAGTACCTTTGCAAATTACACCCTCGAGGTGGTTGACCTATGATCATTCCTCAGTAGATATTTTCTGAGGGCCTTCCATATTCCTGACCCTGCTTGGATGAGCTCATGGGTAAAAGCAGCAAGACGTGTGTTCTCAAGGAGCCTCAGTCTAGAAGCCTCACAACCCAACCCACCCAGAGGGCCCGCAAGGGTGGGAGTTCATGTCTGCATGCGAAACCCAGCAGTGGAGCACAGCAAAGCAGTTGTGACTGGCAGAAACTTTTCCCTGAAAAAGAAGTCTTAAATCCTGAGAGGAAAACTAGAGCTTAGTCCAACTTGTTTATACTTACTTTGAGAAATGACCAAAAGGTAGTAGTGGCCAGGGAGTAGTGGCAGGGTGAAGACATTCAATAACCCACTGGTCCTTGGAGAACAAAGCACAGTCTCTTCCTCTGGAAGAGGGACAGTACTTCTCTCAGTGGGCTCCTGGAGAGTCAATGTGTGTGTGGTGGGGAGTTTATAAGGCCAGTGGACCTTCGGTGACAAGACAGGCTGCCTGCCCTTGGTAACCTGATCATGTGGAGACTGACCACTGGACTCCCAGCCAGAACTCATCAGTGCCAGTGTCACCACTGCCAGATGCAACCATATAGATGCACCTTTGAGCAGGACTCACTGTGGAATTTGTCTGCTGTGTCAATCATGTTCCTCAGCCAGCTTTGTGCATGAGGATGGGGTGACCATATCATTTATCTTCCAACCTGCAACATTTTTGAATAAAAGAAAAGGTGCGGGGTGAGCACTGAGCTTTCAGAACGAGGGCTGTCTAGGGGAAACCTGGGTATCAGTCCAGCTAAGGCCTGGAAGTAGTGACCATTTCATCTGACAGTCTGATGACCAAAAATGGCTCAGTAAAGTGTGGATTTTATGCAGAAGTGCCCAGGATTCCCAGAAAGAGAAGGATTGGCCCAGGTACCCTTCTTTACAAGCCTGTCCATAGCATAGAGAGCTTTATCACATTGTGGTCTCAAAGAGGTATTTTTTCCCATACCCCTGACTATAATTTATTTTATTTATTTATATTTTATATTCATTTATATTTATTTTTTACACCCAAATTATTGCTTCTTATGTTTGAGGCTTCACAAAAGCATTCTTAAGGGAGCTGCTCTCTTGCTTACTTTATTTCAAATGACCAAGTTCTGTTTGTTATAAACACATTAGCCTAAAAGTACCTTGGTCAGTTTTAATTAATATGGGTGCCTATAGAAATTGGTATTAAAATATTTTAAATTGAAATATATTTAAGTTGATTTAAAGGAGAGTCACATTCAAATGGGATTTGACACCATACTTATAAGTCTTAGATGTTATAAACTTTAAAATGCTCAGGAAAACTGGGTTAAATATTTTTTTTTTTTTTTACAAAGGAATAGCAAAGAAGTTAGAGTTTGAATGAAATAGACATGAATAAAATTATTTAAAAATATTTAATACAATGATTTTAAATGTTTGTATAAATTAAATGATCAAATGTTGTCAATTGACTGTTTTCATTCATAGAAGTATAGTGTAAAAGTTGGCAATAAAAACTTTTGGGATTTTTTTTCCCCCATTTCATTCACCTAGGCATACATTTGTGGCATTAAGTAGAGTATGAAAGATGAGTAGTGATAAGAGATAGGGAAATGAGGCTGGGTGGAACTCTGGTTCCTCAGATTCCTTTGAGAAATGACTGAATTTCCTTCGAGAAAGGACCCAGATGGCACACTGGGTGTCCAGGTTTACTTCCAGGATCTGAGAGATCACCAAAAGGCAGAAAGCAGATGGTATCTGGCAGATGACCTCAAGGGGAAGGAACCGCAGTCTGGAGCCCTTGGTGCCTAGGGAAGAGAGGGAGATGGCTGGCTCTTGGATGTTCCCCCTCCCCAGTCATCCTGTGAGGCAGGGGCTGGGGTCAAGGAGTGGGTCTGGAGGCCAGGACAACAGTAGATACCATCCACCTCAGCAGAGTAGAAACTGCTGTCATTTAACATCCTAGCCACAAAAGCCTACAGCAGTTTTTTTTTGGGGGGGGTGGGGTGAGAATAATAGNGGGGGGGGTTGATGTGTAGGTTTTATAAAGGTTAAATTTAATTACAGAGCACAAAAAGAATGAATTCCTTTAGAGGTAGGAAAGGCCAACCCATGACACTGAAAAAACAACAAAGCAAAGCCACTCAACACCCCCCCCATCCCACACCCCTGCCCAATACTAGGGCCTCTCTTGTGGGTGATGGCACTGGGAGAATAAAGTCTCCTTCTGGCATTTGAGGGTTGGTGCATAGCCTGATGACCTGCTGCTTGCAGGGAATCCCTGGAGTCTACAGGCCTCACCCATGACTCCCTTTCAGAATTCCTGTTTGGGGTGAGACCTAGTCAGAAATGGAGCTTTGTGTTCAACAGCCAAACAAATAAGGACTATCAGGCATACGATGAGACCTAGCAGCATACATGCAGTGTGGCCAGAGAAACCAATGGAAAAGCTCAAAGAAACAGTCCACGATCACAGAACTTCAGGAGAATTTTCAAAATGCTCAGAATTTAGAGAATATGTTGAATGCACAAAAGTAGTAGGATTTTTCATGTAAAGGCTCAATCAGAACAAAGGAGCTTTTATAGTTTATAAATATGACTGATGAAGTTTAAGTTTTCACTGGAAATATTAGAAAATAAAGCTGAAAAATATCAAAGCCACAGAGGGGTGGACAGTGAGACATAAAGTAGGTTACCCCAGGAGGTTCAACACCTAGCTAATTAACAGAGGTTCCAGAAAAAGGACAGAGAAAATGTAATGCCTGACATGATTCATGCACGCTAACAGGTGTTTCCTAGAAATTAATGTCCTCGGCCTGCAGTGTGAAATATGTGAATAAAGGCTCACCACTGTAAAGCTGTCCAGGACACCTGGGGTAAAGTGGAAAAGTTGCCCTCAAAGGAATGCCAAGCAGCAGAAATTTCACTGGCCACACTGGATGCCAGAATAGAATCATCAGGGTTCTGGAGAAGTGTCTTCCTCCATGTTGGCTACACCCAAACTCTCAACCCGGTGGTGGAGCAGAATAAAGGGTCAGAGCTGGGAGTGCAGCTCAGTGGAAGAACACTTGCCTAGCTAGCATGTACAAGGCTCTGGATTCCATCCCCAGCTCTGCCCCCCCCCCCCAAAAAAAAAAAAGACTTGGTTTACTTATCATATACTATTAAGATGATATTTAAAACAAACAAGAGGAAAACATGGGATCCCAGGTCAAAGCAGATTACTCCTGGATAGCAGGGAAGGTGCTTTAGCTTCATTTTATATAGCAGACCTTGAAGGCCAATCTGTCTTAGGTCATAACAGAAGGTTCCAAGACTCTGAGAGGGTTAAGATGAAGTCTCAATTTAATACAAGGTGTGATTGGGAGCAGAAAGAAGATAGAGCTTGAGTAAAGGCAAACAATGAAGGAAAAAAGAAAAGCAATGAGAAACGCCAAGAAAAGTAGAAGTCATGGTCCAAAGGTGAAGGACACCAAGCAGTTGATAGGATGTTGAGGTCAGGGTGTGCAATACTGGCCTTAGATGGAAAGAGGATAATCTGGATAATTTGGTTCAACACTGAATAATACTTAACTGGGTATGTAAAAGTAGATGATTGTGGTTGGAAGGTACAAATAGTGATAGCTCTCATGGTGTGTAAAAGGAGAGCTGACAGATGGTAGGACTTGGAGAAACCAAGAGGAAAGTATAGAGGAAAGGGTCAAAATGCTGATAGTTTTGACGTCCCAACTGGGGAGTGGTGTTTTTTGTTAAATGTTGAAGGGCTAAAGAACATGAAGTGAAGGAAATGTATTTTCTTTTTGGCCTCCAAATTTAAAAATATACATTTTTTTGGAACGACTTAAAATTGTAAGTAAATAAAATGGTATCCTGAGGTTAAAAAAAAATGTTGAAGGGAAGATAGAAGTTTAAGTATTTAAAAATTAGAGTAGCAAATAGAATTGAGTGTATGAAAGTTCTTCCATTCTCATTTTGTGGGGCAAACTGTTATTGCCTAAAACTGATAAATCAAGAAATAAACATAATCTAGAGTTAAAAAGAATTAAGTCCAAAATAAAAAATGAGATTCACCTAGAGAGTAGAGCTTCAGATAATGAGTTTGGAATCTGTTGCTTTCCACCAAAACTTCTTTATTTTTTATTTCTTATAATTGATGTTTATTACTTTACCAGATATTAAATACTGAGTCTGAAGATGGGTTTCATATGAGAGATTACCAACAGTAATGCCATCTTCTAATTTTTCAGGTCATAATTTAGATGAACTAAGGTGCTGTGTTTCAGATTATGCAATAATAGTGTCCTTGTTCTAATGAAGTGATATTTCACATTTCCTGGGACAAAGTTGCATAGCTAGAGGCAGAATCTTTAATCCTTGAGGAAATGAATTACTGCCAAAGACAATAAAGCAAAGTCCTTTGACTTTTTAAAAGTGCCCCAGTGTTTAGAACTAATGATTGAAGTAGGTGGGCAAAAATAATTCAGCTCTCCTTGGGAGAGGATTTGAATATATGAACAGAAGGCTGGCTTACTTGAAGATTTTGAAATAACACTGTTAATAGCATGGTGTGATGGGTCCTGAACCTTTGTGCCAAGACTTCTAATCGAGATCCCAAATACTTGAATTCATATCATACCTATCACTTACTGTCATATGGGTATAGTTAGACTTTGGTGCATTTTATTTTCTAGATTTATTTCTTACCTTTAAAGATGACATTGTGTTTTTGCAAATTCTGAGTCTTTTTCTTTTATGTGGATTTCCTATATGTTGAAATCCCTATGCACTTTTTATTTCAGCACAGCTTTAGTAGGGGCGATGGTCCCTTAGCTGTATTGAAAGCAACCTGGAAAGTGATCTTTCCTATTCCTTTTGGTGTCTGAAATGATCTTCGTTCAAACCCAGATGTTAGCCCTTCATTTTTATAAATTTTATTTTGTGACCTGGTATGGGAATGGACTTGTTGGTTGCTATTTTGTTAACTTCCACCACTTCCCTACAAAGGTGTGACTCATATCCCTTGGGCCTGTTGCTCTGAATGTAGAGCTGGTACTAGCTCTGACTTCCTCCCTCCGCTCTGGAAGGGTCAGTAATGAGTGTGGCTGCCTAAGAGAATGTTCTGAACAGGATGGTCCCAGGAGAGTTGCCGGGCATCCTGGTGGTACCCAGAGAGCACCTGGTTCTCACAGTGAACTACCTGGGCAGCCTGGGGCCCAGCACTTGGCATCAAAGGGTACTGGATGGAGAGGGAAGAAAGCTGGGATTTGAGCTGATATGGCATTTTGGCATGGGCTGAGAGTCCCTTTCTGGTGAGCTGTCCCTTCTGTACCTGCACTCTGCTGGCTCAGGAGGTAAGCTATGCTGAACAGCTTAGACCAGCACCCAGGTCCTAAATGACTTAGATTAGCAAGTAAGTAGTTTGTTCCCTGGTGTCATTGTTTAGACACAGCTCTATTTTTTGCTTATTTTCTTGTTCCTGCCAAATATAGCTTTAGCTAATGGACAGTGACCTCCTGCATTTAAGGCTGGTTCAAAGCACAATTAAGAGCCCTTGTTTATTTTCTGAGCCAGAAAGGGCAGCTTTGGGGATTAAGGCCCTACCACTTGCTGAGCGTGGTTGGGGTTACCATGTTCTTCCATCATGTTGTGGCCTTGCTTTCCTATGACTCAGATTCTACCTGGTCAGTGCAGTGGTCCCTTGGCAAGGGTTGCATCAGAGCAGGGTGCCCTCTGCCGTCCACATCCACTCTTCCTCCTACGACCACCAGGGGATTTGCCAAAGGCGGTGAAGCACCTGTCCTCCTGCACCCCGGGTAGACTGCATGAAGGTGGGATGAGGATGTGTCTGGACTTTGACAGCTAACATCATTCCCCATAGATAAAGTGCCCTATTTTGTAGAGTTGTCTTTTTGAATTTGTTGTCTCTATCCCCCAAACCGCCCTGATGCTTCCTTCTGTATCCTGTACTTTCATCTGCAGGAGCCTCCACATGTAAAATGGGAGGACCTGTCTGCAAGAGCTTGGCACTGGTACATGGGAACTCTTCTCACTACAGCCCCTGAATCCAGCCTGTGCATTCGAGTTAGATGCCTGTGCTGCTCCATACATACATGTCGGCCTTCAGGGTAGAGGGAACATGTTGAGGGTTAGAGGTACCAAGGAGAAAAGGGCCAGAGGAAGCCCTGAAGGACTCTCCCTTGAAGCAGCTTTTGAACCTCCACAGCTTTTGAAATTGCGGGAAGCCTTGGATCCCTTGTTCCTTGCAGGGCACCAGAAGGAGAGATAGTGGAAGCCTGGGGCTCTGCTGTTCACCCTCTGACCCTTCTCCCCTGGGCCAGAGTTCTGCCCACCAGGCTGCCCATCCCCACCCCAGGCTTGTCATGCCACTGTGTCCCACTTCTCTGTTTCTTCTAGTGCTTTCCCCTACATCCTTTGCTGTGCTGTGCTCCTCACCTGGCCACCTGCAGCTCTGCTGTCATCTCTTGGTGACACTCTTCCTCCCAGGCAGGTGTTAGTGGGGCAGCACTCTGTTATGTCCTCTACCTCCCTGTGGTTTAGTGTCCTATATATGGATTCAGGGTCTCCAGACCAAGAGTTTGAGGGGTGGATGCCATTCCTTATTCAACTTGAGGGCTCTTGGTGAGTGTTTGTTGAATGAGTAAGTGAATGAATGAGCAAATGGGGTGAATGGAAATAACCAGCCTCCTGCCTGCCTTAGGTAGCTTAGGAGCCTCCTTGGGTGTGGGAAAGAAGAGGAAGTTGCTAGAGAAGACACAGTAAAAACATTTGGCCTCCTGGGCTGCTTTTTTATAGCGTCCTTCTGGCAGTTGGTTACCTTTACCCCTGTAGTTGCAGTAATGCTGATTCTTCCTTCCCTCAACTTGTCAGGGTTTAGTTTTAAATCTGTCAATATACGGAAGAGTTCTTATTTCAGGGTTTCATTGGTATAAATTGTGCCCTCTCAACTGGTTGTGAACTCCTTAAAATCCTGAGATTTGTTTCCTAGCTAGGAAGCATTCTAAAGGAATGGAGACATTGCCCCAGGTAATTTTGTCCATGTCTGCCAAGTAGCTGTGAGATCATATGGGCAGAGTGATGAACCTCCCACCAGACCTCCGTTTCTCCCTCTGTAAAATCAGGGCTTGCAGAGTCAATGTGCCATCCCCTTGCTTACCCCGTTCTGATCTGGCACAGGTTCCATCCCCACAAGTGCCATTGACCAAACTTGCAGGGTCAGGAGCAACATGAGTGGGATAGATGTGGGGTGGACCTCAGCAGACCTTGGCAGCCCATCCTTGTTTCTGCCTTCTAGTGAGAAGTTTTTAGCACCAAAGGCACTGACTGGTCTCTTAAGTTTCTGCTTCATTTCTGTACCTTGATGTGTATTCTTTCATTCTTTCAAAAAGGGATGGCTTAGAGGTAGAGGCTGGGATGTAGGAGGAAGGGCAACCCTGGGTCTCCTCACTGAGCCTCCTTAGGCAGGATGCACCCCCACCGGCAGCCGGGTTTCCAAGTGTACTTGCCTCCTGCTGCACCAGCTGCATTGTATCAGTTTAAAGAAAAACAAAAACAAACAAACAAAAAAAATCAAGTCCTTTATTGGGTTTGGATTGTGTTTTGTTTTCCTTTTGCACCTGAGTTTGTGGGCCTCTTGAAAGCCAGGAGTGGCTTGCTTTCTGTTCTGAGAGTTTGTTGTTTGTACATTTCTGTTCCCAGCTCTTTCCCAGATCCAGCCTTATTTACAGAACTTTCAGTCCTTGGTTTTTCTTCCTATTTATTCTCCTAGTTGTTCCATTAGTCTGGCAGACCCTAAAGATTATAAACCAATGGTGAGTGAAGAACCTTCTGGCTGTGAAATAGTAAAGTTTTAAGGATTGTGGGTTTCAATTGAGGGCCCTCTTAATAGGAACACAGATGAGCAGGAGAAGGAATCTCTCTCCTCCTGGCACTCCCCAATTCATCCCTAATCCTTTGTGGGAGAACCGATGGTGGTGGAGGAGCTCCTATGGGAAGACGAGAGTGCAATAAGTTACTTAGGAGGACAAAACATCAAGTTTGCACCTTAAATAAATGCAGTTTCTATTTGTTAATCACACCCCAGGAGAGCTGGGGAAGGGAAAAAAAAATTGAAAGAGGCCGAGGCTGCAAAAGAGTAATTTAATTGAGTTGTATCTTATGCAAAGTCAATAGATAAACTAAAGGTCTAGAGTCTAGTCACAGTCTAGTACTTTACTGTTGAAAAGTACTTCAGGAAGACGCAGGGTCAGGATTGACATGTCATTGCTTATTAAATGGGTTGCTGGTGTGGGTTGTTCTGTCGAGTTGCCTATGCCATCCTTGGCTCAGGTGCAGAGGTCATATTCTTGAAAAGTATCCTAAACACCAGAATCATACCTGGCAGGAGTTGCTGACACTGTGACAGACAGTCTTATTTCCCCTTTGTTTTGAGACCCCTCTTCCTTTGCCTTACTGTGTCATGTGTATTTGTGCTGTGTGAACCAGGACTGAGAATTCTCTCTGGCTGAGAATTCACGGAGCCCCTGACAAAGAATAATCCCAATAGCTCTGCCTTCTGACATGTTGAATTATTAAATGTGTATTCAATTGAGGTCCTCAAATTCTGTTTCATCACCAGGTTGCTGGTGGGAGCACCTCGGGCAGAAGCCCTCCCGCTGCAGAGGGCCAACAGGACTGGAGGCCTGTACAGCTGTGACATCACCTCCCGAGGACCTTGCACGCGGATTGAATTTGATAACGATGGTGGGTTCTTCTGCCCTCACTTGGTATTCATTTGGCCACCCCAGCCTGCACCCTACTTGCTCTTTTCATGAGGAAGGAAAGGAGAGGATGCAAGCATTTATTCTTGCAGAGAGGACCTCTGGTCCTGACTTTTTTATTTGCCCTGAAAATATTTACTTTCTGGCTCACACTGGGATGAGGCATTTTTGCTGTGTCCTCTAATCCTGGTTCCTTAACTCTTACCATGTATTGCCATTGCCACCTAGTGCTATATTGAAGTTCTGCAGGAGGCTGTTGGAACGCTAAATTTATAACAGTGAAGAAAATTCATTGTGTATGTCTTGTACCCAAACAGCCAAAAGTTATCACTTGTTGTTGAAAATATTTGGGAGAAAGACTTTTAAATTTTTTATTTTTTTATGGTGCTGGAAACCTAACCCAGGGCCTCACATATACCAGGTAAGCATTCTGCCAGTAAGCTACATCCTCAGCCCTGAAAAAGATTATTTTAAATATCAGACCACTCTCAGGGCTGACTAACATGGATAAAATATGTCCTACACTCTCATAGACTTGTTTTTGAGGATTCTGGGTGTCTAGAAGCTGCCATCATGTAGACCATGTTAACATTTAATTTAACTGGTTGAGCAGAGCCATTAATGTACTGAGATGCTCCTGCCAAACCTAATTTAATGTGCTCATTCTAAATGAATATAAAGATTCATGCTTATGTTCTCTTCTTTATCTTATAGGAATAGCATTTGGTGTTTTCTTTTACTGATTAAAAAATAGATCCTAATAATAGAAAAACTTGTAAAATACATAGACATATAAAGCAAAAAATCAAGATATACTGGTAACCTCAGTATTTAGTATACTCTTTAATATTTTGGCACTTTTCTTTCTGTCTATGTAAAGGTGTCTAGTTTTTATACTTTTTGTAATGATGTAGGATTAAAGGTTGTGCCTGTCTTGCTTCTCATTGAAAGAGGCAGAAATCTGGATATAGGGTCATAACATGTGGGTTTGAGTTGATGCTGAAATGACCACATGGTGGTATTTGTGCTTTTTCTTTTTTCTGGCTAAAAAAGTACCTCTCTCTCTTCTTGGTACTGGTGAAAGATTTCACTTGTCAAATGTGAGTGAATCTGGTGCCTTATCTTTGTCTCTAGTAAAGAAAAGGATAATTCATGCTATTTTGTAAAAATGAGGAGTACATAGAGAAGCACCAACTTTTTGTTAGTTTGAATGGAACAAGACTTTGGAGTCTGGAGTTTACATTATTGCTTTTAGCCATGCAATTTTCAAAACCTTTCTATATGCAGGGCCTTGGGTTTCAAGGGAGGGCAAAGGGGATTGTTGGGTAACATGGGCCATCATATAGAGAGATGTCTTTTATGTATAAAATTTTTATTTTTATTATTTTTTTTTTTTTGCAGTGTGGGGGATCAAAGTACAAGCCTATGCATTACCAGGCTTGTACTTTGCCACTGAGCTATGCCCCTATCTATAGAAGCTTATGATACATTCTTACCAATAACAATTTCTCTGTTTTCTTGAGATGAAAAATCATTTTTCTGTATTGACTAAATTTAATGAGTAGCTAGACTTGGAGTTAAGGCAATTTGGAAACGGTTTCTTGTATTTTTGTTCATCTGTTATTTTATAATCTGAGTCTATATAACCTGTCTTGCTTCCCACAGCTGACCCTACCTCAGAAAGCAAGGAAGATCAATGGATGGGGGTCACTGTCCAGAGTCAAGGTCCAGGGGGCAAAGTGGTGGTAAGTGCCAAGAAATAGTTAATTCCAGTGTTGTAATGCCTGCTATGTGATAGCGCTGGGCTTACAGCAGTGGAAAACACAGGCAGAGCCCCTACCTCTGGAGATGCACATTATAGCAAACTTCCTACATTATAGCAGGAAGTGATTTCAAGAAGAAACCAACCATAATTTTCCCTGTGCTTCCTGATGCGCTTTGATCAAAGTTATACAAACTTTCAGATTCAAAGAACTTATCAATGAACCTTTACTAAGTATTCCTAAAACTCTAGATGGTCATAAACAAAAAGCAAAACAAAACTAGACGTGGTTTCTGTCGTAGGAATATTCTAGTTTTTATAGATAAGTTATAAAAAATGTGGGAATGATCTTGAAAAGTAATATCAGGTAATTTTAAACTCTTGTTTATTCTGAATGTGTTATTCAGTTTTTTGTTGCTGTGACCAAAATATTTGACAAGAACAAGGAGGAAGTTCCTTAGAGGAGGAAGTTTATTTTGGCTCATGATTTCAGAGGTTCAGTCCATAATTGGCTGACTCCATTGCTTTGGGTCCCAGATGAGGCAGAACATCATGAGAGAAGTATGTAGCAGAAAGAAGCTGCTCAGCTCATGGTGGTGGGAAGCTGAGAGAGAAGTGGAGGAGCCACGGACAAAATATATAACCCCCAAGGAATGCCCCCAGTGACCCACATCCTCTAGTTACATTCCATGTGCCTATAGTAACCACCGAGCAATTCGTTCAAATCATTAATCCGTGAAATGGAGTGATCCATTAATTAGATGCAGCTCTCATAATCCAGTCATTTCATCTCCTGCATTAATATAGGAGCTTTTGGAGGACATCTTATTTCCCAGCCATTAACATTGAACTTCTTCCAATAGAAGTTGTAGCAAAGAAAAGAGAGTCTGTTAGATGGATTATGCTAGGTGGCCTTGGAACTGCTTCCACGTTAGGATATGAAGATCTTTTTGTCTTACTTTCAAAATCTGATTGCTATAGCAAAATTTATACAGAAAATGAGAAAAATTAACATTTTAATGAACACTGAATTTTTATAGTTAAGGCGTGAATTATGGGAAATTGTCTTGGGTATTGAAAAATATTTTTCAGATACCCAGATTATGTTATGTAGAATACCCTGTAGAGATTATAGAGATTATTTCATCTCTTCTGGTAAGATAATTCTCTCTGCCTTTTTAAAATAGTCATACTCCCAGAAATAATCTCAGAATGCAGAGTGTAAATTAGGACTTATTAGAAGGAAATAGTGTAGGTAAAAAGAAAATATCTTTGTTTTAGCTGTGTTTGCTTGATTCTTTTGAAAACAAGTCCATGATTTCTTTCTTCCAGAATGTAATTATTTTCACACTGATGTAGAAGTTTCTTAGTCATTAAAAGCCAATTAAGTTAAGAAAATGAAGCAGGAAAGTGTTTCTCTTTGTTTATGTGACAAGTAAATTTACAGACAAATTGCCTGTGGATACTCTGGCATTCAATATTTGGATTGAAGCATTATTCTGAGTGAGAATAAGCAGAAATCCTCCTTCTTCTATTTTTGTTAATAGACTCTTTAGTACCATTTTGGGGAAGATTTGCTGATTTGGAATTTGATCCTAGGAAGAGGACATGTTTAATCATCCTATTTAGAATTGACCTCTTTATTATTGACAGTTTTTTCAACTTGTTTTTTTTTTTTCTAAAACAAGGTCTATAGACATGAATGAGCTACTTTATTCCATGTGTTTGCAGACATGTGCTCATCGATATGAAAAAAGGCAACATGTTAACACAAAGCAGGAGTCTCGAGACATCTTTGGGAGGTGTTATGTCCTGAGTCAGAATCTTAAAATTGAAGATGATATGGATGGAGGAGACTGGAGTTTTTGTGATGGCCGATTAAGAGGCCATGAAAAGTTTGGTTCTTGCCAGCAAGGTGTAGCAGCTACTTTTACTAAAGACTTTCATTACATTGTGTTTGGAGCCCCGGGTACTTATAACTGGAAAGGTATGGTGTTTATATTTACAGAAACGGATATTAGAATGTCTGTATAATTCCTATAATGTGCATCACATTTAGTATATTTCAAGTTAAAATGTGTTATAAGGCATTTATGTATTATAAAAAAGGATTAGGATGCTGAAATGTCTAATATGATTAAGAACGAATAAAGAAAATGTCTACATTTTTCCCTCTTCTAGTTAGTATGCTACATTAGTGTGAGTAGTTAACGTTTTTCTAATGTAATAGAGTAATTAACATAAGTCACTTTTATTATTTTATATTTGTCTATTTCATGAAACTAGTTTTCATTTTAAGTGATCTGAAAACTGAAAAGAATCAAGTGGTGGATACCAATAACAGTTGGAAAATAGGAACATTTCTTTCATTATACATTGTCTCAGATGACCTTGTTTTACTAATAAAAATTGTTAGTTGTTTAATGATATTGTTTATTATAAGGAGTAAAAGGAGACACTGGTAGGAAAAGATGAAAATACCCACATTTTCTGAGTGGATACACCTGGTCACTTCCTGTGATAAAGTTTAACTTCTCTGAACAAATTAAGCCACTATAGAAAATTGCTATATATATATTTTTAAAAAGCATGATGCATCTGTTTCGGACATTAAACTTTTTTTTGAGAAATTTATTTAAAATTGTGTAACATTTTTACAGTTAAGAAAGGCATAGAAAAATTTTCCCTTTTCCATTAAAAAATTTTTCCAAGTTTTATTTACAATCGCAAGTGATGCTTGAGCACATGTCCTCTGTGTGTCTGTCATTGTAACCTTGGAGAGTAATTTCCTGTGCCCACTGTGCCCCCAAAAAGAGTCTTTCATGAGACAAATCATCAGGTTGCTTTGACCTAATTGAAATGACACGTTGGATTTATTTATTTTTTTTTTATTTTTATTTTTTTAAAGAGAGAGTGAGAGAGATAGAGGTAGAGAGAGAGAGAATTTTTTAATATTTATTTTTTAGTATTTGGCGGACACAACATCTTTGTTTGTATGTGGTGCTGAGGATCGAACCCGGGCTGCACGCATGCCAGACGAGCGCGCTACCGCTTGAGCCACATCCCAGCCCCGACACGTTGGATTTAGAAATAGCTTTATTTTAGCAAGAAGAGATGGGAACGTTTCTCCAACGTAAAGCACTTGCCTACTATGTATGAAGCCCTGGGTTCAATCCCTAGGACCATCGAACAAACAAAACAGTGAAAACACCTGCCAACTATGTATTTTAACTCATGGTAAATATATCTTATCTGCTTTACCCATTCTGATTTAAAATATTGGCATTTTTTAAAAAGTTGTGTATTTACTGTATGAAAACTTTATAATAACTGCAATAATTTTTTGGATGAAATTTCTGTTCAAGCAATATAAAGAAATGATCCAATATATTATACTTTTACATTATAGAAAAGCAAAATTAATTTAGGATTATAGAGAACATAAAATATCATTTATATCAAGTTCATATCATTTAAAAAATTAGTTTTCTGTAAAGATTTTTGTTGACTAAGCATGAACATTACATTTTTCATCTAATTTCATCGCATTATAAAGATGGTTCATTAAAATGCATGGGGCATTTTTCCAATTACTAGAACAGATTTCATTCACATAAAAATTTACATGAACATGTCTAACAACCTTTAAGGTCATGTCTTTCCTCTTCCTTTTCTTCCTCTAAACTTTTCTACCTGTTTTCTCTGATAACATGGGGGGGGGGTGTTTATTAGGAACCATTATTTTATTTTGTTTCATCTTCATTCTTTTTGTTGTTGTTTCACCATTTCATTCCTTTAGGGATTGTTCGAGTAGAGCAAAAGAATAATACTTTTTTTGACATGAACATCTTTGAAGATGGGCCTTATGAAGTTGGTGGAGAGACTGACCATGATGAAAGTCTCGTTCCTGTTCCTGCTAACAGTTATTTAGGTAGGAATGAGTGTAGGTGGCATGACTACCTTTTCAGACACTGCGACTCTCCTTCAGTGGGCTCTGGGTCCCTGCCCTTACAGGCTGAGATAGGACAGGAGGAGCTAGGGGCCTTGGCTGCAGTTGCTGGAGCTTAATAAGTCTTGGTGATCTGTAGGTAACCTGACTGCCTGGGAACCTTCCCATCTGATCTGGGCTCCCTCAAAGAGGGGAGAAAAAAACTTGCCATCATCTCAAACCATCCATTCTATCACTTTGAAGTTTGTCTCCCGAACCAGTGGTGGCCTGAGGCAGGCCATTCATGTGGCCAAGAGAAAATGTGGCTTGGGTGTTCACAGTAGGCCCATCTGCCTTCCCTCTGCCTTTGAGGCCTTTCTCTGGAGATGCTCTTAAGAACTAACTTACAAAGTTACTCATAAGTGGTAGGTTCAGACCTCCAGTTCCTTCCTCTGTGATTGCCATTCTTCAGGGGTTGGCCCTTGCGTCTGGATTGGAGCTCCTATGTCACAGGGCTCTGGCGGGTGGCACAAGGCCTTCTGGGCTGAGGGTGGGCGGGACTGCAAAAGCAGCTCAGAGGACACCCGGATTGTGTCTAAGTGCCAATTCCTTAACTCCTGAGGCTTGTTTGCATTACTAATGGGCGTTCTAAATTATTCCTGTGCATTATGGTAATTACACAAAGGCTTTTAAAAGCTTTAATTCTTGGGATGAGTTGACATAAAGAATAATTACTGCGCATTTCTTGGAAAAAATGTAAAAAATCTTCTAAACCTGAATAGTAACCTATTTTGAAAAAAAAAAAGAAAAAAAGACAAAGTACCCAGATGCTAGAGATATTATTGAAACAATGGAAGGTTAAAAATAAGGAAAAAATCCTAGAGTATGGTACATAAATAATTTGAAACAATGTGCTAGTAGACATACCTAAGTTGTTCTAATGGCATAAATATGTATGAATGGTACTATGAATTAATACTTTTGATATGTCGTTCTTTTCCCGAAGAAAAACTTGCTATGAAGGTGTAAAAGAAGAGGAAAATTATGCTTTCTGTTTGTTAAAAGCCTCTTGTGTGCTATATGCAGTGCCTTATATATCTATGAATAAGTATTACTGTCCCCTGTCCCCTTTTCTTCTTCTTCTTCCTCTTCCTCTTCCTCTTCTTCTTCCTCTTCTTCTTCTTCTTCTTCTTTTTCTTCTTCCTCCTCCTCCTCCTCCTCCTCCTCCTCTTCTTCTTCTTCTTCTTCTTCTTTTTTTTTAACTGCTGAGTGAAACTGTGGCTCAGGGAGCTTAATTTTCTAACCCAAGGCCACCACATAAGTAATCCCTCAGCCAAGACAAGAAATCCTCCTGACAATGAGGAAGCTGGGGAGCAGCTGGTCATGTGAATAGTCTACTAGTGTCCTCGCAGGACAGGAAGGGAGCTGGGGGGGGTCAAGGGTTTGTAGCCTCAAGTATTAAAAGTGGGTTTTCAAGGTAAAAGCCCTCAAGGTGAGTAGCAACAAAACAATTTTTTATTTATGGTTGTGTTAACCAACAGCCTTTCTTTACATGTATTATTTAGGGATTGAGAAGTATTAATTTTAATTGTTCTGGTCAAGAAACCAATATTTTGGGCTTTTATGACAGATGCCTGTGGATTTTAAACATAGTTGCTGTCAGAACATATGAAAATATGAAACATTTTTTCTTAAACACGTTTGCCACCTTTAGAATGGATTTCCTCCAATATGAATGTCTGAGAAAGAAATCAGTTGGTAGTATTCCATTTTACTTGTGTGTGTGTTGTGTGTGAAGCTGTGATTGAAGAGAAGAATGGGAATACAGTGGATCTGCCTGAGGTCTGGGGAGCTGGCTGGGAGGGTAGCTCACTGGATATGGTAGCAGCCTTATCCGCCAGCCAGAATGGCAGCAGTGCTCCTGCCTCTTACCAAGCATAATGATTTTTTCTTCAATCTCTTCCATCCCGTGCATGTGTACAGGCCTGCTGTTTTTGACCAGCATTTCCTATACAGATCCCGATCAGTTTGTTTATAAAACACGGCCTCCCAGGGAGCAGCCTGACACATCCCCCGATGTGATGATGAATAGCTACCTAGGTTTGTGACCTCTGAGATGACAAATAAATTGTCTTGGTCATGGTCATTTAAAAATTTTTTTGATCCATACAGAGCATAAATCTTTTTATTTTCTATTTCATTTCAAGTGAAGCACACACAAAAAGCATGCCATTGGTTGAGGCTCTGCTGCCAGATGGTTTTCAGAGCTGGATTCAATTATATCACCCTATTCTAAACTTGTGGCTCATCATATTTTTCAACTCACAATTTGAGAACTGCAACGGTAGTGGTGAAGCTTTTCAGGAATAAAGTCCTACAGGAAGGGTGAGCTTATATTTTTCTACATCTGCCTCACCCTTATGTAGAAAGATTTGCTTAATTTTAAGAAGTTTGATATGGCCATTTATTTTTGCTGGCCAGCAAATCTCAGCTTTTGTAATTTGACATCCTACCTGATGCTTTATAATTCAGTATTTCAACATTTTCTGCCCTTTGAGCAAGAATGTAATTGATACCAGTGACAATTTACTCACCTCTATTGTTCACAGTAGGTTCTCAAATACTGTGTATCATCAGTCATGGTTTTGTTTGCATGCTTGTGTCTGAGAATTAAGTTCATCCAAAATAATGCAGTGCTATCTATGGTCTATTAATGATGCTGGCATTTGTTCTTGCCTGATTACCAAGGAGATTGATGAACATGGATGATGAGTATATGGGTTGCTGTCCTTTTATCAGTTTTAATATTAAAGTAGGATTTGAACTGATTCTTAAGATACACGAATACTTCATAATTCAAATTACACAAATGCTAAATAACATAGGCACTTTTCTTTAAAAGTCCTAAAAACTCACAGAAAGCAGAGAAGTAGCCCTAGTACTTTGTTCTAGTGTCAAATATCTCAGCTCTCTAACTCCCATTATAAATATGGTAGCTGGAGGATGGTCAGGAGGGGAGCTGGGTGGGAAGCCAGAGGAGAAGATAATGATGGAATTTACCAGTGCCATATACTTCCTGAAATACAGGATTGATGCCAGAGGTTCTATTTTGTTTTTCTAGGCTTTTCTTTGGACTCAGGGAAAGGTATTGTTTCTAAAGATGAGATCACTTTTGTGTCTGGTGCACCAAGAGCCAATCACAGTGGAGCTGTGGTTTTGCTAAAAAGAGACATGAAGTCTGCACATCTTCTCCCCGAGCACATATTTGATGGAGAAGGTCTGGCCTCTTCATTTGGCTATGACGTGGCAGTGGTGGACCTCAACAAAGACGGGTAAGGAAGTAGGAGGTGATTTTATGCTGGGAATCGTGGCTACTTTTACCACCTTTTGTAATTCTTAAGAACAGTCATCCTTTTAGGTTAGTGGGTGTAAAGATTGTATCTGCTGCTAGATTTTTACCATCCCACCCCATCTTCATCATTTGTATGGCAGCAGATATTCATTATCCTACCCAGGGTGTAGGATTACACGTTTAATGCTCAGTGTTTACTCATGTCTTGGAAATGTGGGTTCATGAGAATTAAAACTTGAAAAAATAATTAACTCAGAAAATTACATCTACATGATTCTGTTCTGTGGTTTCCTAAGGGGCCATAGAGCATCCAGAATGTCTCCTTGAAGGTGGGGATTAGTAGCCTGGGTGCAGCTCAGTATTGGAGCCCTCACAGGCTCCTGGGTTTAATACCCAGCACCTCCCACCACCACCCAAAAAATAGGGACTGGTGACAAAGTCAATATGTAAATAATCTATGGTAACTGGTGCCAGGTAGACAGGTGTGAAGTAGTGAGATCTTTGCTGGGAATCCTGCTGTACTGTTGTAACTTGAGGAAGTGACTTTGAGTTTTTACCTTTAATACTTTTCTTGGGGTAATTATTATAGGCTACTTTGATTTTTCTTTAAAATGTTTTAACTGGTGTTACATAAATCTTGATTTGAGGTCTTATTTTATCTTTTTGTTTGTCCTTAATACTGGGCTGCTTGTATTCTCCCCAGGCTTACAGGTCTGTTAGCCAATGGTTCATAGTTCTTTCCCCTCATGTTCTTAGGTGGCAAGATATAGTAATTGGAGCCCCACAGTATTTTGACAGAGATGGAGAAGTTGGAGGTGCAGTGTATGTCTACATTAACCAGCAAGGCAGATGGAATAATGTCAAGCCAATTCGTCTTAATGGAACCAAAGATTCTATGTTTGGCATTGCAGTAAAAAATATTGGAGATATTAATCAAGATGGCTATCCAGGTAGATAACAAATTATGAGATGGTAATGATTTATAGGTGGATTATTTGGTTATTTCAATGAATGTTTGTGTCTTCTTATTTTGAAAACATTGTACTGGAGTGTTGGTAAAACTGTGGTGTTGTTGACAGATATTGCAGTTGGAGCTCCCTATGATGATTTGGGGAAGGTTTTTATCTATCATGGATCCGCAAATGGAATAAATACCAAACCAACACAGGTAACCTGGATTTCTATAAGTGGAGTCTCAGCAAAAAGTTGACCCAAGACTTCTGGCCTTGTAATATTTACGTTTAAGTGAATTGTTCTACTTACTAGTCTGTAATAGTATGAATTTTTCTTTTTTTAAAAAATATTAAGGTAGGGAGGAGTGATTTGCATTGCTCTGATTGACTTAATGTAGTAAAATAGACATAAAAATTTGCTCTTTTATCCTTTGAGATACTATGTAAATCATGAGTCTTATGAAATAAAATGTATGAAGTATTATATGTTTATTTGTAATTTATTTATAATTTAATATAAAGCATAAGTGAACTCGTACTTCAGTTCAAAAAAGAACTTGCGTGTCTTTTTTCAAAGCATAGATAATCAGCTCATTTCTGGTGGCTTGGTATCCATTCTGATGTCCTTTGTATTTCAGGTTCTTGAGGGTACAACACCTTCTTTTGGATATTCAATTGCTGGAAATATGGATCTTGATAGAAATTCCTATCCTGATGTTGCTGTTGGTTCCCTCTCAGATTCAGTAGCTATTTTCAGGTTTGTTTTCTTTAACTTTGGTTAAGGATGTTCTATAATCAAGTTCTTCTATATCAGGTTTTGACCTTTTAAATTGAAATTTGTAATACTCATGCTTAAAGGCAACAGCTTGTATAAATTTTAAAGATATTTCCTTTTTCTTTTGAGCTGGGTATAATATCATCATAGAATTACTTCTGTAATATCCTGTTCATTTTGAACTATAAATACACCTTTGAAACCTTTCTTTTGATGCAAAAACAAAACAAAACATTTGACAGTACAAAAAAAGTAAAGAAAAAAATACCCTACAAATTCACTATTCATTCTTGAACTCCAAACATTTGATTTTAGTCTTATTTCCTGGTGGGATATATATATTTACCAACTTGAGATCATAATGTACATATTGCCTGTAACCTGCTTTTGTCCACTCATGCTGCATAGAGGACTTCCCCCATACCAGGGAGTACTTTTCTAAAATGAAATTAACAGCTTGGGAGGCCTCCCATGCCAGATTCATGATTTATTGAACCACACTGTCATTGGTCATTGACATTGCTTCCCAGTTCCCACCACTGTCATATTATAAGAAGTGGTCCCAATGCTTATGTTTGTTCATGCCCTTGATTTTTTTCCCCGTGACAAACTCCTCCTGAAAGTGAAATTACTATATAGGTTTGAAGACTTGACTCAGTTTCCCCAGAAAGGCTGTGACTGTGCCCATCAGCTGCTTTTGAATCTCCTTTCCCCAGTGTTTTCATTGCTACTGAGAATCACTGTTAAAAAATTATTTTTAAAAATTTTATTATAAAAGCAGATCCTTATTTTAAAACAGAATTGTAGAAAGTGTGAGTTCATAAGTGTTCTTATCCTCTACAAAACAAATTTTAGCAGTTTTGAGTATCTCTGTATATTTAGGATCTTCAAAGGCCATATTACAACTGCTTTTCTCTGGTGTGTAAAAATGTCATGTCTTTTGGGTACTTTTCCTTGTCAATACAAACATATATACAGACATGTAATATGACTTAATATTAATCCATCATATGCAGTGGATCAATCCTCAGTTGATAAAAAATTTTACATAGTTTGATCTTTATTATAAACAATATGTGCACATGCACACACACACACAGGTTTGCAATGCTGCACTGGGCTCCAAGGATGCTTCTGAATACATAGTACATTGTTCATGTCTGAGTGATGATGTTTTTTAATAAAAATTCCTAGAAATAGAATTCTGGGAATATAGGTTAGCATTTTTTTGCATTAGTACATATACTCTCAGATAAGGTGCAACAGTTTCTGTTCATGGAGAGGCCTGTTTTCTCTCAGCCTTACCAATGTTGAATATAATGCACCTAATTTTTGCCAGTGTGATAAATGATCTCACCTTTTGATGTAATTTGCATTTCTTTGCTAGTGAAAATGAACCATTTGGATGTTTTGTTAGCTATTTGTCATTATAGTAGTTTTCATTTCTTAAAAAGTAACCTTAGAGAAATGGGCAGTAATATATGGTAAAACTCTAAATTAGAAAAGCTGTGTTCTCTGTATACTGGGATGCTTTCATTGCCCTGTATTCTTTCAGAAGATTTCCAGGTATAGGCACAGCTGCCACACCTAAAAGATAATCCCTCAAAGCCCCAGAGATTAGAAACCAACCCCAGGACGGTTTTTGTTTGAGATGGAGTTTCATTATGTTGCCCAGGCTGGTCTTGAACTCCTGGGCTTAAACCATCCTCCTGCCTCAGCCTTGGGGTGGACCTATAGGTTTGCAATGCTGCACCGGGCTCCAAGAATGCTTCTGAAGAGACTGTTTTGATGCAGTGAAAGAAAAATCAATTTCTGGTTAAATAGCAAGAGCTAGGAAAGCTATCTCATGAAAACTTAAGAACCATGGAAATGAGTTACAGATGGCAAAAGTACGAGATATCAAAATAAGTGGAGAAGAGGATATGAGGAAGAAACCAAAGTTAACCAAATACATGAAGATCTGTATGGGACTTGGGAGGGAAAGAGCATGGGGGAGAGGAGGCTACGTAGATGGTGGCTTGTGTTCTTGGTGATGAAGTCTTGAAGTCTTAAGATCCCCTTGACCTTCCGATCCACCATGCTGGAGAGCAGAGCAGGTAGCACTGTGTGTCCTCCCAGGTTAACATGCTCAGGAGGGGTTCCGCAGCAATCCTCAGACGCTGCCTTTACATGCATGCTTCTCTCTGCTCACGGAGGTAGTAGCCTTAAAGTAATTCAACATTTTTAAAAGGTAGAGTTTATGACATTCAACTATTTTAGCAAGCTTTTTAGGTAAGGCGATTCAAAGTTCTAGTGTGAGGTATCATACTATCAAAGACACTAGACTTCTTTTGCCAATAATCTCATTACCAAGTTTTCCCCATAAATAGATAACCAAACTTTAGATAAGCATTTGCCTCTGTCTAGGTGTAATTGATATTTTACTGTCCTTACTTTGCAGTCCTCATAACTAGGTTGGTGATTAAACCCTATTAACTTCTTCCTTCTTTCTCCCTAGATAGTGTAAAAGCAAATTTCAAAACCCTTTGGTAACAAGAGAACCAATCCTCTTATTTTTCAAATGAAGAAACTGAGGCCCAGGACTTGCTTGAGGTTTTAAGGCTGGGTCCTTAGAGAACAGGGTATAGTACCTAAATATTCCCAACCTCAGTCCTATTAAATTGTACAAGTACTTCAGGGTATTTGAACACTGATTAAACATGAGGCAGCCAAGTAAGATTTGCCTTATGTGTTAGACACATTTTTTTTCATTTTTATGTATAGTGCCCTCAAAACTATATGTTGTCTGTTTAAAAAACAGAAGTTAAAGTAAGCCTAAGGCAGAAATGTGTTAAAATATTTTAGAATTTATGCCACACTAATGCTTTAATGCTATGACATGTAAAACACTCTACATCTGTGGCTACTGATTTTAAAATACAGTAAGAAAAAAAATGTGTGAGTTTTTGCCTTTTAAATATGCTCTCAAAACTCAAAAATATATTGAATCAGTGTCTTGGAAACCAACAGCTAGCTAAATATAACAAAAAAAAGAGACAGGAAAATGGAGAAATGGGAAATATGGGCATTTTTCCCTTTTACTGGTCCCTGTCTTTGCCCTGAATGGACTCATGCCCTCTCCAGCCCATAACATAGATTGATTCCAGAAGTTCAAGCTCACTGTTTGGGATTTGGAACCCATTTTTCTATAAAAACACTTTTCTCCAGGATGGCTAGATTTATCACAAGCTCACAAAAATCAGCCTTGCTGAATACATTGACACCTTCTGAGTTCTGGCTGGGGAGCCATGGAGGTGAGCAGGATCTTCCAAGCTCACCATGGACTGGTATTTCCTGTGGCGGTGATGGAGCTCTGACTCATGGTGACTTCTTTGACTGTCTTGAGCAGGGAGGAATACTTAGGGAGAGAAAAGATGTTTCACATGGTGAGCAGGACAAAGGTGTAATTCCCCAGTGCTGTTTGTGGGTTCCAGGAGGAAGAGAGATGGGAATAGGTGGAGGGATTCGAGTGTTTGCTCAGAGTTATTGTGGGGCTAAGGAAGTTGTATGACTACACCTTCTTAAGGTGGTGGGATTTTGGGGAGGAGGATAAAAGAAGGGCAAATGTTTATAAGATGGAGATTAAAAAGTTCAGGATTGGCTGTATTGCTAAAATTCACAGATACATAGACTCCTTGCCAGCAGCCCAGGTTTAGATGTATGTTGGTGTAAGATGTGGTGGAAGGGTATTTTGGCAAGATTACTCAGAATTAAAAATGCACATTACCTCACCCCAGTAAGAATGGCTTTTCATAAATCAGAAGAAATGAAGTAGTGCTGGCAAGAAGGTGGAGGAAAAGGAGCACTTGCACACTGTTAGTAAAAGTGTAAACTAGTGTAACCATCATGGAAAAACAGTACAGAGGGTTCCTTAAAGTAAAAATAACCAGACGAGTTAGTGTACACTTGTAGTTCCAGACATTTGGGAGGCTGAGACGGGGATCCAAGTTTGAGGCCAGTCTGGACAACATAGCAAAAACCCTGTCTTGAAAAATAAAAATACAAAGGGTAGCCTGGGACTGTAGTTTTTGGTGTCAGAGTGCTTGCCTAGCATGTGCAAGGCCCTGAGTTCAATCTCCTGTACCAAACACATGCGCAAAAGAAGAGCTACAATATGATTTAGCAATCCTACTATTGGCTATATATCCAAAGGAAATGAAATCAGTATTTCAAAGAGACATCTGCACTTCCGTGTTTATTGCAGCACTATTCACAAGAGCCAAGAAATGGCAACAACCTGTGTCATCAACTGATGGAACGGATAAAGAAAATGTGGCTAGTATATACAATAGAATACTATTCAGCCAATAAAAAAATGGGAAATCATGTAATTTGCAACTGCCTGGCTAGAACTGGAGATCGTTATGTGAAGTGAAATAAGCCAGGCACAGAAAAACAAATACTGCATGATTCCACTTGGGTAGAATCTAAAATAGTTGATCTCATGAAAGTTGAGAGTAGGAGAGTAGGGAGGGCAATAGAGAGGGATGGTGGGGAGAACTTTCTCGGTGGGGACTAAGTTCCAGATAGGAGCAAAGAGTTGGCATGTGCTCTTGCACCATAGGTTGACTAAAAATAACTAAGCTATATTTTATAAAGCTACAAGAAAGGATTTTGAATGTTTTCACCATAAATAAATGGTAAACGTTTCAGCAGATTGGTATGTGTACCCTGATTGACACATTTCACATTACACATGTATCAGAACATCACACGGGACCCTATAGAATTTTCATATATTTATGAATTTACATATGTATAATTATGTGTGTAGAATTTTCAAATGTTTATGTTAAAATAAATTTAAATAAGAATGTTTAAATGTATATATTCCTTGACTTAGAAATTCTGCTAGGAATTCATCCTACAGATGAACTCACGTGGATGTGTGAGTTTGTGCTGTGATATTTGTCAGAGAAGAAAGCCTAACAAGAATAAAGTCTACCAATTGGGACTGATTAAATAAAGAACACTGCATTGACACAGTGTAGCCATTAGTTGTGGAAAAATATGAATGAGATCTCAGTGTATACATTTGAGAAGACCTTGAAGATGTCAGTGAATTAGGCAAAGTAGTGTACAGGACAATAAGCATAAAAAGCTCCCATTTAATTGAAACTTTTTAATATTTAATATTAGATAATATTTGTAACAAACCCATAGACTGTTAGGGGGTTTGGGTATATCAGAGGCATGATATTTGTGCCAAGACTGTGAAACTTACATGTTGTATGTATTACTCATAAGTTTGTAAATTTTAAATACTGTATAATTTTAAATATTGTATCCTTCAAGTGATATACATTTATATCAACAGTTATTGCTTTGATGATGATGAGGGAGTCACATGTGCAAATTTCTGCTGTGGGTTTTAAGATGTACCAGGACAGCTGAAAAGGCCATGTACTATGTGAATGAATCTCATATTCAAGGTAACAAAGGCTGAGCTGTTTTTCACTCCTTTGTCTTCAGGTCCCGGCCTGTGATTAACATTGCGAAAACTATCACAGTAACTCCTAGCAGAATTGACCTCCGCCAAAAAACAGCATGTGGTGCGCCAAGTGGAATATGGTGAGAGTTATTCCGGGTTCCAAGAAGCCTGGCTCAGTTTCCTCTGGTGACCCTGTCGCCCTGGGGAGCCACAGGGAAGATTAAGGGCATGCTGGGCAAAGAAAAGAGCAATCTGTCCAGTGAATATATGACATTTTACTCATCAGTGGGCAGCGGGGGGATTGGAGAGCTGGGGAGAGTGTTGTTTTTTTTCCTACTTCAGCAATACATCTTTTAAGAAATACGTGTTTGATTTCATACAGCCTCAAGGTTAAAGCCTGTTTTGAATATACTGCCAAACCCGCTGGTTATAATCCTTCAATATGTAAGTACCTAGTACATTAAAAAAATATATATTCTCTCTCTGCCAGATTGAAAATTCTACAAACATCACAGAAAAACAAAACTGCACTGTCGAAAGTGGGTCCATAAATTCTTGCTTAAAGAATTAAGTGTTTTTGTGGTTTCCCCTTTTAATCAAGAGGATGCAGCTCAGTGAGGCAGGAAAAACTCTGCATTTGGTCCCCATTTGAATTTTCCAAAGCAGATGGTTTGAGACAGAATGCCTTGGAAAAATACTTATTTGCTACCACAACGGTTTCCTCCGTTTCTGTCTTTGAAAAGCAATGTGGAAAATTGGTTTTGTGGTTGTGAGGTGGTGGGCGGTGGTTGTGGAAAGGGGCTAAGGAGCCGGAGCAGGGTGTGGCTTCGTTGCTCCTTCAAGGTCCCCTCTCAGGGGCTTTGAGGCTGGGACACCCAAGTTGTATTCTCAAGGGCAGCCCCTGCTGGTAGGGAGGGGTGAAGAGACTGAGGCTTGCTTCTAGTTTTAGCAGTGTCCCTGACCCCACAGTCCAGGGCAAGTGCCCTAACCTCTGAATTTTTATTTTCTATCAGTTAAAAGCAATGCCTCTATTAGGCACCAGTGCCTGGAGTGATGGTAACCAAATGAAAATGTGATAAAGGGCTGGGCACAGTAATCCCAGCAGCTTGGGAGGCTGAGACAGGAGGATCACGAGTTCAAAGCCAGCCTCGGCAAAAGCACAGAGGCACTAAGAAACTCAGTGAGCCCCTGTCTCTAAATAAAATACAAAATAGGGCTGAGGATGTGGCTCAGTAGTCAAGTGCCCCTGAGTTCAATTCCTGATACCCACTCCCCACTGCCAAAATGTGATAAAGGCTTTGTAGTATTCTGCCTCCTTTCTTTGTAATCCAAAATAGGATTTTTGCCACAAATTTTGACCTGGCTAATTATGCTCTAAAATACCAATGGTAGCTAAGGTCTTCTCTGGTATGTTTTAGTAACAGCAACACCTATAGTTTTGAGCCACCTGACCCAGCTTTAGAGTTGAGGCAAAGGCATGGGAATTTAAAGAAAATACTTTTCTGCCAGTGTGATGGCTCTTACCTGTAATCCCAGCTACTTGGAAGGCTGAGACAGAAGGACCGCAAGTTCGAGGCCAGCCTTGGCAATTTAGCAAGAGCCTGTCTCAAAATAAAAATAAAATGGGCTGGGGGTGTAGCCCAGTGCTTGCCTAGCATTTATGAGTGCCTAGGTTTAATGCCTAGTACCACAGGGAGTTGGGGGGAGTTCTTTTTCCAAAGAGAAAAAGCATGAGGGAATTTCCATCTCAGCTCAGTGTTCTGTAATATGGATACCACCAAGGGAGGCTTTGGGAAGGACAGGGTCAATCTGTTCTCATATCTTTTTCCCTGCCTTGAGCAATGAATTCTCTGAAGCTTCTTTTTTTGTTGTTTTTGGTTGTTGTTTTTTTTTTTAATATATTTATTTATTTATTTGGTACTGGGGATTGAACCCAGAGGCACTTAACCACTGAGCCACATCCCTAGCCCTTAAAAAAATTAAATTTATTCCTTTATTTATTCTAATTAGGTATATATGACATCAGAATGCATTTTGATTCATAGTACACAATGCAATGCAACTTTTCATT
The DNA here is from genome assembly GCF_001458135.2 of Marmota marmota marmota. NCBI lineage: Eukaryota > Metazoa > Chordata > Mammalia > Rodentia > Sciuridae > Marmota > Marmota marmota. The sequence goes on from NW_026000037.1 coordinate 58,867,899, forward strand.
TCTCTGGTTGTGTACAATGTAGCATCGCACCATATGTGCAGTCATAAATGTACTGGGGAATGATGTCCATCGCATTTCACCTTTTCTCCTGCTCCCATTCCCCTTCCCCTACCTTCCCTCCCCTTTGCCCAATCAAAGTTCCTCCATTCTTACCGTGCCCCCCATTATGCCCCTTATGGATCAGCATCCACTTATCAGAGAGCACATTTGGTCTTTGTTTTTTGGGATTGTCTTACTTCACTTAGCATGGTATTCTCCAACTCCATCCATTTACCTGAAAATGCCATAATTTTATTCTCTTTAATGCTGAGTAATGTTCCATCATGTGTATAGAAGACTCCTAAAGCACAAGAAATAAAATCAAGAATTAATAAATGGGATGGATTCAAACTAAAAAGTTTCCTCTCAGCAAAAGAAATAATCAATGAGGTGAAGAGAAAGCCAACATTTTGGGAAGAAATTTGTAGCACACACACATCAGATAGAGCACTAATCTCTAGGATATACAAAGAACTCAAAAAACTTAACACCAAAAAAACACAAACAACCCTATCAATAAATGGGCCTAGGAACTGAACAGATGCTTCTCAGAAGATATACAATCGGTCAACAAATATATGAAAAAATGTTCCACATCTCTAGTAATTAGAGAAATGCAAATCAAAACTACTCTAAGATTTTATCTCATGCCAGGCAGAATGGCAGTTATCAAGAATACAAGCACCAAAAGTGCAAGAACCACCATTTGACCCAGCTATTCCACTGCTCAGTCTATACCCAAAGAACTTAAAATTAGCACACTATAGTGACACAGCCACATCAATGTTTATAGCAGCTCAGTTCACAATAGCCAACCTGTGGAACCAACCTAGATGCTCTTAAATAGATGAATGGATAAAGAAACTGGTATATATACACAATGGAATGTTACCAGCCCTTTTTTTGTATTTTATTTAGAGACAGTGTCTCACTAAGTTGCATAGGTCTTTGCTAAGTTGCTGAGGCTGGCTTTGAACTTGGGATCCTCCTACATCAGCCTCCTAAACTGGGATTAGAGGCATGCAACACTATACCTAGCTTGAAGCTTCTTTTTGTTATTGAAAATATTACTCTTTTCTTTATTTAAAAAGATGTCCCCTGGGCTGAGGTTGTGGCTTAGTGGTAGAGTGCTTACCTAGCATGTGTGAGGCCCTGGGCTTGATTCTCAGTGCCACATATAATTAAATAAATGAAGATCATTAACAACTAAAAAAAAAAAAAAAAAAAAATGTCCCTTCTAATGTACCAGAATTTAATTCAAATAAACTAAGGTGGTTCTTTGAAATAGAAGAAAATAACCACACTGGGGGACTAGGATACACAGTGGTAAATCTTACACAGATCATTACTGCTTTCTTTCTTGGTACTGGGGGTTGAACCCAGGGGTGCTTAACCTCTAAGCCACATCCCCAGCCCTTTTTATTTTTTATTTAAAATTTTTTTTAAAATACATTTTTTTAGTTGTAGATGGATGGGATTCCTTTATTTTATTTATGTGGTGCTGAGGTTCAAACCCAGTACCTCACACATGCTAGGCAAGCATTCTACCATTGAGCCACAGCCCCCAACCTCTTTATTTTTTATTTTTGAGACAGGGTCTTGCTAAGCTGTTTAGGACCCAAGTTGCTGAAGCTGACCTCAAACTTGTGATCCTTTTGCCTCAGCCTCCTGAGTCACTGGGATTACAGTGTGTGCCACCACACCAGGTCACAACTGTATTCTTAGGGGTACTTTTCATTCTAATTTAACTTCATATAACGTTTCATGTAACAGTATTGAATACACCCAGTAAGAAAGCGGGAACATTTAATAAATTATGAGAAGTAACAGTTTAAATAAACATATTGTTTATAGCAGGTTTTTAAATGTCTGTCTTTACCCACTTCTCGTTGTTGTAGGCCTAGTTAGCCTTCTTCCTTCCAGATTTTAATCTATCCCCAGGTAGTTTCCCCATCTCCCTTTCTACTGGGCTGTCTCCTGCTGTCTTGTCTCTGAAGGGGAACTGGCAGAACTGTGAGAAGGGCTTTGGTGTGATGTATCCCAGTGTGCAGGGGAACTCTCTGCTCTCTGGGGCAGCCAGCCTTGGCTGCACCGCTTTTAATGACAGGACGACATATACCATGTCTCCTCTGGATCTCTCATCCTCTCATCCTCGTTGGTGTTATTTTACCCAAATACAGTACCTTAACTTACTTATCTTACACTTCCTGGAAAATAGGCCTTTTTCCTTTGTTTGACATGGATTCGAGAGACGAGAAGCAAGTGATTCTTGGATGGGGAGAGGAAATGGGGAAACATTTTTTATTCCATGCTGATTGCCATTTTTTTCATGCCATTCTGTTTCACTAACAAATATGAAACCTCATCAGAGCTCTCCTTCTTCCAAATTAATCTTTTGTATAAGAGAAATCACAAGCTTTCTCCTAGCTTCAATGCAACATTTGATGCCATGTGTTTGCTTTGACTGTCCCATTAACCAGGTGCTTATTGATGTCTCATTATGTTGGAACTTTTTTCTTTGAAGGCATTCAGAGCACACTATTTTTCATAGCTTGTACTTCCATAGTATTAGAAGCGGCTAAATAGGGCTTGCACAAAGCTGCATAACTCAATACATCTAGAATCTTCTCCCAATATCCCAAAATGTGAGCTTATTGTTTGACCAGGATATTAAACGCTCAGATGCAGTGTCCCATACATACAGATATTCATAATTGAACTTTAATGAGCATTCTACTTGGCTCCCCCCTCAAAAAGTCAGCAAAAGTGACATGAAGGGATTTTAAGATGACGTGGACAGTTTAGAGGGCTAGAGAGGGTCAGAGTGAGTTTGGTAGATAAATGATTTTAATGCACCCACACCCTCCTGTGCTTTTGCCGAGCGGGCAGTCGGCATGTGAGCCGACTGGTTCATTGTGAAGGTAGCAGGTCACTGATAAATGGATGGTGTCAGGGCTACGGAGGGCCTAAAATGGAGGAGCCTTCCATTTGGCAGCTGTGACATTTAAGAATATTTCAGATAGACACAGAAATGACTATTAAAACTGTCAGTGTTTCTAAATTTTGGCCTTACATATCTGAATAGCTATCAATCATTTCAGCATAAGAATAAGTCACTGTGTGTGTAGATGCGGGGGCAGTTCCTCTCACTCCTCTTCACCTGTTCTGCAGATAATTTTTCTATTGGGTGTTGTGCTAGTTGCTTGGAATGCAGTGGTGAGCTTGGCCCTGCTGCAGAAGACAATCCGGCAATCTCAGTGAAGTGGGCAGCAGGACTGGAGACATGGAGCATTCTGGGGTGGTGTAGGAGAGGCCAGCACAGACTAATTGGAGGAAGTGATGTCCAGTCTGAGATCTGAAGGAGGAGTAGGGTTAGGCCAGGGATGGTGGGAAAGGAGGGAATGCAGCCAGCAGAGGAAGGGATGGGACCCATGCAGAGGTCTAGGGACAGTTGAAACCTGGGCATCTAAGTGGCTAGATAAAGCTGCCATCTCTTGTGTTTATATTAGAGACTTAGAGCTGATGATGCCTCTGTCCCTCACTACATGACCCCAGCCTCCTTTTCTTCATCTACCAAAGAGACTATTAAAATAGATGCTTTCGTAAAGGTTTCTTCCATGCTGGGCATTGTGATGCACACCTGTAATCCCAGCAACTCAGAAGACTGAGCAGGAAGATCACAAGTTCAAGACCAGCCTGGGCTATTTAGTAAGACTTTTTCCCAAAAAAATAAAAGGACTGGGTAGGGCAAAGGTCCTCTGTGTTTCATCCCTGTTACCAAAAAATTAAAATTTAAAAAATTTTTAAAAAGATGGCTCCTAGCCCTGCATGAGTATTGGAATATTCCTTTATTTTCTATGGTAGAGTGTTTCCCTCTGCGGCCTTCTCCTTCCGCAGCCCTTTGCACCCCGTGATTTGCTTTCCCTGCCAGTGGTTAGTGAGTGCTTAATGAATTAAGTAATTTAAGTACTGAGCCCTGAAAAACATAGTTAGCAGCTACATCCAGTGACTTGATGAAAAATGCATTCTGAAGTCCAGAAATGAGATTTTGATCATCCAAATCCTGGCTTGCCTCTTAGTTCCATTGGTAGAGGGCAGGCCGTCCTAGACTGCTAAGATTGGAATCCATTTGCATTTTGTTGACAAACAGGCCCTCCAGCAGCCTCTGCAAGAAACATCACTTAGCATCTTTTTTTTTCCCTTTTTTTTTTTTAATGAAAGTTCTCATCTGACTCTCAAGACCTCTTATGTCTAATACATGTTATTTTTTTGTTTAGACAACTGTTCTTTATCAGCACTTCTTAAACTTGAATATGTATAAGATCACCTGGGGATGCTGTTAAAATGCAGGTTCCGGTTGAGCTGGCAGGAGATGCTGCTTCCCAGAGACCTTTTTTGAATAGCAAAGGCCCCCCGAGGTCCTTGAAGCACAAACACTTTGAAGGGAAAGAGTCCAGAGGGAGTTTGGGGTGTGTTTGGTTATCTACTCTGTAGGTTCCCAAAATCCATCCACAAGTGATTGATTCTTGGTCGCTGCTGCAGGAAGGTTTTGACTTATTCTGGAGCTCCCCCAGGTGGCCCAATGGAAATTTAACTTCAAGACATTGCTGACAGCAGGGGGAAGGAAAAGACAGTTTGATTCTAAACATCACACATCTTTGAAATGTACCTGACCAGGAAATATGGAGAGCAGCAAAGACACTGAGAAAAACCGTTATGAGGAATTAAAATATTTTAAAAGGAGGTCAACCCCCTTGCAGCCGGATGGTACATGAGCATGCTTTAAGTTAATGTCATTTTGTTAACTTTCTCTAGCAATTGTGGGCACCCTGGAAGCTGAAAAAGAAAGAAGGAAATCTGGGCTGTCATCCAGAGTTCAGTTTCGAAACCAAGCTACTGAGCCCAAGTACACTCAAGAACTGACTCTGAACAGGCAGAAGCAGCGGATTTGCATGGAGGAAACCCTCTGGCTGCAGGTGGGGACTGTGATGGTCACTTTGGCTCTTACAGAGGGGAGCAATTGGGTTTTATGGCCACACACATAGCTTTTTTGAAATTGATTCTAGCAGCCTGTTAATCAACACACAGTCATCATTTAGGAGGAGTTCCCCTCTTGCGTTTTCACCATGGTTAGCTTTATCGCTGCGCACTTTGCAGGAAAACATCAGAGACAAACTGCGCCCCATCCCCATAACTGCTTCCGTGGAGATCCAGGAGCCCAGCTCTCGCAGGCGAGTGAATTCACTACCAGAAGTTCTTCCAATCTTGAATTCAAACGAACCCAAGATGGCCCACACAGATGTAAGTCTCCCTGACTATGGCTTTGCCAGTGTTGTTGCCATTTTCATGATGCTAAATGCAATGGAACCCTGGATGGCTTTTAAAAGCCCCTCCTTTGTATTTATATCCTTTTTTAATATATACAAAGTTGGTCTCAAAAGACTTGTTTCCCAAATTAGCAATGAATAGAGAAACTTGTGAAATATAATTTGAGGCCAGAGAGTATTTGTCTTCATGATTTGGGGCCACTATAATTTTTTGAGACTGGCATTGACAGCTTATGTTCGAAGATCTTTTCTCTTGTAGCTGTGTGTAGAAAGAAAAACTCATTGGGTTTTACCATTGGGAAAAGTAAGACAGAAAACAAAGTACTGTTAGAACATCAAAATTAAGGAATATCAAAATTATGCAAGGCAAAGAAGTACTCACAATGAAGTAATCAGTTAGGGCCTAATGCAACCTAGGTCATCTTAGAAAGAAAAATATACATTATATGGCTCGATGGACACCTCATGGGATCCTCATGAGGTGGAATCTGTTTGCTAGGGCTTATACTTTTGAATAATTTGTGTGCTTTGACTTTATTGCTTGTTATCAGCAAGTATTTCTTGTGTATATTCCCAGATCCGTAGTTCTGTTAAATATAAAGGAAAGAAGACAGTTCTCCTGCTTATGGAGCAGTGTGATTATTGAATTCATTATCAAACACTGTGCTAGAAACCCTGCCACTTGCCTTCCTAACCTTAAACTCTCTTCCCTCATCTCCACTGCGGAGCTCATGATACTGGGACCTTTTCTTCCTCAGTGATCTATTGTGAGAATTGAGTTTAAATATATAAACGATGTGTTAGCTGGCACCATCATTGTTTTTGATAATTCTTCCTACACGTGGGCTAGAACACAGGGTGGTAGTGTCTTCAGTGGACCCATTATAAAACTTCGATTCTGAAAGGTTCGGTATTGGCCTCAAGCCACACAGCTAAGTGGCCCAGCCAGGTTTTCTGTGGTTCCACTCACTGCCCACACTCTGCTGCTCCAGGCTGCCTGCCCGCCCGCCTGGCCAGTGTTTTGGTAAAGGACCAAGCAGGAATTGAGTATATAGCAAGGTGTGTTTGAATTCTGTCATGGTCGTCAGCACTCAGGCAAATGGATTGTATGGGAACTGTTTTAGATGCCTGTCTGGCTTTCTTTTCCTACAGGTGCACTTCTTAAAAGAGGGATGTGGAGACGACAACGTATGTAACAGCAACCTTAAACTAGAATATAAATTTTGTACCCGAGAAGGAAATCAAGACAAATTTTCTTACCTTCCAATGTAAGAATCGCCCTATAGTACTAGCAAAAGTGACTCTGGCTTCTAGGTGGCCTTTGTTAAGAAAGGGTTACTGAGGGGCTGGGGTTGTGGTTCATGGTAGAGCACTTGCCTAGAATGTGTGAGGCACTGGGTTTGATTCTCAGCACTACATATAAATAACTGAATAAAATAAATGTCCATCAACAACTAAATAAATAAATAAGGGGGAGGTTACTAAAAGGCCGGGGCTGGGATTTGGTGGTAGAGATCTCGGTTAGCATGCACAAGCCTGGGTTTGTTCCATTTTCAGCACCACAAAAGAAAAATGAGAGTTACTGTGTGTGTATTGATGACTTTCTCTTTTTTGTTGTTGTTTTTTTAATAGTCAAAAAGGCATACCAGAGCTAGTTTTAAAAGATCAGAAAGATATTGCTTTGGAAATAACAGTGACAAATAGCCCTTCCAACCCAAGAGATCCCACAAAAGATGGTGATGATGCCCACGAAGCCAAACTCATTGCAACGTTTCCGGACACTTTGACCTATTCTGCTTATAGAGAGCTGAGGGCTTTCCCTGTAAGTATTTTCTGAGACTAGCTGAGAGGGAAAAATCAACACCATGGGGCACAGGATCCTGCTGTGACCTGGGGCATTTTTCTGTTACAGGAGAAACAGTTGAGTTGTGTTGCCAACCAGAATGGTTCCCAAGCTGACTGTGAGCTCGGAAATCCTTTTAAAAGAAATTCCAGTGTACGTGATGCCTTTATATATTGCATTTTACAGTTCTAAATACCATTTAAGTGCCCATATGCTTGGCCTGTGTTAATAGCTATTTATTTTTTTAGGTTACTTTTTACTTGATTTTAAGTACAACTGAGGTCACCTTTGACACCACAGATCTGGACATTAACCTGCAGTTGGAGACGTAAGTTTATTTCAACCTTCCCATTCAGAATTATTTTATGAAAACCCTGGCTGTCAATGAATTGGCACTGATCTAAGCCATAAAAGAAGTATAATTGAAATGAGAAAACTGACTGTTAAAATAAAACCCTATTGTTTCCTTTTCATTTTCAGAACGAGCAATCAAGATAATTTGGCTTCAATTACAGCTAAAGCAAAAGTGGTTATTGAACTGCTTTTATCGGTCTCTGGGTAAGTGTTTGTGTTTAGCATAACAAATCAATGTTTGAAAGAACCATTTACAATCCTTACTAAAACTGGTGTTTTTTAATTTAACAGAGTTGCTAAACCTTCCCAGGTGTATTTTGGAGGTACAGTTGTCGGGGAGCAAGCTATGAAATCTGAAGATGAAGTAGGAAGTTTGATAGAGTATGAATTCAGGGTAAGTTGGAGCATTTGGGCCTTTTCTTGAACTAGAACTAACATATCCTAGATGTGGTCTTGAATATGTAATTTTAATAAATAATAATAAATACTCAGATAAACAATGAGCTTGCCAGTTTTTAAACAGCAAACTGGCTTACAGTAAAAACTTCATCCTCCAGAACGGCAAACAACTGTCACTCACCATAGGCCTTTGGCTCAGAATCCAGTACAGTTTAGTCTTTTTCTTTTTAGAGAGTTTGTTTTTTTGTTTGTTTGGTATGGGGGTGGAGGGATTCAACCCAGGGGCATTTAACCACTGAGCCACATCCCCAGCCCTTTTATATATTTTTTATTTAGAGAAAAGGTCTTACTGAGTTGCTTAGGGCCTAATTAAGTTGCTGAGGTGGTTTTGAACTTGCAGTCCTCCTGCCTCAGCCTCCTGAGTTGACTAGAGAATTTTAATATGTGGTATAAAGTAAAACTTTATTTTCCCCAGAGTCTGTAAAACAAAAACCTCAGCTGGGCATTGTGGCGCATACCTATAATTATAGCAACTTGGGAGGCTGAGGCAGGAGGACAAGTTCAAGACCAGCCCCAGCAATTTATCAAGACCCTAAAGCCTTAGTGAGACCCTGTCTCAAAAAAAAAGTTGGGGCTAGGGATGTGGCTCAAGTGGTAACGCGCTCACCTGGCATGCGAGGGGCGCTGGGTTTGATCCTAAGCACCACATAAAAATAAGATATTGTGTCCACTGAAAACTGAAAAATAAATATTAAAAAAATTCTCTCTCTCTCTCCTCTCTCTCTCTCTCTCTCTTTAAAAAAAAAAAAAGTTGGGCTGGGGATGTGGCTCAAGCGGTATCGCGCTCGCCTGGCATGCGTGCGGCCCGGGTTCGATCCTCAGCACCACATACAAAGATGTTGTGTCCGCCGAAAACTAAAAAATAAATATTAAAAAATTCTCTCTCTCTCTCCCTCCCTCTCTCACTCTATCTTTATAAAAAAAAAAAAAAAGTTGAGGGGACATTAAATAAATAAAAGACTGGGGATGTGGCTCTGGTTAAACAACTCTGGGTTCAATCCCTGGTATCCCCCTCCCTGCAAAAAAAGAAAAATCTCAAAGTAGTTCATCTTATAGAATGTTATAATTTATTTATTCCTCCCTGATCAGGGCATCTTTCTTATTGCTCATGGATGAATGAATGTTAATGTTTGCTTATGTCTTACAAGCCCAATTTTGTGATGGCAAGTTTAGTAGATTTGGCATATGCCAATAAGGAAGGCTAATGGTTATCTCTGAACCATTTCAAAGTAGGCAGTCACAGTGACTCTATGTCCAGTTGCATGAACATAAACACATAATATGAAATCCATTCATGACTCAAACATGGGTTTTTATCTGTGTGGCTCAAATCACATTCCTGAAAACACAGTGATTGTTGAGGTGAAAGTCTGGAATAGCAAGAATGAGCCCACCCTGGCAGGATGAAGAGAGTGAATTCTCCACTGGTTTCTCTTAGCCTTACATAAATAATTGAGACAGAAACTGGAGGTGCTTATGATCTCCATGCAGGTATGGCTGGGAAAGAAGTCCACAAATGCACACAGACCTTTACCCTAGGCTTGTTGAGGACATGGCAGATAAATACCACTGATGCTGTTGTAGACAACAGTTGATCCTGGATTAAATTAGCAATCTCTTTGACCTTTTCTCCCCAACTGTTGACACAGTAATGTTTAAGCACAAATCTGCATTTTGCACACCCTATCCATAGTCCATTTTTGGAGCCTTATTATGTTATGACAGATATTTTACCATTTTTTTCCTCTGGCAATAGGAGGTGCTACTTAATTTTACATTGAAAGGATTTCATTGAGATAATGTGTATTATTTTCCAACAGGTGATTAATTTAGGTAAACCTCTTAAAAACCTCGGCACGGCAACCTTGAATATTCAGTGGCCAAAAGAAATTAGCAATGGCAAATGGTTGCTTTATTTGGTGAAAGTAGAATCCAAAGGATTGGAAAAGATAGTGTGTGAGCCACAAAGTGAAATAAACCTCCTGAACCTAAAGGTATGTTGGTGGGTTTATCTAACATCTCCCTGTTTGTAAATAAAAGAAGCTGACTTTTTAGGGGTAAATCATGACTCTCCTTAAGAAACTAGCATTCTGGCACGTTGACTTTTCTTTGGTTGTCACAATTTCTCTTTTATAGTTTAGAAACCAAATCAGGCTGAGGCATTTTTGCTGACCAGTTACCATTATGGTGTGTAAGGCAGTGCTTATTGGGACAAATGACTTTTTTTTTTTTAAATACAACCCAAAAATGAGATATAAGGAGAATTAGGACATACTCCTGGGGAGTGAACCAGCAAGTATAACCCCAAGGAGGATCATTAGGAACTCATCACCAAAGATACTGGCACCTTAGCAAATGACTTGGAAAGCTTCTTTTTCTTTTTTCTTTTTTTAAAATCAAAACCTGCCCCTCTTTACCCTTCTCTCTCCTGCTGCACACTATTATAACTGGCCTGTTTATGTTCCAGCTTGATGAAGATTGGCATTGTCAATGCTGCCTGTTTCTTTCATTTTAAATTCTTGGGCGACTGGGTGTGATCCATGTTCTTAGTTACAGTGTTTTTAGTGATAGCATACTCCCTTACTCATCAAAACAAAATGGCCCATCATTCCTATTCTTTATTACAGGTTGAATATCCCTAATGCAAAAATTGAAAATCCAAAATGCTCCAAAATCCAAAAAACTCCTCCCAAATCTGAAACACTTCTGGTCTTAAGCATTTTAGATAAAGCAAACCTAGCCTGTATAAGGAAAATCAATTTTAAAAACTTGGCTTAGTTTTTCAGGATCTTTCCTGAATTGATCGTATAATGGGTCTTTTTGCTTCTTTTTCTGTTCTTCAGTTTCATGTAGTCATTCCAGATGTGCTGTCTACCATATGTTAGGTACTGAGTTGGGTGCCAGGGATACAGCAACAGGACTGATCCCTGATCTCAGTAGGTACATGGTTTGGTGCCACTTGCTCACATTTTGGTAGGGACACAGGAACAAAGGAAGCATCTTTCTCTTTCCCTGAGTATAAAGGTCACAGTAAGAATAAAACACTTAAATAGTCCTATGAATCTATCAGTGAACTGAAGTCAGGGTGGTCATAACACTGGTTTTACACTTTGATGGGAGAGGGATGAATATTAATTGTTGATTATATGAATTCAGCATTATTTGGGATGTTTGCATAGTAATGAAAAACAACTACAGCAAGCGGAATTACTTTGGATATAATTCTTTTTAGGAGTCTCACAACTCAAGAAAAAAGCGGGCAATTGCTGAAAAACAGATTGATGATAGCAGAAAATTTTCTCTATTTGCTGAAAGAAAATACCAGACCCTGGTGAGTGTTTTTCCAGAACTATGAACACAAGACAGAGGATGGGGGAGGGGCTTTCCTGGATGGTGGGTTCTGACCATGTCCTCCTCCCGCTCTAGAACTGTAGTGTGAACGTGAGGTGTGTGAACATCAGGTGTCCTCTGCGTGGGCTGGACAGCAAGGCCTCCCTTGTTTTGCGCTCAAGGTTATGGAACAGCACATTTCTAGAGGTATACCCCTGCCATGAGGTTGTCCCCAGGAAGTCATTTGCCACCACCTAGGACATCTGTCACTTTTTTAATAACGTTCACTGTCTCCCATCAGGAATATTCCAAACTGAACTACTTGGACATTCTTGTGCGAGCTTCTATTGATGTGACTGATGCCGCAGAGAATATCAAGCTGCCAAATGCAGGCACCCAGGTGAGATGCTCCCGGCTATACTCCTGCTTAGAGCCCACAGCCTGAGGTCACGTTCTTTGGTCTTATGTCCCTTATAACCCTGTTACCCATTAAGAGAAAAACAATATAATCTTAAGGTTCTGCCACCCCACCCTGTATTTGAATAGAATCATTGAAGTAAATCTAGGGTCCACCATTCAGCAGGACCTGTGGCAGATTTGAGAGCTTTGGCTGGTGGGTATACTTGCAGCCCTATAGCAAACCATTCCTGATGCTGCAGCCCTTCTTGGAACCTGTGCCAACTGTGGCCAGTTGTGGTTACTTGCAAAGACCTCTTCATATGAGTCCAAAACTGAATGTTGTAAAATAAGGCATTAGTTTTGCCCCTGAAACAAGTCTAGAATAAATTCTATATCCCAGCCATCTAACAGCCTTTCCAAGAGTTAAAGGCAACTGTCCTGCCTCCTTGGACAGGTGTCTCTTACTCTGTGTCAGAGAGATGCACCCAGTTCTTCAGTCATGCAGGACACAGCCAGATGGGTTCCTGGCCTTTCCCCTTCCTGGCCCACCCTTGTTGGCAGTGTGATCCCACATGGACAGGGCAGCTGAGCTGCGGTCTACTCTGTTCAGCTTACCCTGGACCTTTACCTCCCAGCACCTCAATACCATGCTTCTGTCAGTCCAGCCTAAAATGTGATTTTTTATACTTTTGCTGAGGAGTGTATTTGAATTTCTGGCAGCTGCAGTTTTTATGTTGTAGTCTTCTGAAATTTCCAGGTGGTTTCATCAGAATTTGTTAAGTTATGTTTCCTGCAGCTTGTCTCTGAGCAGTTTGAAACAAATCTAAATGCACGTCTTTAGATGTGTATTCACATTTTATGTGATTTGCTTCTGGTCCATTGTTTAAATTTGTAAAGTAATTTTGAATCTTGCTCATTTGCTGTCTCAACTTTCTATCCCTGGAAACTGTCTTTCAAAACTGAGCGGGAGGGCTGGGGTTGTGGGGTAGAGCGCTCGCCTAGACATGCAAGGTATTGGGTTCAATACTCAGCACCACATAAAAAAATAAATAAATAAAATAAAGGTATTGTGTCCAACTACAAAAAAAAAAATTTTTTTTTAAAAACCTGGGCTGGGGTTGTGGCTCAGTGACAGAGCGCATGCCTCACGTATGTGAGGCACTGGATTCGATCCTCTGCATAAAAAAATAAACAAAATAAAGATGTTGTGCCCATGTATAACTAAAAAAAAAAATTAAAAATAAACTGGCAGGCTGGGTTGTGGCTCAGTGGTAGGGTGCTTGCCTAGCATGTGTGAGGCACTAGGTTTGATTCTCAGCACCGCATATCAATAAATAAAATAAAGGTCCATTGACAACTAAAAATTTTAAAAAACAAACAAAAGAGCAACATGCCTGCTATGTCTTCATTCAGGCAATTAATAAAAATACTGAACAGGGCAAGGAACAGAATTCTGTGGTGAACCACTAGTGAGGGGGGTTCCTTGTCGAGGGTCCAGAATCCACAAGGACTCCAGATAAATGACTACGTGCCAGGGTGGGAATCATGAATGGGAATGCTTTGCAAAAGACTCCAAAAAAAAAAAGGAAGATTATGAATTGCCACTGTTGCATTTGTCTGCAGGTTTGCTTATGGAAATGCTCTGGCTTTGGTTATTTAGCTAGCTGAAATATTAGTGAGTCTCCCCTGATCATTCTGGCTTCTGAGATATAGTGGATATCCTAATAATTTATCATCCAAACCAGAATGCATTTATATTGGAAAAATGCTAAACTGGGCAGGACACTGGAACAAGTGGTATAAACCAGGGCTGATACAGGTGCACCAGGACGTATGGTTACCTTGGGTTTCAGTTATTTCTGCAAGTTGCTCCAGCCTACCTTTCTGCATCTTGTCATCAATAAGGCATCTTAAAGGACTTTTCAGATAAGCCACACTCCCCCTGAGAATTTTTCATCTGCATCTTTGACCAAGGGCAACTGTTAGTGTCCTGCAACAATCAGCAACTCCAAGAATCACAAGAGTTTAATAACTCTTCCAGTTTTAATAAACTGGAAAAAGGTAAAGACTTTAAGATGGAAGAGACTGACATTAATAAAATGTCCATAACGTACCAGATACTTTATTTGTTTAGACTTCAGAAGAATACCAAGGTAGACATTGTGCTTATTTTACAACAAGGTTGCAGACTCGGAGGATGTAACTTAAGAGTTCTGGATTAAACTCATAAATGATTTCAGGGCTCCTGTCCTTGGACTCTGTAACACTTGGTCACTATTAAGCCCTCAAATCTCAAATTCAGAAAAGAAACAATTGAAGGAAAGTTGTTCCTCCTCTGAGGTCACATGACCAGCAAGTAGAGTGGAGACCAGGTCTCAGGTCTCAAGAGTCTTCAAGGTGATGGAATTGGGGACCTGGTGTCCAGTCTGGATGGTGAGTCATGAGTGAGGAGGAGACTGCCTTGGGAATTTTGTTCTTAGGACTTGGAAGACTCCAATGAGAAGTGGAGTTTTGGCGTGATACTACTTTGTTGAACAATTGGTAGATTTGTAAATAGATTACTAGTCTCTTTTATCTAAAGCCTATTTCTTTTGAAAATTGAGACATTTTTCTCATCTCTAGTCTTCTGATATCTCCCCTATTTTCTGTGATTTCTGAGATACAATAGCTCAGATATCATGCCTATACTTTTCTTTAGTATTTTAAGGTGCAGTTTTGGGGCCTGAAGATTTGAGCTTAATTCAAGTGTCAGACTGTACTTCCTTCTTTATTCCCTTACTTATTATGGGATGCAGTTTCATCTTCATCTTGGTTTCATCTCTCCTTTCTAGTCTGAAGATTATTTTCTTTGGAGATAAGCATAAAAGGTGGTATATTTGGTCTTCTTTTTGACATTAACATCAAAACAATTTCTCACTGCTTTTATTCTAATGCTATTTTAAAAAGTAATAAGAAAAAGCCTTTTCTTTATTACCCAAAATGTTTCAATAAAACATTTTTATTTTTATATTAGTACTGTCATAACAGAATCAGAGCCAAAATTACACAGTTGAACTAGATAAGATGGTTCCATATTAACAACTAAATTAAGTCCATGCAGTTAAGCACCTGTTAAGGACACATGTGCCTTCTCTGGGCTGCATCCTAGAAGCAAAATTGAATAAGATACAGAGTCAAGGATTTCATGATCCAGATGATCGAACCAGGAGAAAATTGTTGAAGCAGGCCAAGGAAGGAGGGATTGTTTGTTAAGGGTGTGTGTATTTCCACTTCATTCCTAAGGAAGTAGTAGAGAGTATCAGAGCTTCCTGGCTGCCAAATATAACAGAAAATATTATAAGTAAAAGTAAGTACCCCCAGCCAGGCGTGGTGGTACACGCCTATAATCCTGGTGGCTCAGGAGGCTGAGACAGGAGGATTGTGAGTTCAAAGCCAGCCTCAGCAACTTATCAAGGAGCTAAGCAACTTAGCAAGATCCTGTCTCTAAATAAAATATAAAAAAGGGCTAGGGATGTGGGTCAGTGGTTAAGTGCACCTGGGTTCAATCCCTGATACCTAATAATAATAAATAATAATAGTAAGTACTCCATTCTTCATGAGAATGAGATTTCCTTTTTTGCTTTTAAGTTTAGAGAAGACCTTGAGATATATATCTTTTATATATGTATATATATACACATATATTTTTTTTTTAGTAGATGGACACAATACCTTTATTTTATTTATTTATTTTTATGTGGATCAAACCCAGTGACTCACACATGCTAGGCAAGTACTCTACCACTGAACCACAATCTCAGCCCTGAGATATACCTTTTATAAGATGGGTTCTTATATGAGGAACATTCACTAAGAGTGGATAGTATCTTTAATAGAGAGCCTTATAAAAGATAGAAAATCCCTTCACCAGGTGATTTCTTGTTCTGATGTTCAATAAGAATTGAGAGCATTACATTATAGAGTAATTCAGCAAAAGTATTTTGGCAGTTGGCAAGCTAGTGTAGTCTTTGCACTGCTCACTAATGTGGAATGTAAAGTATCAATAGGGCTTGAGCCCTTTCCCCTTATGGATAAGGTTCACATGTGTAGGTCACCCTAGTGGAAATGCATACATTTTAATGACACCGAAGGGGAGAAGTTGTTTTTGGAGACATCACACTCTACAGTAACTTCTACTTGCCTTAAGCTATCCTTGTTCATTAGTAACAATTACAGTGACAAAACAAAATTTCTCAGAGCTGGGGATCATAGCCCATAGTTGGTCTCCCCTTAACTTAGTCCTGCAGCCAGCTCCCCACATCTTCCCATTCCCAGCTGGGGTGACTATCATGCCAAAAAAATCCCTTCAGTTGACAAAGTAAACAAACGATACCGGGCCTCTCACCTTCCCTGTTCCAAATCACATCTGTCCTTTAAATGTGTAGCTAGCCCAGGTCCTGACTTGAATCTTCACTCTTTGATACCCAGAGAAATGTTTTGTTTTGTTTTTATAATATTTAAAGTCTCTCAGTTCTGGTTGGAATAATGGCTAGACCTGGGCTTAGTGATTCTGCTGGATCTCGGCCCAGGCTACAAAACCAAAAATTATCTTGTTTAACCCTATTGGACAGCAGCCATTGATGGACATGGTTTCTCCCATCCTGGGATGTTTTAAAGGCACTGGTACACAATGTAATTATCATAGGCTGATGCCCTTGCCACAGACCTATCCCCACTATCCACTTCAGATTTATGAGAATTTATTCTTATAAATGAGACTATCCATTGATCATCTTGCCCCAAGGACACACTGTGTCTTCCCTGTGCTAGGTACTTACGGAGCGAGGTTAAATAAGGTCCAGCCTAGGCTGGCGGAAGTCATCGTTTTGTTGTAGTTGGCTTACAGCCTTACCAGTATATTTTACCAATATATACTAAATTAAGTCCATGCAGTTAAGCACCTGTTAAGGACACATCTGCCTTCTCTGTGCTGCATCCTAGAAGCAAAATTGAAAAAGATACAGTCAAGGATTTCATGATCTGGGTGATTAAACCAGGAGAGAATTATTGAAGCAGGCTAAGGAAGGAGGGATTGTTTGTTAGGGGGGTGTGTATTTCCACTTTATTCCTAAGGAAGTAGGTAGAGAATATCAAAGCTTCCTGGCTGCCAAATATAACAGAAAATATGATAAGTAAAAGTAAGTACCCCCATTTCTTCTTTCTTCCCTGTATTGATGCCCCTGACCTGGACCCAGCAATCTCAAAAAAGAGTTGTTTGGGCTTAAAGCCGGACACCTATGAGATGAGGGGAGGGGACATAAGAGCCATGATGTGACCTTGGATCTGGAAGCTTGGGGGAAAATTCATTCAGGGCACACCAGGAAAAATGGCAGCTCGTGAATGTGTTATGCCTATTGTAGACTGTTGACTGCAAACTCCTGTAACCTCCTGTTTAACCTCCTGTTTAACCTGATGTAACCTCCTGTTTATTAAGTGCTTAAAAGCAGTTCTACTTTTTTACTTATTTTCTGTAAGTCACATGAGGTTGATGAACTGTTTTCTAGTAGAAGTGGGAAAAGAAGTACTTTAATGAAGAGGTTTTAAAAAATGAGTTATAGTACACTATAGAAATATTGTAGCCCAGTGTAGACATAATTACACGTTCAAGCAGTATTCAGGGTTGAAGCCTGTGTCTTTCAAGTTAAGTACTCCCTGGAGTTTTGTTTACCCTTTGCTTTATAGTCTCTTAGTTTGGAAACTTTTAAGCCAGCAGCTCTCTAATCATTGTAGCAATCACAGTCTTTTCTAGGCTTTGAAAAATCGTGCTTGGCATCATAAAATCCGTTTGGATTCTACTGGACTTCCTTTAGACAGAGTGGACAAATGTGAATGAGCGCATCTGAGTGGTTGCAAAATTGCCAAAAACAACTCTTTAGGTTTCTGGATAAACACTATGTTTATTTTTATAAGTGTTTGCCAACTCTCAAATGTTCGGAGATTAAGCCAGGTATGGTGACGCAGCCCTCAGTAAACTAAGGCAGGAGGATTGTAAATGCAAGACCAGCCTCAGCAACTTAGCGAGACCCTGTCTCAAAATAAAATATAAAAAGGTCTGAGGATGTAGCTCAGTGGTAGAGCTCCCCTGGGTTCAATCCACAGTACTACCAAAAAACGAAAAAGAAATAAAAAGTTGAGTTTAAACTGCTTCAGAATGAATCTAGGGTCTAGCTTGTTCACACAGTTTTGTAGCCATTTCAGGAAATCATATTGTTTATAAGGCCTTTCATTTCAATATCATAGGAAAAAGATAAAATGCTGTCTATTATTCATGCAGTTCCATCTCTATTTGTATTTTATATCTTTAAAATCTGAGGCTTGTATGTTAATTGTGTGAAAACTGGCCCTTTTATTTTCCTTGCCAAAAGGTAACTAAAAGAAAGTGTGAACCTGCTCACCTGTAATTCAAGGGATTTGGGAGGCCAAGACAATTCAAAGCCAACCTCAGCAATTTATCGAGGTTTCAAAATAAAAAATTCAAAAAGGGCTGGGAATGTGGCTCAGGGGTTAAGCATCCCAGGGTTCAGTCTTGGGTACTTAAAAAAAAAAAAAAGTGGTCTTTTTCAAAAGGGTACCAAGTTAAGATCCGGAGATGTAGCTCAGTGTCAGAGTACTTGCCTAGCAAATGGAAGGTTCTGTACCTAGCCAGACCAAAAAAAAAAAAAAAAGATACTAGGTTGTATAGTTGAAAGAAGATTGGCTGTTTATTGATAATTGTTAAAACAGGGCAATGAATACATGATGGTTCATTTTAGTTTCTCTACCTTTGCTTAAAAAAAACATTTTTTAAAAAAGATAAGTTGGCAAAGAAATAACTACTTTGTTAGAGCATAGCCCAGCCTTTTCCAGTCCCTGGGAAAAGATCTTCAGGGAATATCTCTTGGAGCATTGTGATTCCACTACATTAAGAAAAAGGATCTTCACCAGAAAGTCAACTTATCTGTCCATAGACTGTTGTTCAAAATATGTTCAGAATCAGAAGTAGAACTATAGACCCCTGGCATTAACCCACACCCCAATTTACAGCAGTTTGCTTTCTTTTATACACTGTAGGTTCGTGTGACTGTGTTTCCCTCAAAAACTGCAGCTCAGTACTCCGGAGTACCTTGGTGGATCATTCTTGTTGCTATTCTTGCTGGGATTTTGATGCTTGCTCTATTAGTGTTTTTACTATGGAAGGTAAGTCATATCTAGCATTTGAGTTTCATGATACAAACTATTTCACATTTTAAAAAGGGTGAATTAATATCAGAGTATGGCTTATTTTTCTCTTTCATTGCTTCCTTTTTTCCCAACATTTTATGATGAAATTTTTCCAACATATAGTAAATTTGAGAGGATTTTACAATGACTAGCACACAAGAAGATTCTCAAATAATACATTTTGTTGTCTCATGCATATAATTTAGCATATTTGGCAAATAACAAATTTAAATTTTACTACTTTAGCATTTTCTTTACATAAAATCAAAGTCTGGATCTAAGATAAATTATTGGATATAAGATTAATCTGATTTTGTATTCCAGCTAGTTTCAACTTTTATTTAAAAAAAAAAAAAAATTCAAGGCAGCCATTGGCGTTGGTTACATTTGCAGCTAGAGTACAAATAGAAAACATGAAATGAATGCATTGTAATGTCATGTGTAGCTAATAAAAAAATTAAATTAAATTTAAAAAAAAGAAAACATGAAATGAATGAATAGCACCATCTCAAAGGGGTTCATCATAGCCTACATCAAACATAAGCGAGGTCTGGGCTCAATGTGATGCTCATTAGAATTTGGTCTCTTGACTATATATGATACATATGATATTGTCCCTCTTTCTCTCCACCAATAAACAATCTATATCATGAAAAGGGCATATGACTTGGATACAAACCAACCTATAGATTTTGTATTATTCCCAGTGAATATCAAAGGTCTCTAGTACCTTATCTGTGATTCCAGGAAAGGTTTTTAAGGATTGATTTACCGGAAAACCTGACATGATATGAAGAAAAGCCATGTATAGTCTTTGTCCTTTATTCATCAGTTTTACTGCAGAAATATTAATATTTTTATTACAGTGGCATTATGTATGCAGCATAGTGCATTTCTAAAATGCCCCATATTCTGGATTCCTAAACATATCTGGTCTGGAGAGTTTTGGCTGAACTAATCACCTTCTAGAATCAAAGGGTTCCTTTTCCTTTCCTTGACTCAAAAATGTAAATGGACAAGGTTTCAAGGATTTGTTTACTTTCAAATGTCAGGCATCTCTCTTTTGCTCTATTCTTCCAAGTAACTTCCTGGTTCAGCCTAAGATAATTTTCTAAGGTGCTCTTAACATGTGATTGATGCCACTTATCAGTTCATACCAAGACTCCTATTGATGGGACTTTAGCTAGTTTTATCCCTGATGTTTACCTCAGGCAGTATGTTTCTCTAGCACACATAGCCAGCCCATGTAGGAGTTGCCATGACAATTATTATTATCTCAGAAACTAAATTTGGGGTTTGGTGTGGGCTTATGTTTTTTTTTTTGAGGAGGTCACAAGGACAATCTTCAGAGCAGATCTTATTGGCAGTCTTTAATCCTCACTGAGACAAAGCAGTGGGTTGAGGGTTAAGAGACCATGCTCTGTGATTATAATCCTGGGCAAATAATTTCACCTCTCTGGGGCTCTGATTTGCCTCAGCTGTTTAATAAGCAGATTGGACTTTGGTGATTTCATTGGGTTTTTTTGTTTGTTTGTTTGTTTTGTTTTTTGTTTTAAGCTCTGAAGTATCCAGACCCTCAAGGGGACTCTATCAGATAATTTCTCTAATCCCCACATGAAAGTAATTCTTATTACTTTATATTCTTTATGAAACTAAATTATTTATTTTTAAGGCCATAGAATATTATGGTCCGAAAAGATTCTGGTTCAGTGGTCTTTAAATTTGAGTTTTGTACCTCTGCATGGGTGGCACAACTAAACTAAGCAGATAGAGACCTCTACTTTAAACAGAGAAGTTCTACTTTTATCTGCTTTGCCTAGGATTTTGCTAGAATGTAAAAGTCTTCAGCTGATCCATTCACTTTCATTTTTTAGATCAGGGATATTAAGAATGTTGCTGCTGGCTGTGGTGGCATATACCTGTAATCCCAGAGACTCGGGAGGCCACAGTGGGAGGATCACAAGTTTAAGGCCAGCCTCAGAAACTTAATGAGACACTGTCTCAAATTTAAATAAAAATAAAAAGCACTGGGGAAGTAGCTAAGTGGTAAAGTATCCCTGGATTCAATCCAATCCCCAAATACCTTCTCCCCCCCCCCCCGCACTTCCGCCAAAAAATATGTTGATATGTTGGAGGCAGGACCCAGGACTCTTGGATCCTGGTTCATTCTTCCTACTCGTTATCTATCTACTAGTACTTATTGAAAGTTGGCTGGGTGTGTTCACTGTCTATTGCATTGGAATAGATAAATCTCAAGTAGTCTAGTTCAACAGTGCCCAACACATCTTTCTTTAGTAATGGAAATGTTCTGGAATGACACTGTCCAGTATGGTAGACAAGAGTCACATGTGGCCATTGAGCACTTGTAATATGGCTATTGTGACAGAATTACTGAATGTTAAATTTGAATAGTCACATGTAGTTAGTAGCTGTCATATCATGCAAAATGGATCTAGATTTTTACTTTCACTAGTTGGCAGAATTTTCCAGGAAAGATTTGTTCAGCCAAGTTTATTCCAAAGAGCAGTTCCATGACCTTATGAACTAGATAAAAATAAACAGAAAAAAGTTCTCCATTCTTGAATGAAGGAAATTATAGTAGAAAGTGGAATTATACTTTTATACTTATTTAGAGTGTCCTAACCTGAGGAACACAGATTCCTACCATTTAAGGGTTATGTGGTGGTTCAGAATTTGGGAAAATGATAGCAATCATGCTTTCATGACAGTGTATTCGAATTTGTATTGCGATTCACCCCACAGATCCAAAGGTCTTAAGTAAATGGAATTTGTTCCGTAAAATTTACTGCAAAAGGCAGAAAAGTACAGTATGTCTATATTTTATTTGGATTTGTGCTAAGTTTTACTTAGGGAATTTAGTTTCTAACCTTTGTCTCAATAGACTGTAAAAGTCACTCTTTTGCCCTTTTGGATTCTATTCTGTGAGAAGAAATCAGCCAAAACTACAATCAAACATGCATAGATTTTTCCTTTTTAGAATGATTTTTGTCCTTAGGATTTTGTCTACAAATAAAAAAAAAAATTAGTGGATTAGCATCTCCATGTAACCATTTGACCAGAGACCCTCAATAATAGCATGTGTTGAACGCTGTCCCAGGATAATATATGCAGTGGCAGCTCACTTCTGGTTGACCAGGTCTCTGGCAAGGGGCCATAAATAGAAAGCAAGTTAAAATCTGAGATGTTCTTTTGTTTAGCTCTTCTCTTATCCACAAAGCTGTAAAATTGACTAAATACCTTGCTTCCTTATAGTGTGGTTTCTTCAAGAGAAATAAGAAAGATCATTATGATGCCACATATCACAAGGCTGAGATCCATGCTCAGCCGTCTGATAAAGAGAGGCTTACTTCTGATGCATAGTATTGATCTACTTCTGTAATTGGTAATTGATCAATGTTTTTTAATTGCTAGCTGTGGGACCTGCTTATGGTTGTGGTGGCTAACTTTAAGAGCGACAGCTTGCTATGTGTTCCATTAACAGATGTTTCCAAATGTCCACACTGGCTTGCCTTGCTTGGATTTATTTTATTTATGTCACTTGAAAATACACAGGTTTGTTTTTTGTTTGTTTGTTTCAATGCACAAAGAATCTTTTTTTGCAGGTGAGTTATTTTGTGTTCTTGTTAAACATCACCCACAGCAATGAAGAAAATCGCAACCTTTGCACACATAAAAGGAGGTTTTAGACCTCCATAGTAGCCCAGTTTGCCCCGTGCTGTTAATCCAGTGTGTAGCATCCCACTCGGAATTTCAAAGGTGCATAAGAAATCTCTCAGATTTCTTGTTCATTTTGGAATTTCCCAGGGATAGAAGCTTGTGTTGACTGCCTAATTAACCTGTTGCATGTTGGAAACTTTGTGTTTCTCTTGACAAAGAGGTTTCCTCTTTTTGTTCTCCTTGCTATGAAATGATGGGGCAGGCTTGGAATGCTTTTTATGGTTGCTTGGAAATCATTTTATGCTACCTAAGCATGCAACTTCCTTTCCCTGCATATCTCCTTCAGGCCAAAGACCATTACAACAAAGAGTGACTGTCAGCCTTATGGGCTTTATGATCAACTTCAGAAAAATAGTCATCTGCCAAAGTAACTTTCTATATACAAAATTCCAGTACAAAAAAGTTCTGGGTAGTTTTTATTTCATTATGTTGTAATGGAGTTTGACCATGTTTCATGCTTATAGAGATTTTATTCTGCCTTGAGTCTCAGTTAATTTTAATTCATGTTTTGCTTCTCTGGTTTGAAAAGCCATGGAAGGAGGAATTTTGGGTGATTCCTTTTTCCATTTCTATGGACACAAAAAGAAAGAATGATTCCTGAATTCCTTCATGTGGCACTGTCACAATGAATTCCCAGCATTGCTCTTTTGACTTTACATTTTATCCTTAATTTACTTTTTAAAAATGGAATAGGCAACAGTTTCATTTTGTGATAAATATACTGACTTTTTTTTGCACAGAATACTAAACAAGTCCATGTAG
Source organism: Marmota marmota marmota (assembly GCF_001458135.2). Taxonomy (NCBI): domain Eukaryota; kingdom Metazoa; phylum Chordata; class Mammalia; order Rodentia; family Sciuridae; genus Marmota; species Marmota marmota. The sequence goes on from NW_026000037.1 coordinate 58,891,389, forward strand.
AAATGACTAGAATAAAACCTCATGGTTCATAGGCATATGATTTTGTCTTGCCCTGACATTTTTATAATATAACATTCTTCAACATAAATGTTCTATTCCTGTTGCCATCATGTAATAAACACATTAATCAACCATTCTAAGTTATCTTCTTCATCCTTCTAAGCTGCATTTTTAACTTGAAAACATACCTTCAAAAAAACCCCCACATTTTTATGCATTAAAAATTCAATCTGATTCAAAAATATTCAGGTATATTCTCCACATACTTTGGATCAGAATGAATTTTTTAAAGTGAATAAAATATCTATTCATTACCAATTTGAATGTAAATGCTGTCTTTTTGAAAAAGAAGAAGAAAAATTAGGGAATGCTCCAAAATTCAAACTCCATTACTTTTCTTAAGTCCTGTGTGGTACACGATTGATTTTATTGCAGTACACTATTACTTCATGATTTACTGTGGTAACATCTTAATTGGAAACAACAGCAAATCCAGGTGATATAAAATACCTTCTAGCTAATGAGAAATGTGATGTGTACTGAAGCCTCAGTGGACAGGAAAAGACTCTTAAATTGACCCATTGGAACACAATATTTTCAAATTTGTAAAGTATTTGTGACCTGGTTTCCACCTAACTAGTGGGAGAAGGCATGAAATAATTTTTGTTTTATGTCTATTAAAAATCACTCTAAAAAATTGTTTTTCAAGTCATTTAGTAATCTGAAATTTGGATATTTTACAAATATCATGATTTTTTTTTTTTTTTAATAGAAGCATGCTTTCACAAACTCTTAAATTGTTAGTCAAGAGATAACTTACAGCTGGGTGCGCTGGCGCACACCTCTAATCCTAGCAACTCAGGAGGCTGAGGCAGGAGGATCGAAAGTTCTAGGCCTGTCTGGGCAATTTATCGATACACTATCTCAAAAATTTTTTTTTTAAAGGCTGGGGATATTGCTCAGGGGTAAAGCACCCTTGGGTTCAATTCCCAGTATGGAGGAAAGGAAAAAAACCTACATTGTTGTACAATGAAAAGACCAGATAAAAAATGGACTTTTCTTTGAGTTTTAGGGCTGTTCTCTTATTTCCACTGGCTGCTATTTCTTTTCAACCTACCAGTGCTTTCTTGAAAGAAGATAGTGTCTTTTTTTCCCCTTAATCCAAAGGTAGATACAGATGAACAGAAAGCTTAGGCCATTCCAATTTGATGTAGTTGGTTTTCTTGAGACTAATTAATTTGTGTCTGTTTTTCTCTCCCCCTTCTCCAGTGTGGATTCTTTAAGCGCTCTAGGTACGATGATAGCGTTCCCCGATACCATGCTGTAAGGATCCGTAAAGAAGAGCGAGAGGTCAAAGATGAAAAATACAATGATAACCTTGAAAAAAAACAGTGGGTCACAAAGTGGAATGAAAATGAAAGTTATTCCTAGGGGACCAGAAAAGCTTCACAGTACCCAAAATGCTTTTTGGTTTATTTGTTGTTGTTTTTTTTTTTCCCAACTCAAATACAAATGGATTTAAGAGCCTGTTCAGTACCTGAGGATTAATTTCAGACTGACTACACACAGTACGAACCTACAGTTTTCACTGTGGATATTGTTACACAGCCTAAAGCTTCTGTTTTGCACAGCCAAATTTAAGACTATTGAAATGGATTTTCTTTAACTGCCTTAATTTAACTTTCTGGGTTGCCTTTGTTTTTGGTGTGACTGACCCACACGCTCTGGGGATGGGCCTGCCCAGGTGCACTCAGGCAACATCCTCCTGGTAGCACCCACATTCACCTGCGCTAACAGAATGGCTGTCCTAGCCTGCTGCTGTGAGCATCCTTCCTGTAGGATCAGAGAACCTGCAAGTTAAGTGTCCTGCAGCACAAGACTCTGCCATCAAGGCAGCTGTGTCTCAGTTTCAAGTGCTGTCTAAAGTGTGCAATAGAAGGTGATGTTGCCATCCTACTCTCTCTGTCCATTCCCTAGATGTGACTCCTTGCTCACACCAAGTGCACACAGGTTCCCTTCTCCCTTTTCACTAAAACACACAGGTGCAACAGACTTGAATGCTAGTGATACTTGTTTGTATGTGATATTTATTTTTTTCTTTAAACCATTTTGTTATTGACTAACAAGCCAAAGATCCTTCAGGTTGATTTAAACAATCAGAATTGGAACATGGGAGATCATTGATTGACCCAAGTTATTTCTTGCAAAAAGAAAATAATCCTTTATAAAATATACCAGAGAGTTGTTTTAATAACTTATCTGTAAATTATGACATCTCCTTCATGACAGCTTCTCCCCCCCAACACAAAAAGTTTAAGAAAAAACAATCAAGATGTTTGATGTAACAAAGATGTTTAATTCTTACCTGACACCTGATATTATTATTATTTTTAGTTTAGAGCCCTGTGTGATATTTCTGAATTTAGTGCTATAACTTTCAGGAACTTTGTGGAGAAAATGAGTTTGTTCATTGAACTCTAGGGTTTGTTTACTCACTGCTGCAAATACTGTATATTCAGGACTTGAACTAATCGGTGAGTGCCTATGGTGGATCCAGACCGATCCAGTGTAAGACTACTGAATGAGTATCTGCTACCCAAATGGTGACCCAGTCAGATGGAACATCATGGCTGTAAGCTTTTTAAATGTTATTGGAACCATTTAATTAGTGAGTCGGTGTTCTATATTTCGTGTCCTTCCCTATCAAAATTTCCAAGATGACTTTGGAACTATTTTAAGAAGATCTTCAGATTGTTTAATTGTAAAAGCTGGCTGGGGTGGGAAGGAAAGACAGCAATGACTCTAGACATTCAATAGAGATTGAATATATATGAAAGTGGAATTTTAAACAAAATTCTCTGCTTTAAAATGTTAAAGTTATATGGGGAGCAAGAGCAAACAGGTGCTAATTCATTTGGCGATAGCATAAGCAGTGTTTCAATCTTTTAAGAGAACAAAATACAGCTATATATGCCATTGTTGCTTTGGAGTTTTAATTTTTTTTTTTCATAAATATTGTACCCTGAAGATACTAAGAACTTTATTCTGGTTGTACTTGGAATTTTCATTCATAAAAATTTTATAAATGATGTTTTATTTACAAAAATTTCTCTAAAACAGATCATAACAGTGTTTTAAGTCTCAGTTTCTTATTTGGATAACATGGAGCCTAATAGACACATTGGCTTTATAGGATATTAATCCAATATTTTGACGGTGTTTTTAAACATTGTTATGAAAATGAATGTCCTAAAAAGAAGGGTGGGAGGGTAGTTCAAAAACAAAACAAGAATGTTTGTGGTGTTTAAATTTATAGTTGTTAAAAATGTCATCTCAAGTCAAGTCACTGGTCTGTTTGCATTTGATACGTTTTTATACTAACTATCATTGTAAAATTATTTCATGATTAGAAAATACCTGTGGATATTTGTATAAAAGTGTGAAATAAATTTTTTATGAAAATGTTCATTCCTTAGTGACACAACATTATATTGTGAAACAACTTCATAAATGACAATTTGAATTCCCTTTCTTATTTCATCAAGCCAAACTAAAGTTTTTGATATTTATTCTTAAGAGCCCAAATAATCCCAGATCAGCCAAAGATACTAGTACCCAAAGGAGTGCAATGTAAATTTGATTGAGGGTTTTTTTTTAAATCCTCTTGAAACTGTTTTTGATGTTTTAAATTTCCTTTTTTTTTTTTATAAGTTACAGAAAATGGCCTTATAGTGGTTTGTTCAAGATACCTATAAATGGCAAGTTTGCATTGATTGATCTGTTTCAAAGGCTATGGCTGTGAAGGATAAGGTATTACTCAGTAATGAGGGCTGGGGATGTGGCTCAAGCGGTAGCGCGCTTGCCTGGCATGCGTGCGGCCCGGGTTCGATCCTCAGCACCACATACAAACAAAGATGTTGTGTCCGCCGAAAATTAAAAATAAATAAATAAATAAATAAATAAATAAAAAGGTATTACTCAGTAATGAGACCATGGCATAAAAAATAAAAGTTCTTATGGCTTGAGTCACTTGCTTTCTAGAATGCATGTGGGATGTGGCATGTCATTATATTAGTCACCAGAACTGGTTTGGCAAAATAGTCAGAAAATATGTTCTTTGCCCAAGCATTTAATTTAGAGGACTTCCATAAAATTGCTTACAATTTTTAGGGATAGGACCAAGCCTTTTACTTAAATGAAAACATCTTAATGAGACACTAACCTATGAAAGGATGTTGTGGAGGACCAAGTTGGAATGAGAGTTTAGTTTTAAAGAAGGGAAAAGTACAATGCTGTAGGTGGTTGGATTCTGCATGTGTACATCTTCAGGGCTGAGAAAACAAATGCAGAAGAATTTTGTCAGCTTGCATAGCATAAAATGAATGACTAAGGCAGTTCCTCAAGATCAAAGGATGGGGCTGACCACTTTTATTGAAGAAAAGGGGAGGTTCAAAGAAGTGAAGAAAATGAACTTCAGAATGACCTCAAAAGAGTGGCTATTGCAAAGCTAATGGGGCACCTGTTCTTATAGGTCAAGGTCGCTGTCAAGTATGCATTTTCTCTTATACCTTAAAATTCAGATTTTGCCAGTCTGGGAAAGGCATTTCATCTAGCTGTTAGAACTAGGGACTGCTCTTTATTAGGAGTTGAAGCCATGTCTGCAGAGTATAACCAGAAGACTTTATTTAGTCGGAAAGTCATAAAGGCACGCATGGTCAAATCCTCAAAGGATAAACTAAAAAACTAGAGCAAGAAAATTGGTCCAGCCCTGTGCAAGGGAGGGCCAGGCACCACAGAGCGCAAATCTAACCAGGTAATGGTTGATGATTACACTGGAGTGAGGGAGTCAAGTGCAATTTTTGTAGCTGTCAGCCAAGCTTAAGTGCCTCAATCTTTTGCCCTTGCCCAGGACCATCTCAATTATGCTGCTTGTTCCAGGACATGGAAACAGACCCATGTTAGGAGAGATCAGGTAATTTTTCACTATTAAACCTGGACCACCTCCCCCAGATCTCAAAACTATAGGGTTAGAGTGTGGAACTTGAATTATCTTAAAGCCTATTAGGTAAGAATTCAACTTGTGGGCTGGGGATGTGGCTCAAGCAGTAGTGCGCTCGCCTGGCATGCGTGCGGCCTAGGTTCGATCCTCAGCACCACATACAAACAAAGATGTTGTGTCCGCCGAAAATAAATAAATAATAAATATTTAAAAAAAAAAATTCAACTTGCAAATAACCAGTGGATTTAAGTAGATGGTCTGTCATTGTGAGTTGTGGTTTGATCATTTTCCAATTGGGAGTTAAAAAAAAACAAACCCTAGGGATATTAAATTAAGTTCTGGGGATACATATACTAATAAGACACTACCTCTGACAATTTATAGGAAGCTTATAATCTAAAATAACATTGTATTGACAAGCATAAGTGACTTCACTTTATAGGTTGCAGAATTAAAAACCTTGAATCTAGATATTAATGGTTATATATAAGACAATCTGATACTTTGGGGGTGAAACTTGACCCTAGAAAATTCCTTTTTACATAACATTTGAAGTAGACCTTCTCAACCTGGGCTACACATTTGAATCACCTAAGGAACATTCTTTTACCCCCCAAGTCCTGATGCCCAGAATTCTGTCTACACTGACCATATCAGAATCTTGGAGGGTAAGTCCCAGACTTTAGTACTGCTTGAAGCTCCCAGATGACACAAAGTGCAGTCATGAGACCTGCTTTAGATCATTGGATGGCCTGTGTATTAAAAGGGCTCTGCCCACCAAATGCCTCATCTCTGTGGTTCTCCCACTGCATCAGTAATAGGAGCTAAGTAGCTAGAGGTGCTTTTGCCATCCAGACATGATTGACAACACAGAAAAGCATGAAGCGTGTTGGAAAATGTTAGCTTCACCTCTAAGGATATAAGCTGGGGGAAGTTATTCAAATTTTTGGTCCCATTCTCTTCATCTGTAAAATATGGTTGATAATCTCTTTCATAGTTTCTTGTAGGTAGTAAATGAGAAAATTTGAAAGTGCTCATTAAATGTTACCTACTTTTACATGTTGATGTAGAATCATAAAATGTTAAGGAGCATGGAAATCTAGATCTATTTCCTCCTCTCACAGATAAACAGTTAATTTTTGTTGTCATTGGAACTTTATCTCATCATCCGTCAATATGTCAACCCATGATTTAGTAGTAGGTGTTGAAATTACAATCTGCAAGCCCAAATGTCTTCCCGCAAGCTAAAAATATACACCATAACACAGGTGCCATGGTGCACAAGGTGACACGTGCCTGTAGTCCTAGTCACTTAGGAGGCTGAGGCAGGAGCATCTTGAGCCCAGGAGTTCATAACCAACCTAGGCAACACAGTGTGACCCAACTTTTAAATTTAAGGTACTCAATAGCATGGGTCAGTTTGAACAAGACCTATCTTATTTCTTTGTTAGATACACACTCCTTAAGACCATGACCATAATATGGATTATGATCAGGTAGATTGGGATCAGGTAACTCATAGCCGGTATGTTACAATCATCAAGTAGGTATCTAGACATTGCTATGTACTGATTCTTCTTAATTTTTCCCCCTCCTGAAATGGAAGAATATTAAACAGCAGATTTTTCTTTTGGATATTTTCTTGGAGTTACTTTCACACTTTCAGTTACTTGATTTCCTCTAGTGGGAAGACAGGCTGCAGTTTCCTTTGCTGGGCAGAAGATGAAATGTTCACAGTACCCATCTCACACTTAAGTTACATCATATATGTTAGACCAGATAGAAAAATTCCATGCCTAGCTCCCACATCCCAAAATGCATTGATTCAAAGACCTGTTAACTTCAATATAATGCAATTTTTTTCCCCCTCCAGGAAGACTTGGGGAATGTTTGATTCCAAGGTGTCACCAAATTGCTGGTGGAACTGAAGTTCAGGATTCTTACCTGAGGAAACTAAGGGTAGTTAGGAAGTCTCAACAGAGTGGTTAAAAACAGTCCTTAGGGGTTGTGGTTGTGGCTCAGCCGTAGAATACTCACCTAGCACATGCAAAGTCCTGGGTTCAATCCTCAGCACCACATAAAAATGAATAAAATAAAGGTATTGTGTGCAACTACGACTAAACTATATATATATAGAACAGTCCTTAAGATTTTAACATGCTAAAAATGGGCTGAGGATCTTGTTCAGGTGCAAGTTTGTTTTTTAGGCAATCTGGGATGGGGCTCAGAGCCTCCTATTTTAACAGGTGCCAAGGCCTGGGTTGCTGCTGGCCCATGGATCACATTTCAGTCATCAAGGATCTCTGCAGCCAGGTCTTCATTCAAGTCCCTCTGTGCCACTTTCTACTTGTATGTCCCAGGCAAGTTTAAATAGCTGATGCCTTAGTATCCTCATGTGTAAAATGGTATGTGAAATCAATAGGATATAACTTGGGCCACTGGGGTTATCCTACCTACCTCTGTGCAATTCCCTAACTCCTAACTCCTCCAATGTGTGGATAAAGAACATTGGGAGGCACACAGTAGTAAGACATTTGTCTTAAGCTACCCTTGTGGGCCATGCCATCAAGATACCCCATGAGAGGCAGAGTGACATTACAGCTGCATAGGGAACCATGTGCCAGTTCTGGTAGCTGACCCACAGAAGCAGTGTTCTGTTGATCTAGTTACAGTGACTCCTCTAAATCAGCAGTAAGACTGAAGTAAAGCTCTGGCTGGCTCAAAAAGCTGAGCTTTTGTAAGTTGATATTTCCTTTCCCAAGTGGCAACTTGTAGTTTTCCGCAATAAATAACCCAATGACTTTGTATCCTTCTCTTTGTAATGTTGAGCACTTTCTGAGATAATAACTGTATTTATTATTTGTCTCTTCCCCTTAGAAGTCTTGTGAGAACAGGGACCTGGATTCCCAAGTGCCTAACATGGTGTCTGCCCAGCGCATAGCATGTTCTAAGAAAATTATTGAACAAATGAACTCCAGAAAAATAACTAAGAACTTAAGACATGAAATGGAAGAAATAAAGGAAAATCTGTGCTGAAACTAGACATTGAACTACCCGATGCATATGTAGGGAAAAAATAATATTAGTTGAAATAGATACCTGTTAAAAGAACAGATTAATAAAAGAAAAAACAAGTTTTATTAATATGTATAATTCATGTACATGAGAAACCCTGGGAAAATGAATAGTTCCTTAGAGGTAACTTTGAATTACAGTTTATACAGCATCTTCAACAAAGAACAGTGAATTGTAGTGACAGAGGAAAAGCACTTTGAGTCTAGAGACAGCAAATGAATGGCAGATAAAGGCTAATGAAACTTGTAAATATAAATTCCTCTGGAACCATCTCCAGGCTGTTAAGTATCTAAAGTTGGCTTTAATGGTTAACCTTTGTTCTCCCTGGGAAAGAGTAGGAAACCTTGTCTTTCGAAATCCATGCCCTGTTTTTAGATCAATATACGGAGGGTGGAGAGCTCTCTTGGATCTTTCATTTGGTCTTCAGTTCAACAAATCTATACTTTTGGGGGAAGTGCATTCTGGTCTTGCACACATATGTAATTCAGACCTTGCCAGAAGATTTCTTAACCCTCAGGCTTAAGTTCAAATCACTATTAAAATAATTAATTGGAGGTCATTATATGTAAGGGGCCCCAGGGCTTTGGGTTTCTACATAAGCAAACTAAAGCCCAACCCAGTATAAACCAAGCAGACTGCAAAATAATCTCAACTGAGATCCTTCCACTGGAATGATCCAGATAAGCCTGTTGATCCAGGGTCATCTTCTTGCCTTCCCTTCATGCCCCTTCATTAGAACCAGGAACCCCGTGCAGACCAGAGTTGCCCAAAGCATGAATTGCTTCTGTCTGTCTGTTCAAGATCTTTAATTTTTTTTATATATTTTTTTAGTTGTAGTTGGAGACAATATTTTATTTATTTATTTTTATGTGGTTCTGAGGATCGAACCCAGCGCCTTATAAGTGCAAGGCGAGCGCTCTACCGCTGAGCCACAACCGCAGCCCCCCAAGATCTTTAAATTTTTAATGTGTCTAAGTTGTTTTGTTTTGTTTTACTGGAGTTTAACCCAGAGCTTTGCACATGATAGGCAAGTGCTTTACCACTGAGGTATGTCCCCAGCCCTGAGTTTTATCTTTTAACATTACCAATTCCCATTTGTCTAAGTCCAGAGTTCTACTTGTTTGTGTCTAAAAATTCTTAGGGCTTTACTACTTTATACTCCCCCATCTCATCCCCACTTATACGCCTTAGGTACAAATGCTGTCCCAATTGGCTCCAATTTTCCTGGGGGGGAAAAAAAGTCTGCCTTTTTCCTCCAATTTGCACAAAGGCACAAGGAATTCAGTCTCCACAAGGTTTTACATTTTTTTTTAGTAAACCACTAAATGTGGGCGTTACAAATAGTGCTCACTGCTTGAACCAGCCTTAGCAATCTGCCCCCTCTCCCTCCCCTTTGCTCTACAAAGTGAATTCCTCCTCTGGCTTCCTGCAGAGCTCTTTGTGAGCCTTCCTCTGGGATTGCTCCTTCCACTCCAGCAGCATATCAAAGTACTTATTCCAAATAAAACCTGTGTTTCCCCTAAAACAAATCCCTCCACATCATGGGCACTGGTAATGACTTGAATGACTGTACCCCTTCAAGAAAGCAGTCAAATGTATATAGGAATAAACTGACCTTTGGTGGAATGCTAAACATTGCTTAAAGCAAAACTTTCCAGGGTTTATAACTATTTCAGTTTTATAACTATGTAAATTGGAGATAACTGATAACAATGCAAATAAATCTGCCAGATAGAGCGACCACCCTCCTTGATTCCCTAGGGAAAAGTCAGTTTTGTAGCCTTTGCAAATTCCTTTCTGTATTGCTACTGTTTGACTTCTCCTTTGAACTGATTGTACCTTTTTTTTTTCCTGGTTCTCTCATTAAATTAATGTGTTAAATAAAAATTTTGGCAGGTGTTCATTTTATAGCTTCATGAGACTTGATTTTACCTTTGTTTTGAAAATTATCTTTCTAGTGTATCAAACAGAAGTCGAGGCAGGAAATATTAGCACACTCAAAAGGGAAACTGAAGAGTGTTTGATGAAAGAACTATTTATAGGGATGTAGGTTGAGTTAAGCAGCTGGGGCTGGTGAAGCACCCCGTTAGCAATAGAGGAAAACTTCTACTACATGCTCATTGGGCATGGGGAGGGAACTGGAGCCACACAGAGGAACACAAACCATGGCCTAGCAGGAAGAGTCCAGGGGAATAAATATGACTCTTCTCTCTTTTTGTTCTCTGAACCCCACAAAGCCGGCATGTAATAGAGACAGGGCAATACAGCCTAGCTTGTTTCCATCCCCATCCCCACCCCACCTCTTCTGAGTCAAATCGGCCCAATATGGATCACAAATTCTCAGTGAATTTAGACAGTCTGGCTAGCTAAAAAAAAATCTTAAGAAGTCTGAGAGTATGGTTATATTACTGAAATCTTGGTCCTTGTTCCCGATGCCAATCCAATTACAAGGACACTGTTTTGAGAAAAAGGAAAAAATTTTATTGCTTTGCTAGCAAAAGAGAAACACAGGGACTCCTGTCCCAAAGACTGTGATTCTGCCCATCAGCAGGAACAGGGGGCTTTTAAAGAGGTGATTCAAAGGCTACATTCCACATGTTCTTTGTTGGAGTTATAATTCACTTGTTGATTTTGAAGATAGTCATTTCTGAGATCTTCTGTACATCCCCAAAATCTGGATTACTTGATTCCTATGGTGGGTGTGTACTCAGAGACAGATAACTCTGCCTAGGATGGGGAAGAAAGGTAATCCTGTTTCCCCTGAGATTAGGGAGAGAGAGAGATTAGGGAGGAGCAGGGAGAGAGGAAGAGAAAGAAACATTTCCACTTTAAAAATAAATTGCAGGGGCTGGGGATGTGGCTCAAGTGGTAGCGCGCTCGCATGGTATGCCCGGGTTCGATCCTCAGCACCACATACAAACAAAACAAGACAAAGATGTTGTGTCCGCCGATAACTAAAAATAAAATATTAAAAAAAAAAAAAAAATTAAAAAAAATAAAAAAATAGAAAAAATAAATTGCAGTGGTTGTAGGTCAGTGGTAGAGCTCTTGCCTAGCATTGTGAGGCACTGGGTTCATCCTCAGCACCATATAAAAAATATAAATAAATGAAATAAAGATCTAAAATATACAATAATGTTATTATTAAAAAAATAATTAAAAAAAATAAATTGCAGTGGCAGAGCAGCAAGGGTTACATTCAAAGCATAAAGTGGATCACTGTTACAGTTGTAAATTTATATCTACATAGGTAAGTAATATATAGCCTCTTAGTTGAGTCCCTTAAGTCTCTGTCCAGCTCTGGACCTTAAACTTTTCCCTAAAGAAGCAAAAAGTCAATGGTGGTTGCGTGTGGGTGGGGGGCGGGGGGATTTGACATACCACTTTTGTGCTCTTATATAATCTTTCTCTATCTGGTGGAAGCTCAGAGAATACACTTTGGAGGAAAGAAAAAATACTATAAAACAGGTGATTATATTCTGGAAGAACCTTGGTAAAATAACTTTTATGGCTTCTGCTGGGCCTTGGTGCTTCCATGCAGGTTAATATTCAGCTGGGTACCTTGAATGCTCAAGTGGAAAGCAACCAAGTTGCAGATAGGGATTGAGAAGAACTGGATAATACTGTGCCTGGGAGAGTAAAAAGAATCCAGAGCTCTGGGAATGATCTAGAAGGAAAGAAAAAAGAAAGAAGAAGGCAATGTGAGAGGTTGAAGTAATGGAAATGGTTGAAGGGCTATTTTAAGGATGTCTAATATTAAACTTTAAATTGTTTTCTCCCAGAGCTTTGGTAAAGTATGCTTTAAGCAAAACATGTATATGAGTGATTCTTGTAAAATCCTAATAAGGCAATAATCAAAAACAGTAATAATGATAAAAATAGATGCCATTTGTTAAATATTTGTGCTAACATTGTTATATCACAGTGACCCAGTAAGATAGACATACTTATTTTATTTTTTAGGTAAATAGACTGAAGTCGAGGGGTTAAGAAACTCACACAAGGGCACCTAGCCAGCACAAGCCAGAGTCAAAATTTAAAACCAGAACCCAGGCTCTTTTCATTATGTTATTATTGGGTATCCAGCTGGGGTCCAATGTCCTGAACTAAGAATTGATCAAGATACCTAGAAGTAACAGGTAAGGTACAGATTTATTGATACTGAAGGTGAAAGTAGCATTTCCTAAGATAGAGCAGAGTGGGCCAAGCAAGAGATAGAGAGAGGCTTGAGGGCCTCATATCTGGAAATTCATGTTTTATATGCTGAGCTGTGAGGCATTCTCTTCCCTATGTGGCTCTGATTGAAAAACTTATCCCACTTGCTCCCACTGGTTATTTTAGAATATCACACCTATGGTAGGAGTTATCATGGGTGATGAGTCCCCAGTGGCGAAAATTGTCATGGTAATGGGACACTATAAACAGGGACATGATGACTCATCTCCCTGTCTTGTCCTCTAACGGCCTTTTTCTTATACCCTGCCTCCATCATCTTGGTGACCCTAAATTCCTACCTAACAATTACATCACCCTGATTCCCTATAATCCTCCCTGTATCATCCTTATAAAGCTCTTGTCCAGACTCTTGGCTAACGGGCATTGACAAGGTCACTTTCTTTCTCTTAAGACTGCCCATTTCACTGTCAAATAGCTGCGACCATTGCCAGTTTTTCCATGTTCAGTCAGATCTGTCTCTCTACAGTATCCACCCACTGGTCTTCCATCTGCTGTCTGGCTGACCCAGAACAAACCTAACCTAATCCTTTTTCATGGAGCAGGCTCTTTGACATTTGAAGATATGGTGTTGAAGGGTGCCAGAATATACTACCCCCAAATATGCCTCTTTTGGCATATGCATTATTTTGAGCTAAAGGCCACTGAAAAGCCAGCAGACACAGGGAAAGCTATAAAAACAGGGCACAAGTTGTTCTTCAGTAAAGGAAATTTCCGTTTATAAAGGAGACTTAAAGTCCTCTTCCTACATCTTGACACTCTCTAAAAATTTACTCTTCTTTGTTGAAGAGGCTCTATAAGCTGGAATTCAAGGTCACTTTTGGAGAATTTTTCTCTGGATATCTCCCATGTATACATGAAATATACATGTTAATAAACAACTGTCTTTCTCTTATTCATCTGTCTGTTTCAGGCGTCCATTCTAACTAAGGGCTCATGAGGCTTGAAGAAAAACTTAACATTTCCTCCACTAGAAGCCCAATCACTACATTTGTTTCCAGGTAGTCAATGTTCCCCTTTGTGCTGAACATAATCTCTCATCTCATTTCTCCTATTTTTACACAATCCAAGACCTGACCACCATGGAGAAATGAAATGTTATTCTGTACTAGTAACTGCTGGGGATAGACATATAAATTCCATTTAACTGATAAACTTCATGCCAATGGTAAAGTCATTTTGCTGCACCTGAGACATACCTAGCTGGGGTGGTCATACGGTGCAGCAGCAGTGGAGAGAGGACAGAAAAGTGCTTCTTATTTGTAATTGCATCCTTTGCAGCTCTATAAACTAATATTATAAATTGTTTAGTCCGACGTTTACTATTTAGAAACCTGGAAAGGGTGGAGCAGCCATGCTTTGACACTAAGAAGACAGTCAAGAGGACGCTTTAAATACACTGCTGACCGTGCAGAAAACGCGTGCAGAGAGCTCTGCTCTTCCAGTCAGGCTGCCAGTACTTTTTTTCTTGGGACGGCAGTCGCCGTAAAGTTATTTAGGGACACCCCCTTACACACACACACACACACACACACACACACACGCGCGCGCGCGCGCGCAAGTGTCCATCGTTCGTATTCAGGTACCACTGTTTGGCAAGGGTGCTTCCCCGTCACCTGTAAAATGTGGGGCTTGGTTGAGGGATGTGGTAGTAAAGTGCATGCCTAACATAAGCGAGGCTGAGTTCAATCCCAGGCACTACAAAAATAAATAAACAAATAAATAAAAATGGTAAATGTGGGACTTTGTAGAGGAGTATTTGTGGAAGGGGCTCCCAGCCCGACCCTGCAGAGCCTAGAGCCTTTTGACAGAGAACTGGAAAAGGAAGCCGGAAGGTGAAAGTTGTTACAAAAGGGCGTGGGAAGGAGGCGCGCCACACAGAGCGCCGGGCAAGACGACCCAGGGTGCCAACGGCCACTCTCTGCCTGCCCAGGAGCTCGTGGGGTGTCCCCCGCCCTACCCCG
>NW_026000037.1:58905684-58943036 GCF_001458135.2 Marmota marmota marmota
CTCGGATTCGGGCTCCGGCCCGGCGTCGGAACGCGCGTTCCGGGCCAAGTGGACTTCTACGCGCGCTTCTCGCCGTCGCCGCTTTCCATGAAGCAGTTCCTGGACTTCGGTGAGCGCGGCCCACCTCGGGCCTTTGTGCGGCTCCGGGCGCGGAGCTGAGACCGGGGGCGGCTACCTCTGCTCCCCCTTCTCCTCAGTCGCCCCCCCCCCCACATGTTCTTCCTTCCTCTCTTGAGGGTGCTGGTGCTAGCAGGCCGGGTAAATACCTGGGGGCGTGTAGCTTTTTTACTCTGTGCTGTTGAAAACAAATCAGAAGGGTGGTAGGCAGAATGACGTCCCTTCTTTCTGTGCACGTGTGCAGGTGCGCTCTCGGGACCAGGCCCCTATGGGGGAGCCAGGTTCGGGCGAGAGTCCTGAGTGCAGGCACCTCCGGGAATAGCTTTCTAAATATGTAGAGTGATTGTAAGTACAATCATACGATGATTGCATAGAATTGGCATGAATATAGGGAAAGCAAGTTATAACTGGCCCAGTGTTTCTTTAGAATGTTTTCCTTGCCAGTGGCTTAAGACTGTTTCCACCAACAGCACATTCATTGCATAAGTAGCCAATGAATCTTGAGCATGTGTAAAGTACAGGAGTGCAGGAGACTGTGGAGTTTACCACTTTTCATCCAGGTTGTCTGGAATGTGTGCAACAGATTGCAGAAGGAATGGAAATTAGGCATTTGACTTTGACTTCTCATCTGGGGGCCATAAGGGGAAAAGGGAAAACTCAACATAGACTGTTTTGAAAAGTCCAAAAGTTTTGAGTAGAAAAAGTTATCTTCATTGTTGTAAGTGCTGTGAGGTCACTAATATAGCTAGTGGGCTTGAAAGATAAGAGTATGGCTGCCAGCTTATCTTAAGACAGTGGTTTATGGTGGCAGGTAGTGGTGGTTTCTTAGTTTTGTTTCTTTGAGGGATTTTTGTTTGTTTTGGCTCAAAACACACCATCACTCTCACTTTTACTTTAAAATGACAATAGTGTGGTGAATAGGGTAATTTGACCTTGTTTGCAAGTATACCACTATTACATTTTCACAGGTTGTTTTCCTGTAATACCATAGTTTCTGCTGTTGATAAAGTAAAGGTGCCTTTGCTAAAGCAGCAAGATTCAATTAATTAAAAATGTATTGCTGAAATAATATGACCTTTTGGCTTAACTTTAAGTGAAGCAACTTGCCAAAGGACATTTTTTTTTTATCCAGCTTAGCATTCTGATATAGGAATGGAGATAGAGGAGGTGCAGGTGGCTTTCCATGAATTACACAATTGGCTAGGTCTTGCTTGAAAATGGTTGCTGAACAGGCATTGGTGGTTTTGATTTCTGTGATTCTTCCACTCTGGACTGACCAGGTAACTCCCCTGCATTTCTCCCTACTTCTTGACTTCTAGTGCCTTAGGTTTTTACTTAACTGTTTTTCCTTCTGTGTTTATTTTCAGGATCGGTGAATGCTTGTGAAAAGACCTCATTTATGTTTCTGCGGCAAGAGTTACCTGTGAGACTGGCAAATATAATGAAAGAAATAAGTCTTCTTCCAGATAATCTTCTCAGGACGCCATCCGTTCAATTGGTTCAAAGCTGGTAACCTTCCCATTTTGTGTTTGTAATTTTGATGGAATCATGGACTTTACTCAAGGTTAAACCAAATGCTTTTTTACTTTTCAGTGGAATCTTATGGTGGTAGCAGTAGTTCTCTTTTGCTTTTTGGGGGTAGGGTGGGGTGGAGAGTTATATATCTAGGGTTGTCATCTGAATTCTGGGCTTTATCATGCCTTAGTTTTGAGAAAACCAGTCAGATGTGCACAGAAATACAGATACCAAATTAAGATTTATGTTATTAAATATGCAGGGATGTTATAATCTAATATAAGACAAATATCTACCACTTGTTGATGGCTGGATACTTATGTACATTACCTTCATTTTCTTCAGTGACCCTGCTTGGTAGTTATTAACTTCATTTTACACGGTGAGGATGAGTCACATATAGGTGAAGTCTTTTGCCTAAGGGGATACCACAGATAGTGGAGCTGGGATTCAAACCCCGATTCACTGGGCTCTACTATACCCTGCTGCCATCAGAATTATGAAAGCTATTAAAGGGTGCATATGGTTGATAAAGTAAAGGTGCCTTTGCTAAAGGGATGTATGCATGTAAACTGCATTTATCTTTATAAATCACAAAAGTTAAAATTTACTCGGTTTTTATTAACATGTATTTATTATATACTTTAGTGAGGTTCAGTGTGATGTTTCAATATGTACATACAACATGTACTGATCGTATTCTTCCATTTTAAAAGTGAAGTTATTGAAATTGTATAGAAACTGTGATTTTTCTTTCCAAAAATGATAGTAAAGGTCTTAAGGGTACACATTTCTATGTGGCCACCTATCAGTAGCCCTTGTTGTTAATGTTACTAATTTTAAAAATTTATGCTCTTAAGGACTATAAATTTTTAAAAAGGAAAGAAAAAGTACACATACACTGGCCAGAGTTAAGTCTTAAATGGAAAAGTTTAACTGTAAGACATTTCCCAATTGATTCATGGAAATCCTAATTTTCCTTTTGTAGGAGTTATAGCTTGAGTGAAACCCTGATCCAAAATCAGTTTTTAAAATGAGCAAAAAAAAGTAGGACTATTGCATATATGATCATCAGTTGTTATCTGGTCCAAGTATGGAACAGTTATAAATGTGTGTTTATTTATATATATATATATTTATTTATTTATTTATTTATTTTATTTATTTATTTTTTAATTTTTGGTACTAGAGACTGAACCTAGAGCCACTGAACTACATCTCTAGGTCTAGGCCTTTAATTGTTTTATTTTGAGATAGGGTCTTGCTAAGTTGCTGAGGCTGGCCTTGAACTTGCAATCCTCCTGCCTCAGCCTCCTGAGTCTCTGGGATTATAGGCCTGAGCCATCATGGTTGGAATACATGTGGTTTAAGTAAGAGGCAATGTTTTAGAAATTATTATGGAATTGAAGGAGAAAATATAATTTTCTGAAGGAAGTTTTTCCTGTTTCTTAAAATTCTTTTGTAGGGGATGTGGCTCAAGCAGTAGCGCATCGCCTGGCATGCGTGCGGCCCAGGTTCGATCCTCAGCACCACATACAAAGATGTTGTGTCTGCCGAAAAACTAAAAATAAATAATATTTTAAAAAAATTCTTTTGTAAAAGTTGCATATTCTACCTTTATGGAGGTTCCTTAAAGACTAGGCATAGAACCATTATATGACCTATCTATACCACTACTTAGTATTTAAAAAAATTTTTTTTTAGTGTTAGATGGACAAAATATTTTTATTTATTTATTTTTATGTGGTACTGAAGATTAAACCCAGTGCCTCACATGTGCTAAGCAAGTGCTCTATAACTGAACTACAAACTCAGTTCCACTTCTTAGTGTTTATCCTGAAGAATTAAAAGTCATCTTACTACAGTGATACATGCATACCATGTTCAGAGCAACACAATTCACCATAGCCAAACTATGGAACCAGGCTAGGTGTCCATCAGTGGATGAATGGATAAAGAAAATATGGGATATATACACAATGGAATTTTATTCAGTCGTAAAGAAAAATGAATCATGGCATTTGCAGGATTTTGGATGGAACTAGGGGCCATCATGTTAAGCAAAGTAAGTCAGTCTCAGAGGTCAAGGGTATATGTTTCTCTCGTGTGGAACTTAGAGAGGAAAAAAAAGGGAAAAAAAGATGTGGTGGATCTCTTAAAAATCAAAGGGAGATCAGTAGAGGAAAGGGACCAAGAGGTGGGAGGATGGGAAGTTCTGGGGAATGAGAAAAAGAAAGAGTAGCATATGCTACTTTTTGAAATTTGGTCTTAGAAGAGGTAGGTGTTCAAATATCTCTTAAAGAACATACTTTTTCTTACCAATGATGAGAAAATTAAGGGTTAAAACAGAATGGTGTTCTGCATTTTGGAAAGCAAGTAAAGCCTATTGCTTTTCAGGATCAGTTTTCTAGACCAACATATGGATTTACAGATTTGAAAAATACTTTCATTGTCCTTGTTGCCTGCTAAGTTACAGAAGTTGTAGATAAACTGCTGAAGTAGAACTTAACACTGATTGTGAGGTAATTTTAGCACTGGCCCTGTAGTGCCATTGTACTGTGGCTGCATGACCTTCAGGAAGTCATTTGACCTTTCTCATTTTGGTCATTCATAAACAGGTGTTTTGCTGTCTTGAATTGTGAGGTAAATTGACAACCTTTATTTTCATGATTTCATATTTGTGTTTAGTTCTCTCTAAGCCACATGGTAAAAGAAATATGGTAGATTATAGGCTCTCAGCAAACATTTGTTGACTGGGTATATGCATCTAAACTTAAGCTTTTAAAATACAAACATTTAAGTTAGATTGTTAGAGCAAGGTAAGCTAACCTCCTCCTTTTACTGAGACTAAACAAGCCATTTGCCCAAGATCACATGGTTAGTTAGCATATCAGATTTAGTTTTCAGGACAGTCAGTATTTATACTGTAATTCACGGTGGGGTTTGAAAGATTTAAAAACTATTTTAGTATATAGACCTTGAAATAGGAAATCTTAAAATGAAATTTGACCTTTTATTTTGGCTTTCTAGGGGTTGAACCTAGGGGCTTTCTGCCACTGAACTATATCACTATCCCTTTTTATTTTTTATTTATAATTTTTATTATAAAATTTTATAATTTTTATTTTAAAATTTAAATTTTAAAGTAGGTTTTTTAAGCTGATTTTCACAATATTGAACTTTCAGAATGTAGAAAACTTTAATCCCTGCCAGGTGTGGTGGCACATGCCTATAATCCCAGGGGCTCAGGACGCAGAGGCAGGAGGATTGAGAGTTCAAAGCTAGCCTCAGAAACTTAGCAAGGCCCTAAGCAACTTAGTGAGGCCCTAGGCGACTTAGTGAGACCCTGTCTTTAAATTTTTTTTTTTTTAAAGAGAGAGAGAGAGAAAAAGAGAGAATTTTTTTAATATTTATATTTTAGTTTTCAGCGGACACAACATCTTTGTTTGTATGTGGTGCTGAGGATCGAACCCGGGCTGCACGCATGCCAGGCGAGCACGCTACCACTTGAGCCACATCCCTAGCCCATAGAGAGACCCTGTCTTTAAATAAAATATTTTTTAAAAAGGGTTGGGATGTGGCTCAGGTGTTTAGTGTCCCTGAGTTCAATTCCCAGTACCAAAAGAAAAAAGAAAACTCTAACCCAGATTTGCATTTCAGGTATATTCAGAGTCTTCAGGAGCTTCTTGAGTTTAAGGATAAAAGTGCCGAAGATGCTAAAGCTATTTATGAGTAAGTATATGAGTTTGACTCTATTCCAAACCCAATTTTTATATCCTTTAAACATTATATAAAAATATAAATGGGGGCTGCAGCTGTAGCTCAATGGTAAAATGCTTGCCTGGCATATGTGAGGCACTGGATTCGATCCTCAGCACCACATAAAAGTAAATAAGGATACTGTGTGTCCATCTACAACTAAAAAAATATTAAAAAAAAAAACATAAATGTATTACATTTAAACCTGCTATTGGACCACTGTAGGGAAATTGATGAACTTTTAGCTTTCTTCTACTTTAGAATGTATGATATATCTATGTATTTATAGCAGCCCATATTGGTAAGGCAGGTAATGTCTATCAATGAGCTGGTCTGGAAAGAGGAATTTCTGAATGTTCTTCACAGTAGGAAAAGACAAAAAGGCTCAAGGGTGATGATCAGTAGAAATCTGGATATGGCCTCATTGCCACTGGAACTGTAAACTTGGAGAGTGTGTGGCCTTCCAGTGGACACTCACCCTCAGTCAACCACTGATCATCACCATTTGGAAATGCTGCTCAAATCATCTGAATTTTTCTGTTTTTAAAGAAAATCTACAAGTCTAGTTTTTAAATGTAAAACCTTCCAATTGTGAAAGACTGGTATCTAATTTCAATTCTTTTGTTATACTAAAAGACTATAAAAACATGATTGTACATCTCTATGATAATGTAAGTGATGTGACTGATTTCCTAACCAGCATACAAATTGATAAATCAGAGTAGTCACCTCAGCAGGATTCTTCTTATTCCAATGAATGTTGCTCAAAATGTAAAGACTATCTTGTCCTCAGAATCTTCTATAGAGTTTTTGAACAGTCTTTAAACTGGATAGCAACTCTTAATTTTTTAAACATGATTTTGGTATGAAAATAAAATAAAAAAATCACTATGTGCCTAGTTGGGTATCACACTTTACATGAGTGATGTCATTTAGTGTTGAAGACAACTCTGCTGAGATAATATGTTTGTGCACAAAGAGGGTAGGTGACTTGAGGTCACATAGCCAGCAAATGGTAGGACCCAGATTTGAACCCAGGGAATCTTACTTAAAAGTAAACTTTAGAATCTTCTATAGAAGCTGTAGAATCTGCTGAAAGCAATCACTCAGAGCTGAATAGAAAATAAGATGAGCAGTTATATAGAATAATACTGTGGTTTTTTTTTTTTTAATGGACACATTATCTTTATTTTATTTATTTATTTTTATGTGATGCTGAGGATCAAACCCAGTGTCTCATACGTGTGAGGCAAGTGCTCTACTACTGAGCCACAATTTCAGCCCAATACTGTTTTGTTTTTGTTTTTGTTTTGTGATGTGAGGTGTCAAACCCTAGGCCTCATGCATGCTAGGCATGTGCTCTACAGCTGACCCACAAACCCATCCCATATTGTTTTTTTAAGAGAACTGTGAAGTAAATGAATAAAGAGGGCATTGGAATTATGAATTGTTTGTTGTTTTTGAGGAACCTCGTTGTTTGTATTTTGGCTTCATAGTTTGATTTTAAAGCTGATTACAAATAAGGAATTCCAGAAGTGTTTTGAGCAGTAAGAACATCATTGGTATAAGTTAATAGTACTCAAGGCGATGACTCTGAATGGGAAAGCACTCATTTGGAAGTGTAAATTCTGATGGGTATGTTAGGAGATTGATTTTGTTATTTTATAATAAAGACTGCTTTCCTCTTTTATTTGGTTCCTGAAATTAATCATGCAGTGTCTCCTAAGTGATAGAAATGGAAAGGCGGTATGAGTTGATTTTTCCTTTAGTACAATGGTCTACTTTTCCTCTTCTATTTTATGGACTCATAGGATGAATGAAATTAGAGGGTTTGTTTTGTTTTGTTTACTATTCTGTTTTAAGCGGTTCTTTCTCCCTTAGAACTCTAGGGAATAGTTCCAATCCCAACAGCCTTCATTGGTTCATTCATCTTGATTTTGTACAAAGCATGTACTCCCTAGAAGCAAGTGCTCTGCCTCCCCTTATGCAGAATCTCCTTGGAATACCATCCTTATAGACTGCTTAGATGATTTTGGTTGATAATGACTAAAGAACACTGTTAATAATTATAATTGTGTTGTGTGGCAGCCTTACTTTTAGGAGTCTAAGAATTAAATTTTGAAAATTTCATTTCAGAGGTCCTCATACCTTTATGGATTCAGTATATTTTATGATCTGAAATTTGGTTAAGTAGGTGTAGGAAAACAGGCATTGAAGCTCTTTTGACTGGACCAGGGATTTCTTGTCTATTATAGTTGGCTAAGCTTTGATGTTATGTTTGTTTTTTGATACCAAGGGCACCTAACCATTGAACCACATCCCCAGCTCCTTTGGTATTTTATTTTGAGACAGGTCTCACTAAGTTACTTAGGGCCTTTCTAAATTTCTGAAGCTGGCTTTGAACTTGCAATCCTCCTGCCTCAGCCTCCTGAGTTGCCAGGATTACAGATTTGCCCCACCACACCTGGCAAGCTTTTTTTTTTTCTTTCCTTCCTTTTATTTTTTTAAACTCTTCATTTCTCTGGTTGTACACGCACATCTGGCAAGCTTATTTTTTAGTATTAAACTCACTTGTCAATATATTTGGCTGTTTTAACAGACTGAGGTTTTTAGCTTCACAGATACTGTGATACGGATCAGAAACCGACACAACGACGTTATTCCCACAATGGCCCAGGGTGTGATTGAATACAAGGAGAGCTTCGGGGTGGATCCTGTCACCAGCCAGAATGTGCAGTACTTTTTGGATCGATTCTACATGAGTCGAATTTCAATCAGAATGTTACTAAATCAGCACTGTAAGTGTCCTGAAGTTGAGAGAAGCTGCTGAATAAAGTGTGTTTGAGTATTTTAAATTCATTTAGAAAACTGCCCTTTAGTGAAAGCATTTAGTTGCACTTTTTTGCTTATTAAGAAAAGTAAGTAGACTAAAAAGGAGTATTTTTATTGAATGTAAAATGCCAGTTTTATGCTTAAAGAAAATAGCTATTCTATTTAGTACCATTTGGAGAAATAGTTATCAAACCTGGAAAATTAGATAGATTTGCTTACTTGTTTTTTTATTTTTTGATAGCTTTATTGTTTGGTGGAAAAGGAAGTCCATCTCATCGAAAACACATTGGTAGTATAAATCCAAACTGCAATGTAGTGGAAGTTATTAAAGGTAAATGCATTTCTTCTTTTGAAAGGTTATAAAAGTCAAAATAGTTGAATGTTTTTCTTGCTACTAAAACACCTATTACTTTATCATGAGACAAAATGTTAGGAGCAAATGTGTGAGTTTGAAAATTACTTTATAACATTAATTGTGTGTTATGAATAGGATGAATGTTTTGTTGATAGAAGTCTTTGTTAAGCAAAGTTTGGTGATATTGTTGAAGGTATCTATCTTTTTCACTTTAAAAAACTCAAATCTCTACTCTCTTCTTTTTAATTCTTTATTCTAGAAGCAATAATTCATAACATTTTAGGTTACATCTTTTTATATTCTTTCTCTTTGTACCATGTGTACATACATGTATGAAATTGTTGATCATGCCTATTTTTATTGTTTGTGGAATATAGGATATACCATATATTTTTCTATAAGCTTACAGATAGATACCTTACAATGTTGATACATATGGATACACCCTAAATTCTTGTGTTTTTTGTTTTTTTTGCGGGGGATGGTACTGGGGATTGAACTCAGGGCACTCAACCACCAAGCCATATCCCCAGCCCTATTTTGTATTTTATTTAGAGACAGGGTCTCACTGAATTGCTTAGTGCCTTCTTGTTACTGAGATTGCCTTTGAGTTTACAATCCTCCTATCTCAGCCTCCCTAGCCACTAGGATTACAGACATGCACCAGTGTGCCTGGCCACCCTATGTTCTTGAATGGTTATGTAGAATTTATCAGTATGTGTTAATCTTATTAATCTATTCTCCTGTTAATACACACTTGGGTGGTTTTCTTTTTTTTTTTTTGTTACCAACAATATTGCAGTGAGCATCCTTATGCTGACATTGGCTAGTATGTTATAAGGCAGGATTCCTATAATTATAATACTTAAATGCATTTAAATTTTTGATACATCCAAAAGAAAAAAGGTATCAAACAATGAATAAGAATACCTATTTCTAAAATCCTCAAAGTCTTCATTTTTGATATGTGTATTATAAATATTTTCTTTACCTGCTGTTTTTCTTTTGATGTGTTTATGGTATCTTCTTCCATACTAATGTTTTAAAATTTTTAAAAATATTTTTTTAGTTGTAGATGGACACAATACCTTTATTTTATTTATTTATTTTTATGTTGTGCCGAGGATTGAACCCAGTGCCTCACATGTGCTAGGCAAGTGCTCTACCACTGAGCTACAACCCCAGCCCTGATGTTTTCAATTATTGTAGTCAATCTGTCATTCTTCTTCATGGATTTTAGATTTTGTCATGTTACGCTTTTCCCCCTAAGATTATTGAAGTTTATTTTCTTCTATAGAGAGTTTTAAATTTTCGTTTGTTAGTATTGTTGCCATCTTAATGCATGAAACTTATGGAGATTTATTTAATATTTTTTTGTTTTGATTTACACTAGATGGCTATGAAAATGCTAGGCGTCTCTGTGATTTGTATTATATTAACTCTCCTGAACTAGAACTTGAAGAACTAAATGGTAAGCATGATGTTGTCTTTTCAGTGATTAGTGTCATGACTACTGAGAAGGAATTGTAGGAAGAATTTATATTTGTTTTGATTTAAAAAATTTTTTTTTCATTAAATTTTTCATTGGGTATAAAAGCTGAAGAGCAATCCTATAAAATATATACAAGTGTGTACACACACATATAATTTAGTTGGATTCTTTGTGAAAAATGTTTTGGCTTTTTCTGTTCAATTTTCCTTATTTTTAATTGATATATTGCTTATATTTTATTTTCTGGATAGTCAGAAAAAAAAATGATGCCAGGAAAATTACATTTGACTTTTATGTATGCTTTCAGTAATGTAAAGGTTACCCTTTTTTTTTTTTTTTTTGACTTCCTGACTTGTATATCTTTTTTTTTTTTTAATTGAGGAAATGAAAAGACTAGGTATATAAGAGAGGAACAAACAATGCTCATCTATTTGAGATCACTTTCTCTCTGATGGTTGTCTTTTACTCTTTTGGACAAAAAGGGTTTAGATGTCTTAGAAGATTAATGAGTATCACTGTTTTTCCTGAAAGTATGATAGTTTGACTGACAATTTTAAGAAGATGGTGGGAAAAATAAAATCAAATAGACTTGTACTAAGCCATATTCTGGACCCTACAATGGGAGCATGGTTGGAGAAATTGCCCAGTTGAAAATAGAGTTGCTTGGTGGTTTTCTAAAGCCATGTTGATTCTTCTGATTCACAATGTGCCATTTACTAATTAAGAATCTCAATGCACAAATGATAGTTTGGGAACATGAACTGCTGTGGGCAGTTTCCAGATATCCCATTCGTGTTCCCAAGGGGGAGTTTATTCAGAGGACAGTCTGATTTATTAGTTGAGTTTAAAATTGATTTATTGGTAGAATTATTCTAAAGCATGGTGTGTCTCATTTCTTCACTCTTCTAAAGGTCTGTTCTAGGTACACTTGTTTCCCTTCCCCACCCCTAGCTTGCTCCTGTTAAATGTTCAAATGCAGAATTATTATCCTTTGAGAAACTGGTGCTAACTTTTTATGATTGTGATTATTATTTTATTATTATTCAGCTGGATTTCCATACAAATAAATGCCTGAGATAAAATAGACAGCATTCCACCCAAATGCAACTTTTAGAAAATGGTTTTAAAATATATATTTATATGAATGAGACTATGGAATCTGTAGACTTTTAATACTCTTTAGAAAGAAAAATTCCTGCCTAAAGGTTGAGGTCTTTTAAAAAGACTTACCGTTATAGAGAAGGATGGGAGGATGGGTTGGTTAAATAATTATGCCAGATTGTGAAAAATGACCACAGGACTCTTGTCTTTGTCAGTTTTCACTATTAGTGAGTGTGGGGTTCAAACACTAATACAGTGAAGAAGTATTTGGAAGTATTGTGGCAGTTCTCCCCCAAATAACACTGTCCTCCATAGTTAATGTTTTCTTTTCATCACTACACAATTTATTCTTAAAAATGCTTTAAGCACATCTCTCTGTACTTTCATATTTTTCTCTTCTGCTCTATAGCAAAATCACCAGGACAACCAATACAAGTGGTTTATGTACCATCCCATCTCTATCACATGGTGTTTGAACTTTTCAAGGTTTGTAAAATAGTATTACATAACCTTTATCAGTCCTTTCCTGAGGATAGGAATTTGCTCTGCAAGTCAAATATTCCTCTGGGTTCTATTTCATTAAAAGATGCCATTTCATGCCACATTGCTGGAGAACAGCCATTTGTAAGTAAGGTCAGGCACCTTTAGGTAGTGGTGAGCTCAGACTTCAGAGTTAGAAAGACCCGAGTTTGAATTCCACTTCTGCCACTTAGTATGTGTGACGTTGGGCAAGTCACTCAACTTCTTAGTTTCTTCTCCTGTAAAACAAGGATAATACTATCAATATTATTTATGAAGATTGGACATGTGAAAGTGTCCAGTGCAATGACAGCCCATTATAGGTGCTTAACAAAGTTATATTCATGTTTTTGTAAACCAAAATATTTAGAAGAGTGATCTTTTTTCTACCCTTGAGCCCCATTGGTATGCTTGCCTTTTAAGTCATATTGACTCACAAGGCTTCTACATTATGTTTGCTCCTTATAACAAAATTTGAAAACTAAATAAAATTATACTGGTAAAGTTGAGGGTATTTCTTTTTCTCCTCCAATGACACTTGTTGATTGATATGAAAGTGGGTGATGAGTGGCACTGGTTCCTGTGGCTGAAGACAGCTGCCCTAAGTCAGAAGCCTGTATTTGCCTTACTTTAGTTACCAGGTCTTCAACCAGCAACCATCAGCAACCAGAATAGAGAAGAGGTGGCTTTATGTCTGATTATGTAAAATAAAAATATACTGAAACACAGAAATTGACTGAATATCTCAGAAAAGCAAGTGTTCAAGAATGCTTTTCTGTTCTGAGACTGTAAGAACGCATCTAATACCTTTCAGAATGTAACAAAGTGGTTAAGTGTGATTGGCACTTAAAGTGTTAAAATGTTCTTTTCCTTGAAATTTCAGTCACATGAAGACCAATGATGCTTAATATGAGAAGCATTCCATATTCTGTATTTTATATCATACCAGTAATGACAATAGTTTTCTGTTGGAACCTCCTCTTGAGCTACCTTGGATAGGGATAATGCAGTCTCTTTCTCAGGCTACTCAGTCCTGAATGGTGTGCCAGTGCCAACATGCTCTTCCAAATTCAGTCCCGACTTTAGCTTTTTTTAGTTGTATCTTCCCCGACCCCTAGTATTGGGCTTTGGACTCAAGGCCTCGTAGGTGCTAGGCAAGTGCTCTATCCCTGAGCTACACCCGTAGCAGTTATAGCTAGTCTTTATCAATTTCTACTCCAGTGCTACGTGTCATGTTACTTGTATTTAATGCTCACAGTGTATTGGCATTGAGTACCTCATGTCCTTTAGAAATTGGTCAAACAGTTTTACAATATAAATATCTTTAGTTTCAAACTTGCAATAAAGGAAGCTATTATAAGACTATTGGCATTTCTACTATATGAAAAAAAATTATTTTCTTTTAAAGAAATTTATAAGAATTAAACGAATTCTTAAAAGTAGAGCTGTAACTGAGTTTTCAAAACTAAGTTTTGCTTAGTATTTACTAAAATTCTGAAAGTGGATGGAATCTTACTTTAATGTTAACTAGTTTAAAGTATTTAGAAATCAACTTTTGGAAAATGTGCAGAATTTAGTTGGAATCTTTAAATGAAAGTAGTCTTCAACTTTCTCCCAAAATTGACTCAAAAAAATTTTAAAGTAATCTTTATGGTTATAAGAATTATAATTCTTTGAATTAAATTCAAATAGTGCAGATGTACTTGAAAATTATATTTTCTCTTTTTTAAAAAAGTTTTATTCTTAACATACCCTTGATGTATTTCAGAATGCAATGAGAGCAACTATGGAACACCATGCTGACAAAGGTGTTTACCCCCCTGTTCAAGTTCATGTTACATTGGGTAATGAGGATTTGACTGTAAAGGTAACTTTTTTCAAATTGATGTACAGGAATGCAAGGATAACCATATACATAGCTTCTAGCAGACCTAATTTACTCTCAGGGGAAAGAAATCTAGTCTTTAACACATAATAAGTACAGTGCTTCATTTATGTGGCAGATTATAGAATTATTTGAAGTTTATTTCCGGTGTGGTCCCTAATCCAAGTAGTTCAAATTGAAGTAAATCCTAGAGACAGACAGTAGTAATTATGAGTATCTATTTTGATAACCAAAATCAAAAACATTTGGTTATTTATATTTTGATGGAAAGAGTAAATATTTTTTCATTTTTAAACATACTTTTCAGTCTCCTTTTGCTTTGTTTTATCTGGTTCTTGTAACAGCTCCTTATTTAGGACACAGGTAATTTTACCTGCAGTTTTAAAGATGAGGAAGGTAAGAGTAATTAGCTTAGGATCACACAGGAAACCGATGCCATGGGATATGAAATTCAGTCCTCTGATCTCAGTGTCAGGCCTTTCCATTACAGTGTTCCGATAATCCAGTTATCGGAAGAAGAGCATGATAGTGTTTTTGTTTTTAAAATAATTACGTAAAATGTGGAGAATATAAAAATCTGACAGGTTAGTTCCTGGCCATTTGTTGGCCTCATAATTCAGATAGTCTTTGAGTTATTTCTTCTGGTAGTTATTGCTGTATTTCTGAGGAGTATTCTGATAATACTATTTCTGAAATTTTCCACATCTTAAATGCAAATATTAGCTTTCTGTTATAGTAGCCTAGGAGTTAGAGCATCAAGACATTAATGGAATACTTGTCCCCTCACTCCCAGCCACAGGTGCTGCTCTGCCTGCATGTATTTAAGTATTAAGTTCATACATGGAAAGGTTGAAAATAATCATGCAGAATTTTGAAGGTGCCTTTTCTTTTTTAAAAGCATATAATTCATTGATTTCTTTTTTTTAAGTGTATTCACAAAGTTGTACAATCATCACAACTGACTAATTTCAGAACATTTTTCATCACTCCCAAGAAAAATCTGAATTCCCTCCCATTAATAGTCACTCTCCATTTGATCTTCTTCCCAGCCCTTGGCAACCATTATCTACTTTCTCTCTATGGAAATCCCTGCTTTGGACATTTCATATAAATGCTGTATGTAGTCTTTTGTGACTGACTTCTTTCACTTAGTATAATGTTACAGCATGTATCAGTAGTTCATTCTTTTTTTATGGATGAATAATGTTCAGTTAGAGGGATATGACACATTTTGACTATCCATTCATTAGATGATGGGCATTTGTTTTTTTTCAGTATTTTGGTTATGATGAAATAATACTACTATAATATGTTAAGTTTTTATGTGAATGTGTATTTCAGTCCTTCTGTTACAGGTCTGGGGTCTTTTGGGAAACTGAGCAGCATGAAGGCTCCCCTTCAAACCCTAATTCTTGCAAGCATGCTGGAAAGATTTTAGACATGTTACTTAGAGTAATAGGCATGAGTTTATTCAAAGGAATGGGAAAGGGGAAATGGGAACACTGTCTAGGGAGAGAGTGGATCTCTCAGAGAGGAGGGGAACAGTGTGCCTCTCCTGCCTTCGAGTTTTATTGGGGTTCCTTAGGGAAGTTTCCACAGAGTCCTTCCCAAATCTGCCTCTTGACTTTTGACTGACAGCAGGATGACATTAGACTTTGAAGTCCCCACTGGTATGACAGCTCTGAGTCACTTTGGCTCATGCTGACTGGTTTTAATTGAAACCTGTTTTTACAGATTTTATGGTAAGGAGAATTACCCTTATCTCTCTGGGATTTGGTCTGTGTAAAGGTCACAGAAGTCCCCTCCTTCAGGGTAACTTATGTTCTTTTTACTGGCATTATTTCAGACCTGCATTTCTTCTGCAAATAACAGAAAATGTTAATTAAGCTCCTTAGGAATGTAACATATCCTGTTGCCTTAAGCTAGGTAGGGCTGCTTTTCAAAAGTGAAAACATGTGGAGGTCAGCATGATGGGCCTACTTTAAAGAATTATTCCCTTAACCTCATGTTCCCACCACTAATGTCTGTCTGTTCCCTCAGTCTTTGGTATATTCCTAGGAGTTGCACTGCCGAATCACATAGTAACTCTTAGGTTTAGATTTAACTTTTGAGGGATTTCTCAAAGTCACTGTATCTTTATATTCCCATCAGAAATGTTTAAAGTTTCCACTTTTTCCACATTCTTACCAATACTTATTTTTGTCTATCTTTTTGATTATAGTTGTTTTTGTGGGCTTGAAGTGGTATGTCATTGTGGTTTTGATTTGCATTACCCTAATGAAGGATGATGATGTTGAGCATATTTTCATTTGCTAATTTGACATTTGTATATCTTTGAGAAAATGTTAATTAAGATCCTTTGCCCTCTTATTATGTTGACTATTGGGATTGGGGTTTTTATTACAGAGATATAAGAGTTCTTTCTATATACATACTATATATGTGTAAAAATATTTCATATATATATATATATATATATATATGATGCTATTACCTAATGAAATTTGCAATTTCAGTGAGATCTTTTTACTTTTTTGGGGGGAGGGGCAGTCCTGGGGATTGAACCTAGGGCCCTAGTACATGCTAGCCAAGCGTTTATCACTGAGCTATATACCCCAGCTCTCCTTCACTTTCTTCTTCTTTTTTTTTTTTTTTTTTTTTTTTNGGGATTGAACCTAGAGCCTTGTGCATGCAAGGCAAGCACTCTACCAACTGAGCTATATCCCCAGCCTTTCTTCACTTTCTTGATAGTGTCTTAGAAATATGAAGTTTTTAGTTTTGAGAAATTCCAATTATTCTAATTTTTTTAGTAATGTTTTGAAGTTTTTAGTGTACAGTCTTGTACTTGTTTGCCAAGTGTTTTCCTAAGTATTTTGCTCTTTTTGATGCTGTTGTAAATTGGTTTCTCAGTTCCATTTTTGGATTGTTCATTGCTAGTGTATGGGAATATAACTGATTTTTGCATACTGATCTTGTATCCTGCATCCTTGCTGAACTTGTTTGCATTAGCTCTAATATTTTTTGTGGAATACTTAGGATTTTCTATATGCATGTCATCTTTAAATAGAGATAATTTTACTTCATTTCTTTCTATCAGGATTTTCTTTTGTTGCCTAATTGGTTTAGCTGGAACCCCATCCCAATGTTGAACAGAATTGGTGTCAAGAGACATTTTTGTGTTTTTCCTAATCCTGGGGGAGAGCTTTGAATCTTTGACCATTTAGTATGATGTTAGCTGTGGGTTCTTCATAGTTACCCTTT
Organism: Marmota marmota marmota; assembly: GCF_001458135.2. Classification (NCBI taxonomy): domain Eukaryota; kingdom Metazoa; phylum Chordata; class Mammalia; order Rodentia; family Sciuridae; genus Marmota; species Marmota marmota. The sequence continues at coordinate 58,922,521 of NW_026000037.1, forward strand.
ATCATGGAGGAAATTTGCCTTTAAGTTTATTGAGTGTTTTTATTATGAAAGGATGTTGGATTTTGTCAATTACTCTTTTTGCAAAGATTGAGATGATCATGTGGCTTTTTTTTTTTTTAATTTTGTTAATTGATATATTTGGTTGATTTTTGTATGCTGAGCCAACATTGCATGTTAGGGATATGTATCCCTTTGATGATTTATGTTGTTTTTTTGGGGGGATTTTTATGTTGATATTAATAAGGTATGTTTGTAGTTTTTGTTTCTTGTGACTTATTTGGTTTTGGTGACAGGGTAATATTGGCCTTATAGACTGAGTTAAAAAGTGTCCCCTCCTCTTCTATATTTTGGAAGGGTTTATAAAGAATCGGTGTTATCTCTTTCAATGTTTGATATATTCCATGGTGAATCCTTCTGGGCCTGAGAATGTCATTGTGAGAAGATTATTGATTACTAGTTGAATTTCTTTATTTGTCATATATTCAGACTTATAGATACTTGTAGATATAAATAATAGATTTGTTATCTACTATATTCAGATTTTTCTGTCTTCCTATGCCATTTATTACAATTTGTGTCTTTCTAGAAATCTGTCCATTTCATTATCTAATTTTTGCATACACTTGTTCATAGTATTCCTAATAGTTTTTATTTTGTAAGGTAAGTAGTGGTGTCCTGATTGAAGTCAGGTTAAACCTATCTACCTACTTAAACACTTATCATTTCTTTATGATGAAAGCATTCAAAATCCTTTCTTCTTTTTAAAAAAGATACATTATTGAAGCCACCTTTCATTTCTTTTTTGTACCAGAGATTGCACCCAGGGGCACTTAACCACTGAGCCACACCCTCAGCCCTTTTGTGTATTTTTTTTTTTTTTTTTAGCATTCTGAAATTTAATGTTGAATGGCAAAAGTCAGACCAAAAAATAATATTTTATATAGATCCATTTGTATAAAGATCTTTTGTGTATTTTATTTAGAGAAGAGGTCTTGCTGAGTTGCTAAGTGCCTTGATAAGTTGCTGAGGCTGGCTTTGAACTCATGATCCTCCTGCCTCAGCCTGTCAAATTGCTGTGATAACAGGCCTGCACCACCACACCCAGCTTCATCTTTCATTTCTGATTTTATTAATTCAAATCTTTTTTTCTTGGTCCATATAGCTAAAGATTTGTCAATTTTGTTAATAGTTTTGAAGACCAGTTTTTAGTTTCATTAATTTTTCTCCATCATTTTTCTGTGTTGCATTAATTTCCACTTTCACCTTTGTTGTTTTCTTCCTTCTCCTTGCTTTGGTAATAGTTTGTTCTCATTTTTCTAATTTCTTAAGGTGGAAGTCTAGTTTATTCCTTTGAAACATTTTACAGTTATAAATTTTTCTCTCAACACTGCTTTCTCTGTCATAAGTTTGTTTTGCTTTGTTTTTGGTACAGGAATTAAACCCAGGACCTTGCTTATGCTAAGCACTTACTCTACCACTGACCTGTATAAGTTTTTTCTACATATTGTTTTCATTTTCAGTTATTTTAGAGCGTTTTCTAATTTCCCTTGTGGATTCTTCTTTGACCCACTGGTTATTCAGGAGTTTGTTGTTTACCACTTATTTGTGAAATTTCACCATTTTCTTCTGTTATTGATTTCTAATTTTATTACTTTGTATGATTTCATTACTTTTACATTGATCAAGATTTTGTCAAATGGCCCAACATAAAAGTCTGTATTGGAGACTATTCCTTATGTACTTGAGAAAAATCCATGTTCTGTTAAACCTCATTGGTTTATAGTGTTGTTCAAGTCCTCCATTTTCTTGTAGATCTTCAGTCTAGTTCAATTCATTGTTGAAAGTGTAGTATTGACATCTCATATATAATATTGTTGAATTTCTGTTTTTTCTTCAGTTTTGTCAATCTTTGTCTTATATTCAATGCATATATTTCTAATTGTTTTATCTTTTTGGTGTATTGACCTTTTATTATTAAAATGGCCCTGTCTCTTATCAATTTTTATCTTAAAGTATATTTTGTTTGACATTATCATAACTATCCCAGCCATCTTTATTCTGTTTCATGATGTATCTTTACAGACTTTATTTTAAACTTCTTTTAATCTTTGACTTAAAGTGTGTCTCTTGTAGACAGCATATAAATTTAAAAAAAAAAAAATCCATTCTGTTAGTGTCTGCTTTTGATTGGAATTTTCAGACCAGTTATATTTAATGTAATTACTGTTAACTTAAAATTTATGTTTGCCATTTTGTTGTTTTTTATGCCTTCTATCTTTTCGATCCTTTATATTTCCATCACTGCTGCCTTTTTTGGTTATTTTCTAGTGTACCATTTGAATTCCCTCCTTGTTTTTCTTATTTGTTTCTTTTCTTTTTTTTCTTTCTTTTTTCTTTTTTTTTGGTGGTACTAGGGATCAAACTGAGGGCCTCACACATGCTTCGCAAGCTTTCTACCACTACTGTACCCTCAGCCTTGTTTCTTTGAGTTAACTTGTTAGCAGTTATCCTGGAGATTACAGCTAACTACTTAATTTATAACAATCTAATTCAGATTATACCAATTCAATTTCAACAGAATATACATACTTTGCTTCTATATAAACCTGTTCTTCCTGTCCTTTGGCTGCTATAGTCATGTTTTTGTATACTATGTGATCTTTTACACAGATTTGTAATCATTGTTCTGTGCAGTTGACTTATAAATCAGATAAAAGGAAAAAAAAGATTACAAACAAAGAATATTTACACTATCTTTTATATTTACTTATATAATTGCCTTTATTGGTGCTCTTTAATTTCTTAATGTGGCTTAAATTTTTTGTCTAGTGTCCTTGTTTTAGTCCAAAGTATTCTCTTTAATATTTCTTTTTTCTCTTTTTTTCTTCCTCCCTTCTTTTCTTCCTTCCTTCCTTCTTCCTCCCTCCCTCCCTCCCTTTCTTTTCTTTCTTTTTTTTTTGAGTGGTACTGGGGATAGAAACCAGGACTTGCATGTGAGGGGTATTCTACCATTGAGCTAAATCCCCAACCTTTTAAAAAATTTTATGTTGAAACAGAGTCTCAGTAAGTTGCTCAAGCTGGTTTTGAACTTGTGATCCTCCTGCCTCAGCCTCTCAAGTGGCTGGGGTTAGAGGTGTGTGCCACTGCATCTAGCTTAGTATTTCTTGATATTGATGAACTCAGTTTTTGCTTCTCTGTGCATGTCTTCATTTCTTCCTCATTTTTGATGAATAGTTTTGCTGGCTATAAAATCCTTAGTTTGTAGTCTTTTCTCACTTAGCATGTTAAATATGCCATCCCACTGCCTTCTGGTCCTATGCTTTTAATGTGAGAAATCAGCTGTTAATCTTGTTGAGGATCCTATTTGTATAATGAGTTGTTTCTCAGACTGGATGATTTTATCTTTTTTATTGCTATACAGTAGTATAGCATTTTTACTTTCCATAATTTTAGTTACCCATGGTCAACTGTGGCCTGAAAGTATTAAATGGAAATTTCAGAAATAAACAATTCTTAAGTTTTAAATTACATGTCATTCTGAGTATTGTGATGAAATCTCACATCTTCCTGCTCCGTTTTGAACCATTACATCATCACTCCCAGGATTTGAAATATCCTTTCATCCAGCATACCCATCCCATATATACTGTCTACCTGTACTCATATAGTGTCTATCTTGTTTGTAAGATTGACTATTGCAGTATGTTGGTGCTTATTTTATCTAATAATGACCCCAAATTGAAGAGTAGTGATGCAAAGGAGTTAGCGGGGGATAGAGAAACTGTGATACTGTGTGGCAATGCTGCTGGACATATAGGAATAACCATAATACATATTGGATTAGGTGCTATCTGTAGTATTGAGCATCCAATAGTATTGGGATCTGGGATATGTATCTTTTATTGTTATTTTATTTTTTACTGTATGGCAAGATGATATCCTTGTGTTACTTTAATTCTTGGAATATGTTTAAAATAACTGCTTTAGGGCTGGGGATGTGACTCAGCTGTGCGACCAGCATGCTAGCTTCATACTAGAAGTTCTAAGCATAGAAGTTAACTAGTGAGATCAAAATAAACACACATAAACTCAATTTACCTTTTTCTTTGACCAGGTCTGAGACGGCTCCCCCTCTGGCTCCTGCCTCACGCCACCGGTGGGGTAGTGAGGTTTACACAAAAGACTAGCAGGAGAGAGAGAGGCAGGGCCCGCCAGAGAGTGGCCTTTCATTGGGGAACAAGAAAATCAGGGGAAAATTCCATCCACTGAAGGTCGAGGGGGACAGCATTCCAAGGTCAGGGTCAGTGATTGGTCTCAGGGTCAATGGTCAGTCACACCCCCACACAGACGGGCTCTCGCACCTAAAAAGGGTGGGATTAGTTCTGACACATCTTGGCTGGAACACCTCACACCCAGTCAGGGAGGTGCCCAATCACGTGTAAGAACAGCTTCCCACATGTGGCTGAGATGTAGAGCACTTGCTTAGCATGTGCAAGGCCCTGGATTCAATCATCAGCACCACAAAAAAATAAATAAATAAAATAACTGCTTTAAAGCCTTTGTTTACTGAGTTTCCTCAGATACAGGTTTCAATTGATTAATTCCCTTCACCGTCTGGTTTTGGGGCCATATTTTATTGTTCCTTTCCATATCTTAAAATTTTAACTAATCCTGTAAAGTCCATATTTTTTTTCATGTGGCTGCTGAAGTTTAGCTTAGTGGTCAGCTAATGACTGGGCTGAGATTGCCTTAAATGACTAGAACCAGTAACTTCCAGTCTCTGTCAAGGGACTGTGTGTGTATAGGAACATACCTTCAACACTTAGCCAGGCAGTTGACAACTCTGCCTTCACATTTAGATCCTGTTTGCACTGAGCCTCAAGGTCAGTTAGGATCAAGAGCTTAGGGCCTTCTAAGGTGTTTCCTGAGCTTATGTATGGCCCTGGGCATGAATGTGGCTTGCTATATTCCCAGGCTGTCACTGAGCTTTTTAAAGCCCCATGGCCTTCCCATTGACTTTTTTTTTACTACGAAGCATTTTTGATCGCCTTATTGTTGTCCCTGGCTTGTCCCCTACCTAAGGAACATCAATCTTATTGCTTATAATTATTTTTGACATATGTTTTCAGGGATGAAGATGTGTGCAACTGGGAGCTCAGAGTTTGACCAAATAAAGTGTTCCTAGGACTGCCAGGCTGCTGGTTTCACACTAATGCCATGTTTTGGGGGGAGGGGGATAGGATAAGAATAGGACACCTTAAAACACCTCAAAACTCACTGTTCTTATAGAGATTTGGTTGTTTTTCTTGAATAAATGCTCCCTCAGATTGCTGAAAGCCTTTGGCTAATTTCCAGGATTCTGACAGTTGATTCTGATGATTTTTGCCTTTTTCTTGGCATCTTGTTGGAGGAGATACTTTTTGGAATTCCTTTCTCTGTTATTTTTGCTGATGATGCTCAGGCTATTTCTTTTGAGATTCCCTGTTATTTTTGCTGATGATGATCAGGCTGTTTATTTTGAGAAGACATGTTTATTATAATTCCTCTTCTTTTGTATGTAACCATTTTTTACCGTTTAGTTTTGTATGTTTTAATTGATGTTCTCAAGAGTTGTTTTCAATTGTGTTCTGAAATCGTACCATGATCTGACCCATGTGCACTTTTCTTTACCTCTTGGGCTAAACTCTGGACTATCCATTATTTCCTTGATGCTTTCCTTCCCACTGTTTCTTTTTTCTCTTTCTGGTTGCCATGTCCAGAGGATGTGGAGCTTCTTGAAGTCATCGTTGATTTTTCATATCTTTTTTTCCCTCCTGTTTTTTAATCTTTTAACTTTTATTCTATGAGATTTTTATGACTTTAAATTCCCAGCCCTTCTATTGAATTTTTATTTTTATTATCTTGTTATATATATTTAAGAATTCTTATTTTTATTATTCTTTTTCATAGTATTATATTTTAGTTTTCTTGTATTGCTCTGAGGATATAAATTTTAGTTTTTTAAAAAAATTGATTTGCCGGTGCTCTCTTGTCTTTCCTCTGACTTTCTTTTTATCTATTTATCTCTCTTGGCTGTTCTTTAATAAGGCAAAGCACAAATAAATAAGTACATAGTGAATCATTTTGCTCTAAAAATAATATGAATGTGTGTCACTTTTTTTGTAACCCAGATAATAATGTTTCTTTTGTTGTTGATGTTGTTTGTAGTGTCAGCTACTTGCCCACTGAAGTTTATTTGGTTCAGAATAAATCCGTCTGTCTTCTGTGTTGATGCTTATGTTATACTGTGGCATGATCTTTCTTGTTCCTTTTCTTGCTTATGTTCGTTGTGCCTTAGCACGCCGGTCTGTGGCGGCCTCCCATTGGTTGAGGTCCTCCATCATCATATGGATACAGGTTCACTGAGTTCTTAGGCACTCAGCAGAGATTCTTTCTGTGCTGGTAGACAGACTTTGCTTAGGGACTATGTTCATTTAATGTAAAGAAATGTATGTAATCACCCAGCAATTCCACTCCTACATATGAAGCCCAAAGGATTGAAAACAAGTATTTAAGCAAAAACTTGTATATGAATGTTCATAATAGCACTATTTATAATAGTCAAAAGCTGAAAACAACCCTAAGATTCATCAACTAAGGAATAGGTAAGGATTGGGGAGTACTTTCTAGCCACGTGGAAGGTCCTGGGTTTGATCTTTAGTAATACAAAATAAATAAATAAATAAATAAATAAAAATAAAAATAGAACAAATAGTTCAACAAAGCTGGGTATAGTGGCACACGCTTGTAAATCCCGATTACTTGGAAGGCTCAGGTAGAAGGATTCCATGTTTGAGGCCAGCCTGGGCCAACTTAGCGAGACTCTGTCTCAAAATTTAAAAAGGGATTGGGATGTATCTTATTGTTAGAGCACTTGTCTAGCATGCATGAGGAGGCTATAAGTTTGATCCTTAGTATCACGCACACACACAAAACTGGTAAAGTGAATGTGGTATATAAACTATATGTGATAGATTATCATTTGGCAGTAAAAGGAATGAAGTATTGATATATGTTGTAAGATAGATGTTACCACATTAAAAACACTATGCTAAGTGAAAGAAACCAGCTGCAAAAGGCCAAATTATGAGCCACATTTATATGGAATATTCAGAACAAATACATAGGGATAGAAAATAGATTAGTGATTGGCCAGGGGTGTGTTAGAAACACTGAGGTACTACAAGAAATCAAACACGTCTCGAAAGTGGGTGGACAAGGCAAACTTCACTTCTGCCAGAAAGGCACACTAAGGAACCTGGCTAGCATGCACCCCTAGATGGGTGGTGCGCCTGCTTTTATCCCTAATCCAGCACTCCCCCTTGCCTGATGGAGGAGCTAAGGGTTATAATCTACATCATTAGCCAATTTTAAAATTGGGGTGGGCAAAGGGAAGGGCTATAGTTAAAATGTCTACAATTGGATCTTACTTCCCGATTGAGGTTAAATACTGTATTCTGAAAATGGACCACTGAACTTTCTATTTCTCACAGGTGTGATAGCTAAGGGTTCTAGGGTTTCTTCCTGAGGTGATGAAAATAACCTAATATTGACTGTGGTAGGGGTTGGACTTTATCTGTGAATATATTAAGAACCATTGGAATGTATTCTTTAAATGAGTAAATTACATGATATGTAATTTATATCTCAGTCACACTTTTAAAAATAAAATAGAAAGTATTATTAGGGTCTTGAAATGATGGTTCTGGAAGCCACTGTAGAAACCTGCCTGTATTAGGCTCTGCCTCCATACTTTGCTCTTCCTCCTCACATCTAGGGTCGTATGAGTTCATCTCCTCTCACACTCTCTCTTTGTATGTTAAGTGATCACTGTAACTTTCTTCAGTACAGCTTCATCCCCTTTACTTACCCTGGATTTTCAAAGTTAAGGCCTAGGCTTTGTTTTGTTTTGTTTTCTATTCTTTTAACAACAACTTGTTCATATTATTGACATTTTCCATCTTTTATCCCTCTTGCTAAAAATCTTATGGATAAGTTGTTTTTTTCTGTCTTATAACCCTAGCTATTGTTTCAGATTTTGTGTGTAGTCTATACTAAATAATATGAGTTTTAGTCACATGTTTTTTCTCTTATTTCTTCTTCTTTTTTTTTTAAGCCATATGTCTTTTCAATTAAAATGTACATGTTTTGATTCATTCACTGCTGGTGATTTTACAAACTTGACAGTGTAAAGGCTGTTGGCTAAGAGACTGCAGGAGTTCTGACATGTACAGGGCTAGAAAATGCCCTGGCTTAGAGCTGTCATCAAGTCAGTAGTGGTTCCTTTCCTCTGGGCTTGAAATTCACATGAATTAGCCCAGGGAGCCCAGTGTTATGGAGAACAGGAAGTTAGAGATGGCAGCTCTTGGCAAGATTACATTGAAAAGTGGTGATTTTTGTTCACTGGAGAGAAAAACTTCCAAAATAATTGGCAAGTTTTTCATCATCAGCCTTCCTATTGGGTTACTTACCTCTTTCATTGTCCCTTCCTTGACAAAGGCTTATATTTACATTCTAGATGTTTCTTCTCCAAATTATTTATTATTATTATTATTTTATTTTACTTTGTGGTATGAGGGATTGAACCCAGGGACACTACCACTGAGCTACATCCCCAGCCCATTTCCAGTCTTATTTTGAGACAGGGTCTCACTAAGTTGCCCAGGCTGGCCTCAAACTCGGAATCCTCTTTCCTTAGTCTTGTGAGTAGCTAGGATTGCAGGTGTGTACTTTTAAAGTTCCTATGGCTTAGTTTGCCCCTTTCCCCACTTGGAAATGCTGCTTGTCACAATCCACTGTCCTTAATGCTCAGCTTCTGTGGTGCTGTCAGGCAGCTGACAGCTTGTTTTTACCTGCCACATTGTTGCAGTCTCTCTGACCAGAGGTTAATTAAGGAAAAACAGGAAATATTTATTCAAGTCTACCTTTTTATCTTAATATGTATTCTAATATGTTGTTTACTTACTTAATATTTACAGAACACCAACACTCCTTACTTATGTTACCAGAAAATATGCAGCAGAACATTGCATTAAAGCACAAATAAAACAAATCAGTGGACTTCTGAAAATACCCAGAGCTCTCTGTTCGTCTTACTAAAATAAGTCACTTTACAAGACTTTGAATTCATAGCCAAGAACAATTTCAAGCATAATGCTATAAACAAGTTCTTAATAAAATCTTTATCTACTTTTATACTATAATTAGTTTTAGATATATTAGAGGTAGATCTTCAAATGATATTTCAAATCAGATTTTATTTTATTTTAATTAAAGATTAAAATAGGGCTAGGACTACAGCTCAGCGGTAAAGTGCTTATCTAGCTTGTTCAAGGCCCTGGGTTTGATTCCTAGCATCACAAAATAAAATAGAATTAAATTAAATTAAAATAGCTATATAATTTCTATTTTAAAATAGTATTCACATACTGTAAAGATTTTAAATAATTAAAAACTGAACTAGAACTCAGCTAAACTTTATAAATATATTAACTGTATACATATGTTAAAAGCTTATTTGTTTGCACATTAACATGGTAGGTAATAGAATCAATTCTAATTTCGTGACAAAGGAAAGTAGCCATAGTAGATTAAAATATAATCTGCACTACAGCTAAGAAAATGAGTCCATATTAACTGTAAAGGAAAACAGTAAAAATAATGTGTAAATAACTTACTCAGTTCAGTCTATGATGTGATTGTTTGAGTTGAAAATGACATATGAATAATATAAAGACCTATGTACCTTACAACTCACCAGAAAATTATCCAGTGTCCTGTTTTATAAAACTGCTTTTAGATGTGACCACAATGAGGTACTTTTGTTTTTTTCCCTGTAAAATGAAAATTGTACTTTAAAAAAAATATAATAAAAGTAATCATGAAAAAAATTCAGAATTAAAAACAAAAAAGAAGAAAATCAACTTCTCCAAAGCAAAGATTATATATCATTTTAGGCCTTTGTTATGAAATAAGTTTTACAAAATTTAGATTTATTATTACTATTTCCTATCTTGCTCGTTGCTGCCTAACAATATTCTGTAGACTTCTCTCATGCCAGTACAACTAGTTATATGGAACATTTAGATGGCTATTTTAGAATGTTCTTTACTTAACTAATCCTCTATTTAGGTTGCTGTCCAGTCTTAGCTACTTGAAGCTGTGATGGATGTTCTCATACTTTTCTGTTTATTTTCTTAGGATGAATTTCTGGAAGTGTCATTGTTGGATTAAAGTGTACTTGCATTTCTAATTTGATCCTAGTTATTCTACTGCCTACCAGAAAGGAATAACAACTTGATTGTTAATTCAGGATGGGTTTAGCTTGTGCCCAATTCTGATAGTGAGACTTCAGGAAATATGTACAGCCACAGTGATGAATTATATATTAGAATTTCACATAGTAGAGAAGTTGTTATGTTAGCTTCACCATGAGGGAAATGCTATTTGCAGCTTGGACTGTGTGGTATTCATTTTCAAAAGCAGTAGTCTTCTACCAGCAGTTAAACTGTGACACTGTGTCTGTGTTGTTATTTTGCTGTTGATGAGACTTGGTCATAGAGCATGATCCTTTCTTATCTTAGATGAGTGACCGAGGAGGTGGTGTTCCTTTGAGGAAAATTGACAGACTCTTCAACTACATGTATTCAACTGCACCCCGGCCTCGTGTGGAGACTTCCCGCGCAGCGCCCCTGGTATGTGACCCAGAAATGAATGAAATGTGGTTTTGTGAATTGCCTCTGGCAGCCTCTGACTGCTGGATAAACCAGTTAAACAAATGGTATAGGGTGCTCCACAGGGAAGAAGGGGAGCTCTTAAAACAAACACCTTTCTCTAAATTTGAACAGACAGGCTTCTGGAATACTGATTTATTTTTTTTTAAATTGAAATTGATGAAGGACAGATTATTTTTTTGAAGTTCTTGTTGCCAGGCTTGATAGTAATATAATAGCAGATTTCTATATGATAAACCATATTTTGATATATTATTTCTAATGTGAAAAATAAATTACTGGTTTTAGTAGTATTTGATCAACACAGATTTAATCTGTAATGTTGATATTTTTTCATCAAATATCTATAATTAGAAAGAGCTCATATTCTAGACTTAGAAATAAGACTGAAATTCTGATCTGTTTAATCACCAGTGTGATAGGCCTAAAGTATAATTATTTTAATGCTGTTTTTGTTGATCTTAGGCCCCCAAAACAGCACTTTGCCAAATATTCTGTAATTCTAGAAGAATTCTCTTATCCTAGGCTTTGACACTTCTCTGGCATATATATTAGCATCAGGCTGTAATGTATAAGAAGGACCTATTTTAGACCTTTCCTAGGAAATTACCAGAAGGACTTAATTCTAATAGTTTTACTTGTTACACAGCAGATATTCTGTGACTATATAGTAAAATAGTTTGCATCTTGCCAAATTGAAATGATCCTTAAGGAATGTGCTTCTCCACCTGAGATGTTGTTCCCATATATCAAGTGTCAAATGTAGACGATAAACAGATGTCCTAGAATTCTAACTTGAAGAAGGAAGTAGGCAGATATTGTAGAATTTCTGTGGAGCGTGGCATAGTGAATAGGTCCAGACTCTGGTTCCTGACTTCTTGGGGCCACTTCTGGAACCAATTATCGTATCAGCCAGGATCCCAACAGCAGAGACATGTAGCTCACTCATTTTGATAATTCACAGAAGGATTATTTACAAGGAAACTGGGTTCCTGTACATCCTAACCACAGCCCAGAAGTGTGACCTTTTGGGAACCATTTATTCAACTTATAATGCCCAGTTTTCCCAGCTTGAAAATGGAGTTAATTGTGAGGATTAAGTGAATTAATATATGTAAAAAATGCTTTCTATAGTGCCTGGCACATAATAAATAACATGCAAGTATTGGTTCATGATTTATGTGGATTTTTTGGGAAATGGGAGGCTTGACAAAGGGCAGGCGTCCCTCTGTGTCTCTGCAGCCTTGGACGGGGCAAGACTGTTTATTAGACTCTTATGGAGCCTCCTTCCTGCTGCCTTCATACTTTGTCATGGACCCAATCAGCAAGCATGGGGTAGGGGTGGGGGGTGCTAGCTGGAGAAAGGTTGTCGTATAAACATGGGTAACGTTCTTGTTCACCTGATTATGGAGAGCTACCTCCACAGGAATGCCTGCTAGTGGGCATTTGCATGGACAGAACAACTTCATACCATAAGCCCATTCAGAGAACTGTATCCACAGATCTGTCTGCCAGGCCAGCTTATCAGTTAAGAATTTTGTTCTTTCTGAGTTCATGACAAGCCAGCCAGCCAGCCTTTTTGCCCCTGTCCATGCTGTTGCGATTTCTGTCTTTCAGGCCCTCTCTTGCTTCCATAAGGGTTATAGTGCAGGGCAGCCCACTATGGACTAGTACAAGCATACTGCTTAGATCCATCAGGGCTAGGCCCATGCTGGTTTTCTTCTCTTAACTGTTCATGAGAGACACCCCATGAATCCTCAGGTGTAATCAATGGAGAAGCAGTGATAAAGTGGGTCAGGTACCCTAGGAGCCTAAGCTACCTTCTGGTGTGTTTTCTTGGGGCCACTTCTGGAACCAATTATCATATCAGCCAGGATCCCAATAGCAGAGACATGTAGCTCACTCATGATAATTCACAGAAGGATTATTTACAAGGAACCGGGTTCCTATACGTCCTAACTCATGCTTATATGATTAGTCTCTTTGTAAATAGGCCTTCTTTATTATAAAACTGTCACCACTGTGGATCAAAAGAACTGAAAGAATGCAATTAGCAGAACCCAGAAGTGGGGAGAGTTGCAGAGCCTCTCTTGACTCTGGAGGAGAAGCATCCTACCCAAGGCCCCTCACAGGGAAGGAACCAGGGAAAGGAATACCCTTCCTTTTCTCCCTCAGACCCCCTGCTGGGTTTCCCAGTGACAGGACTCTCTGGAAGCAAAGGGCACAGGCCTCCATTAACATAATCTCTTTAGGTCAGCCTCCCAGAGCAGAGATAAGTGTGCAAATTTCTAACAGTTCTGGTTAGAAAAGTCAACTAATAGTTGCTAGAATGTAGAAGCCAGAGCCTGAATTTGTTAACAGCACTCTGATTCCTGAGTCCACATAAACTTTTAATTAACACACCCTATGGAATGTCACTGAACATGATATTGAGTAACAAAAACTGTTTTACCTACATCCAGGATTTTATGTTATGTGACAAGAGTTATTAGTAGGATTTATTGGAGGCCAGTACAGATACTGGGAATAGGATGAACAGACACAGAAGTAAACATTGAAGTAACATAAGGAGATTGGTTCTGCTGGATGGGAAAGTGGGAAGCGCATCTCCTTAAGGGCCTTGAAAGCCCTTGTTAGAAGCTTGCCTTTTTATCTCTAAGGCAGTGAGTGGGGATGGTAGGAGTGGGGGTGAAGTTTTTAAGTAAGGAAGTGACCTGTCAGTGAGATTTAAGAAAGTAGACCTATTACAGGTGATCTCCAGGTTTAGAACACAGGCTGGAAATTCATGGTGTGGAATCATGAGATATGTCTAGTAAGGCTTTTCTTCTGCTTTTCAAAAGATAATGAGTTTTACGTAGTCTTGCCAAAAGCAGTTTTTGAGTACCCTAGAGGAGCCTAGCAAAGAAAAGCAAATATGATTTTCCAGACCTCCATAAGTCATTTTATAAAAAGAACAACAAGTTTTAAATAACCAGATGGGATCAGCTAATATAGTACTCAGCTAAGCTTCAGCTTAATCAATTAATTAATACCTACATACTAACCAATCTGTCAGGTACACGTTCTGCTAGCCCTGGGGTACTCAGTGGTGTTTATCTTAATTAGAAAAGTATTTCAGTATGTGGCTTTCTGAATAGAATTTTGTTTTTCTCATCAAACAGGCTGGTTTTGGTTATGGATTGCCCATATCACGTCTTTATGCACAGTACTTTCAAGGAGACTTAAAGCTGTATTCCTTAGAGGGATATGGGACAGATGCAGTTATTTACATTAAGGTAATAACTATAATCTTCTTGATTTAATATTTCTTTGGAGTTTAAAAAAGGTGCCAACATTTAAATGTAATGAAATTTTATTTTACCTCATGCTGTTAAAGTACAAAAAAACATTTACATGGGATGTCATCCATTTGACAGTTGATCCCCTGGTCTCTGGGGACACAAGCATTCTTATTTGTCACGATCAGGACTGTGCTTGTTAACAGGAAAAAACTGGGTTAAAGGAGGGAAAACTGAAGTTATATATCACACAGCACTGATTCAACATATTGATCCACCCATCTTTTGACACACTTCCAGGGCCTTTTCTTTGCACAGAGTCTGCAGATTGGAGTGTCACATTGTCTTTCTTGAGCAGGCTATACTTTCGGTTCATCGTTTTGGTTTCTTTAAACAAAGAAACAACCAATGGCATAATCTTTTTGGATTTCTAAGCAGTCCTTTAAAGATAGCATCTGACTCCAAGTTGAGCAAAATTTTCATGTGCCTTTCCTTCGCAAATCTTTCCAAAGCTTGTATCTTAGTTTTTAAAGACATCCTCCCCTGTTTTTTGCATGTTGTTAATGTAATATTTGATTAAATTTTACAATGACAGATGTAATTTCATAAACAGATTTGGAATAAGCGTTGGCGACTCTTGGTTGAGCATATATTGCTTATCTGGCAGAACAGTAGTGCTTGGCTTACTGGCCTTGGGTGTTAGATGTGCTTATAGAAGTTTCAGTAGATTTTACTGGTATGCAGAAGCACAGAGACGCATCACTAGTTAAATAGCACTGAACATGGTGGCTCATGCCTATAATCCCAGTATCTTGGGAAGTGGGAGGCAAGAGGATTGCAAGTTCAAGACCAGCCTCAGCAATTTAGTGAGGCCCTAAGCAATTTAGACCTTGTCTCAAAATAAAAATAAAAATAACTGGAAATAAAGCTTAGTAGTAAAGTGCTCCTGGGTTCAATCCCCAGTACAAAACAAAAAAAGCACTGGTTAAGTGGCAGGCTGTTGGTGCCTAATTATTTGGTGTTTCTAGTTGCTTTTATGGCCACTAGATGGCACCTATTTTATAGGAAATGCAGAAGAAGTTATGTGAGAAAAATAAACATAGGTAAAAGGTTTTTAGTTCCATTTTGGGGAAAAAAATAGAAGATAGTAAATCTTACTAAATCATTAAAATCATCAATATCAAAAACCTTAGTTTGCACTCTCAGGGTGAAATTTCTAGTTCATTATTTTCTACATCTTAAGGGATGCCGGCACCCTGAATTTGAAATTTAAAAAAAATCCTAACTTGAAGAAAATAGAAAGAATGCCATTTATCTCAGGTTCCAGTGGTTTACAGGAAGCTGAAGTAGAACAGTGAATTGATGGTAATGATATAGCGAAACTTTAAATTAAGCATGATGCAGAAATCATATGTGGTGTGATTGAAATTGGTGGCTTTAATGGCAGAAGAAAACACAAGACCAAACCCAGGACGAAGAATTGTTCATGCAGAAGCCAAAATGCCTTAGACATAATTTTATATTTATTGATAATGTTATGATAAATTTTTTATTGTACAGTGACTGTACTGAAAAAATATTTCTTCAGTATTAACTAAAATAGATCTCATTAAATCTATGTACATATATTAAAGTGCATATTAAGGTATGTGTATCAAGTTTTTTTTGGTTTTGCAGTTAACTGACTTTTTCAAGTAGCCAACTTCTGGTCTGGCTTGTGTTTTGTAAGAAGCATCTACTTGTGTAAAATTTGAATCCAGCAGCTTCCAGGCGACCTGGGAAACAACAGTCTCAATCAATATGCACATTGATTGGTGCCACAGTTTTAGTAAACAACCTGTTTCCAATATGTACACTTTAAAATGTATACATACATAAAGCAAAATATGTGGTGGTATTATGATTAACAGTTGAGTTCTATTGAATTTGTAGTAAGTTTTTTGCTGTTCTATGTTTTCTCAACTAATGAGTTCTCAAAAATGCCAGACTTAGAGTTTTTGCTTTTTTTTTCAGGCTTTGTCAACAGAATCGATTGAGAGACTCCCCGTGTATAACAAAGCTGCCTGGAAGCATTACAACACCAACCATGAAGCTGATGACTGGTGTGTGCCCAGCAGAGAGCCAAAGGACATGACCACGTTCCGCAGTGCCTAAGGGCGCTTGAGACTCTGGGAAAGTCCAGTGTAGTTTTTGTGTTACATTCGGAAGGGATGGTGTTCACAACTACATTATACCAAATACTTCATGTGTCATTTTCACAATTAACTCATTGGGTAGAATAAATGGAAACTGAATTCCATTTGTGCCTATTAAATCTCCTAAGGATAAAATTATACCTATTTTACACATATATTTTCACAGTTAACTGAACGTATTTTTAAACAGCTGTAGTTATGGTCAACTTTCTTCTTATGGTGGACTTCATAAGTGTGGAAGTCTTGATTTCTCACAGGAAGCTGTGTAGTTTTTTAAAGAAATACTTTACATTTATGTCTACTAGAAACATTTTTTGAATAATATTCATTAGCTGGTTAGTCATCTTTCTGTTATTTGGAGGAGTTCTGCCATTCTTTATTGAGTAGTCACAATAAGATGGTCTTCAAGTTTTTCAGTGCCCAACTATAGGTAAAGCAGAACATAGTTGTCAATGTAGTCACAGCCACCATAGCATCTGCATCCATTGTCTTAGCTCGGAAGTTAATTGATTGTTTTATTATAATGGATTATAATGACTGGTTCCCTGTGAATCTAAGCCAAGATCAGGGGTAGTATGTCCTGAGTATGCTTAGGATTAATGTAAGGAAAATTTTTATATTAAAAACAAAACTAGCAGGTACTAAAATTATAGAAAATAAATTGAGGGTAAAGCAGTGAGTCCCCAAAACTTAACTAATTAGTTGTTGAGATTACCTGGGGGAGCTTTTTGAAAACAGTAGAGTTTTTCTGGGTCCTACTCCACACATAATGAATCAGAACCTCTAGGGCTGGAGCCCAGAGATCACACACTTCCAGATGAGTCTGATGCCTGGCCTGTTTAGAACCACTCTTTCAGGGTGAGTAGTGGTGATGCTAGATTTGCTAAAGTAACAGATCTTTAGATTTGGGTTTCCACTTATTTGAAGGTCAGATTTCTAGACTTTAGGAGAGACATTGAATCTCAGGCCTGGTGTAGTTAGGAGTATGATGAGACACAGAAGAGAAGGACTGTAGGAGAATAGTCAGGTAACCAGTGGGTTACCTTGTTTTTAGTTTGTTTAAGTGATTACAAAAAATATGTATATTTTCTAAAATCCAGATTTTGAGGGAAATAGTTTGGGCTTCTTTTAAAACAAAAAAAAAATACAGCAATCCATTGCATTTGTGTGGTAATTTGTAATTTACAAATGCTTCATTATAACTTTATTGGTCTTTAAAACGAAGAGCTGTAGTGCAGGTGTTATCATCCTGGTTTTCACTCACAATGACTCAGAATCACACAGAATTAGAACCAGAGCCCAAGTTGTCCCCATGGATCGCCCCATTGGCGGATCCAGGAGTCTTTGAAGTTTGTATCTCACCTTCTTTTAAGGGAACAAGCAAATACATTGAACATAAATTTTGAAGTAAAAATTTAAATATTTAAGCATAGCTTCATTACTTAAATGGAGAATGTTTATTATCTGCAGAGTATATTGAGTTGAAACACCTCATTCTTAAAAGGATTATGTGAGATTGACAATTCTACATGTCTTATACATGTGTCAAATTATCACATTATGTCCTATAAATATGAATGATGTTTTTTAAAAAGCCAAGTCACACAGCACAAAATAGACTTTCTTGAACCTGTCAGAAACTAATTACATAAATTTGTGGATTGGGAGGGGTGTTAAAGGGCAGTTAGTCCAGTGCCCTCATTTAAGAGATGAGGGTCCTGAGACCCAGAGGACTTGTCTTTGGCAGGATTTAGCTAATCTGACCAAATATTGGAAAAATAGATACCTTACCTAATCTACTGTTCCTTAATCAAGGGTTTTATAAGAAGCAATAGGATGTGTTAATGCATGACTTGTGTTAATTCAACGTATTACAGTTTTTTAGCTTTAAATTAATTTTTTCTTGTAATGAATATTTTAGAATCCTTTGAATTAAAATATTCACTTTCTTTCCTAAATGAGACATTTGTACAACTAACATAAACTTGATGTTTTTACTTCGGAACTATTTTTCCCTTCCCCACGAAAATTAGTTTTTCTCTATTTAAGAGCTAAGAAATTGTGTTTTCAAAGGAAAGTGAAGTTACTTTCCTTTTGCTTCTTTTAAAGGTACACAGCTTTTTTACTGTTATTGTGGTAATAGACAGAAAATTGCATACAAAAAATATTTTGGGAGAGTTTTTTCCTAGTTGGTTTTAAATCATTGAGCTACCTGAAAGGTTTTTAGATTCTTAAAATGAGCTATTTTGTCTACCAGCATTAATGTTATGCAGCGTGGATATAAAAATATATTGAAGGTCAGGAAGTAGATACAAAGTAATTTTTATAACCTGGGCAGTTAATGAATGTGCCAACAGTTTTTAGGATGAGATAACAAAACTATTCTGCCCTCTACTTAATATCCTGGCAGGCTTTTGATGTCTTCATACCTAATAGTGATCTCTTCCTGTGAGGTTTTTACATAAAAATATTTAAGTGAAAGTCTACCATATTATTTTACACAATGTTTTCTGTGTGGTGATAAACTGAAAACATGGATTAACTCTTATTTTGGAAATAAACTGAGTTAATTTAGATTTTTAAAAATATAATCATGTCTTTTAAATAGGGTTCTCTTCCATGGAGGCTCAATATTCTGTAAACATTTAAAAAATCATAGTGAAGTGGCTTGTACTAAATCTCACTATTTTCAATAGGAGAACTATTGGAATTTAGATTTCCAATGTGTATATTGTCATGGAGAAAGTAAGAGAAGTGTGTCTGGTTTGAGTTTTTTTAGATTTTTCATTATCCAAACTTACCACAGGTGACTGACTTATTGCTTAAATGGAGATCTGTTGTGTGATTTTGAAAGCTACAAATAAATTTGAAATTTGAATAACTTTCACAGTGTAAGTAATTATAGGAAAGGTCTTAATTTAACCAGCACTACCTTGCACTTATACCAGTTGAATATCAGAACTAAACTTCCTAGTCAAAGACACATCCTATTTTTCATTGATAGAATATAGGAACCACAAATTCTCTTCAATGTTGAAACCAGTAAGTTCCATAATGGAACTCCAGAGGGGAAACAGTTAGTTTTATGGTCTCACTGTGGTTTTGTGAATGGCTAATCAGAGGAAACCAAGTCAGTCAACCAATTTCAGTTTATACCTTTAATTGTACATAATGTGAAGCTTCAAAAGATGGATAATCAGGGTTGAGTTAAGTGGTTGGCAAGCACTGCTTTTGCTGGAGGAACTTTTCATCATGTATGATTAACTTCAGGCTTCAGGAATTAATTTTCTTACAGTCAGATCCCATACACTTGAAAAATAATATGATTAATGACATGTGAAGGATTTTTTTGCATGTAGGAACACACCACTAGTTTGCTTAGTTCTGGCATTCCTTTTTATTTTTTTCCTGGTGCTTAAGATTGAACCCCAGGCCTTATGCATGCTATGCAAAGCACTCTACACTGAGCTACATCCCTGCCCTAGTTCTGGCATTCTGAAACTATTGTGCCATTTATCCAATTTACATGTTTGAAAAGAAGAATTAAATATACTACCTACTTTCTTCTAGAATCTTCACATTTCTTCAGCAGTTATTAACTATAGGTTTTTAAGACCAGAAGGCAAAATTGTCAGTTTTGGATGCAAAACTTTACCCTTTTTGTTAACTTGAAAAGGCTGTTAGGGAATAGCAACGGCTAGTTTTTACTTTTTTAAGTCAAACATTCTTGAGCAAAAATATACTGGTTTTGCTCCAGTAAGGTAAATTCCCATGTGAGAGTTGTCTTCCTTCAGGAATTATTTTCTGAGAGTCCAGAAGCACACTGCCTGTAGTTGTCACAGAGAATATTGTCAGAAATTTTGTAGTTGTGATGGAAATGTTGCTAATTACAATCAATTAAAACTACTGAAAAGTCCTTTTAGGAAACAGCTTATGAGTCCAGGACATTTGTAAAGTTTAACTCAGGTCTCTTGTACTTAGATTTCTCATCATGGGATTGCCATTACAGTACTGTCTAAAAATCCAATTACCAAGCCAGGAGTGGTGATGCATGCCTGTAATCCCAGTGGCTTGGGAGGCTGAGGCGGGAGGATTGTGAGCTCAAAGCAGCCTCAGCAACTTAGGGAGGCCCTAAACAACTCAGTGAGACTCTGTCTCTAAATAAAAAATACAAAAAAAAAAAAAAAAGGATGGGGATATGGCTCAGTGGTTGAGTGCAGCTGGGTTCAATTCCTGGTGCAAAAAAAAAAAAAAAAAGGGACCAATTACAG
>NW_026000037.1:58943274-58945729 GCF_001458135.2 Marmota marmota marmota
AAAAAAAAAAAAAAAAAAAAAAAGTGACCAATTACAGTACTGTACAAAAATATTTGTATGAAATTATGTGTCCAAAACTTTACTTCAAAAATGATTCTTCTGTAATCATACTCTATGGTTCGTCTGTAATTGTGAAATACAGTAGGAGAGGAGAATAATCATTTTTATATTTACAGTATGAAAACATCTGATTTAATATGAATCATTTCTTTTTATCTTTTTACTATCTGTATGTCTAATGCCCACTGTACAGTAGGCACTTATAGTTGTAAATCTGGCAAATGCATAATGATAATTTAACATTGTGTCCATTCTCAAAATGATATTTTAAGCAAAAGTGAATCAGCATGGATAATAACCAACATAAGGAAATGTAGTAAAAGGATAAAATACAGACTAAAGAGAACTTGGAGGTGTAGCAAAATAGCACTGCTAAAGCTGTAGGTATATTTTAAAGTACAAATAAATGAGTAAGCAAACAGTCCCCATGACGGGCCAGGAGAAGCCACAGCTGAGGCAGCAAGGAGCTGGTGATGCCCCTTGAGCTTTATGAGCTGCATCAGAAGGATATTTCATACAAAGTCCTAACAAGGAAAGAAAAAGACCCAAGTGAACAGTATTTAGATTTTTTTTAAAGAGACACAATTATAAATACAGATTTTAAATAATTGTGAGAATACTATAAACTTGATAACAAAGTTTTTGGAAGTATAAGAAAAAGAAATGGATCCATTTCTAGAAAAACTAGTGTTACCAAAGTTCAGCTAAGATCTTGGCAGTCTAAAACAATCAAAAGCCAGTAAGAAAATGGAATTAGTAATTGCAATTCCACCTCATCAAAAGAAAGTTTTAAAGGGCGAATTCTGGAAAAATATCAGTGAACAGATAATTTCTGTCATGTAGAAGTTCTTAGGGAATAGAAAGGCAAGGAAGCCACCTAACCCATTTCCTAAAATTAGCCATAAATCTAAAATGGAACAAGGACAGTATGAAAAATTAATTTATAGACCAATCTCATTTATGAACATATATGGAAAAATTGCCGATAAAATGTTGGTGCATTGAGTGTAATAGTCTATAAGAAATAATGTGTCATGCAACAAGGCAGGTACTTCCCAGGGATGCAAGGATGTTTCAGTATCTAAAAATTGTATAACTTATCATGCTTCAGATTAAAGTAGAAAATCATGATAACCTCAATGAAGACAGTAAATTCAGTATTTATTATTATGGGAATGGTTTAGTTGTAATTACAAGTGCTTCACTCACACAGGCCTCTGTTGAGCATTACAGTAAGCTTTAAATAGTGTTGGCCAAACGTAAGGCAGATGTACTGGAATTGTCTGATCGGTTCGGGTCCATTACATCTTTGCCATAGAAAGTTGGATTAGCACTATGTCAGCAAATGACCAACATTTGATTTCAATTCAGAAAGTCAGGATGGTGCTGTGTGTGAAAGCTATGACAAGGACACTCGGAGCTTCCAGAGAAGATTCTTAAGTGATAACGGAAAACATCCAAATGGGAGCTTCTCTGTCTTTGAAGGGGGGACCTAGTGGTGCTTGATCAAGTACCTTTAAATCAAGGTAAAAAACAGCTTTTATTCCTTTTCAGTGTAAACATTGGACCTTTTTCTCTAAAGAAGTCGTGTGCAAATAACAATGTTCCAGTCAATGTGGCCCCAAAAGATGATATAACCTGGAGACACTGTAGTTATCTTAGTCAATCTGATAAAATCACCTAGACTCATTTCTTAGAATCATTTCCATTGTTAAGCCATGCATGACTGTATCATATTAAACCCAATCTAAAATTTTATTTACTGTAAGGGTGTGGCAATTGAGCACACAAGTAAAAACATTCTTGTCATACCCATCTTAAAATAGTGCTGAGAATGCCATGGGGGGACAAAAGTGCTCAGGTCACAGAAGATTATTTCAGGAACTGCTCTGCCAGGATCATCCAGAAAAACAGCCTGCCTTATCTTTAAGACTCTATATGTTTTTTCTTAGCAACTGTCCACAGAACTTCCACCTATGAACTTAAGACTAAATTTACATGGTAAATGCTACTGTCCCCCAATCAGAGCTCACCAGATCAGCCAAGCACTGAAAGTCCCAGTGTGCTTTCTTCATAACTGGATTTTTCTGTCCTAAGGAAATCCCCAACTTTTACTTTTAACTCTGGATCTACCAGAGGCCTCTCCAGCCTACGCATGTCTACTGGACTGTAATCCTACTCTTCATTCTCAAATAAAAGTTAATTTACTGGAGATTCTTCTCTGCATTTCTGTTTGGCATTGACAAAAGGAAATAAGA
Source organism: Marmota marmota marmota (assembly GCF_001458135.2). Lineage (NCBI taxonomy): Eukaryota > Metazoa > Chordata > Mammalia > Rodentia > Sciuridae > Marmota > Marmota marmota. Next base: position 58,945,593 of record NW_026000037.1, read on the forward strand.
TTATATTCTTTTTTCAATTACTTTTTCTCAGCATTATGAGTGAACTGAATTTGATTAATTGCGATCTAGGTATTGCTGCTGCCGATGCAGAGGTGCCTACTACACTAGAATCTGAACAACCCCCCCACCCCCCCCCC
>NW_026000037.1:58945753-58991488 GCF_001458135.2 Marmota marmota marmota
CCCCCCCCAAAAAATCAAAGGGAACATGCCTGGATATAAAGTTTATAAAATGGGCAGTGTGGTTTGTTAGATGCTCATCTTTATTGGCAGGACTATCCTGCTGTTTGTATTGGCACATTGCCCCAAAAGTAAACTGAATTATCCATTAACAAATTTGAGTAGGCCCTGTGCTAACCTCAGTCTCCTGATGCTGAGTAAAAGTCACGATGAGCACTCACTTTTAATTTGCAGCTTTCAACTGAATTATTTCTTATTTGTCTATGTCCTTTGCTGTGAAATATTTAATGTACTATTTTAGGTTTACGCTATTCAGAAGTGGCTCTGCTAGATTTGTCTTTTCCAAGTCAGGTCTGTTGTGTCATTGGAGAAACCAACAGGTATCCAGTGTGTTTAGAAATCTCCATCCATGACACCCTCTTCAAATCTCTGAGCACAGGGCCCATATGGCTCCCCCTTGTATGTAGTTTTTGTAGTGTGACGTATTCCTTCTGGAGAAGTTTTTTTTCCTGAGGTTATTAGTTTGTGAGTTATCTCATAATCACGTTTATTGCTTATTCAGTTTCTATCATCTGTGTAATCAATTCCCTGTATCAACTTCCCTCTACTTGAAATTCTTAACCCGTTTTCCTTCTTGGACCCTGAGTAAAACAGGTTGCCATAAAAATAGCAAGCACAGGCTGGGGGCAACTCAGTGGAGAGTGCATGCTTAGCATGCGCAAGTTCCACCCACAGCACGCGCACACACAAGGCAAACATATCTAAAGCATTATTTTCATAGCAGAGGAAGATTTTATTTTTTTAGACTCAAGTATGATTTCAAGTGAAACACTTGGTTGTTGGGCTTGGAATTTAGGTAGCATATAGAGAAGAGAAAAAAAAACCTCTGAAATTAGGGTGACAGGTTAAAAAAAAAAAAAAGAGCCCATCTACACTGCATGTTGTGGGTGTAGATTTATGATTAATGAGATAATAGTCAAAATCTTAAATATAAAAACTGCTTTCTATGAATTTTCTCTCAAATTATTAGTAAGATCTTCATATGTTTTTTGTGTCCCTCTCTCATAAATGTTTTCCTATTTCCCTTAAAAATAAGGAGGAAGGGCTGAGATTGTGGTTCAGTGGTAGAGTGCTCACCTAGCTCTTGTGAGGCCCTGGGTTCGATCCTCAGCACCACATAAAAATAAATAAATAAAGATATTGTGTTCAACTACAACTAAAAAATAAATATCTTTTAAAAAATAAGGAGGAAAATCTCAAAATACCAAAACTGAACCACAATGAAACAATGTGCATAGTCCTTTCACCATTAAAGAAATTAAATTTGTAACTTGAAAACACACACTCACAAAAATTCAGACCCAGTTTCACTAAAGAATTATTACCAGTATCCTGATTCTAAAACCAAAGGAAGTTAAAAAAAAAAAAGGAAAGGAAAATTATAGATCAGTATTTCTCATGAATTTAGATGTAAAAATCCTTAATAAAATATTAAAGAGTCAAATATAACAATAGGTACCTTTCATAGCCAAGAGTGCTTTATTCCATACAAGCAAAGCTGGTGGTTTAACATTCAAAAAATATCAATGTAACCTACCATGTGAACAGGCTAAAGAGGAAAAATCATAGGATAGTACGAATTGACAGAGAGAAAGCATTTGACAAAATCCAATTCTATTAAAAATAGCTAGGGGTCCCCACTTGGCAATCAAGTAGGACTGATTCTATTCTATGGCAACTATTCCCATCCTTGATACTCCCTGATATAAGAATAATGTTTTCTGCATCTCATTTTATGAAGTAATGGGTCAGATTTTAAAAGCAATACATGGATGGAAATTATGTAAATCGAATATAGATTAACATAATTATCAAAACCACAATTTTAAAAGGTGTTTTATCATAGAGAAAAGAATGTTTTTATAAATATATAGTGTAGTTGGAAAGTTCACATTTATTTTATGGCATATATCTTACTGACATAAATTTATAAGCACTATTCCATTTCTGTTCCCAAGATCCACCTTTATACATTAACATTTGAATGAATACATTTATTATATAGCCAAGATAGCAATTTCCAGATCCAGCGCTAATGCACTTCCTGGCTCATGCTGAAACTCTTAACAGCAATTAACTAATTCATGAATTAATATTGTTTAGACATAACCCTCTAGAACTAAATGAGATAATTTACGTAAAATGCTTAGCACATTTCCTGGTATATAGTAAATACTCAATAAATAATAGCCATTAGTATTAGTATCATAAACCAAAGATGTCATGAGATTTTCTACATTGATTACTGCAATACATAAGTTAATTTAAAAAAAAAAAAAGAAAAGCATTTTCAAGCTATGGATAAATTTCTCAAATTCAAGTTCTAAGGTGATGGGTATATTTTTGTGTTCTTCTAAATCCAAACAACACTAACAACCTAAAGTTCAAATTTGAAGATGTCCTGATTGTTTTTCTCTGTAGTGGACTTTACCCATATAGGTGCCCTATATGCCTGTCAATAAAAATTAAGTGTTACTGACTAGTATTTGCATAAGAGCCTAGGATACAGAAAAGTTGTGGCAGCTGAATCTTCTGGGAAGCACATGCTGAGATAGGAGTGTAAAAGGTTGATTGGGGAACTAGGACAAAATGTGGAGATGAACTGGGGAAGAAGCAGTACTAAGCAGGGAGAGCCTCAGAGATGATGATGATCTGCCAGTCTTACTAACAGGAGTCTTGAGTGAAGATTGCTGGTGGGGACACCCACTCAGTACAGGAATGACAGGAAATGACAGGAATCCTCCTCTGGGTCAGTCTTTAGCTGGTGGCTACTCTGGTAAGGTGTGGCCTAGACTTGAAAGTTGAAGCATTTGCCAAAGGCACCAATAAATGGAGTGTGTGAGCTCATCTGTGCTCCTTAGAGCCCAAAGGTCCTGGGCAGCACATCTCCAGGATTTTTTAAAAACTGCTGGAGAAGCTGGGTGCAGTGGTGCACGCCTGTAATCCCAGCAGCTCAGGAGGCTGAGGCAGGAGGATCTCAAGTTCAAAGCCAGCCTCAGCAAAAGCGAGGCACTAAGCAACTCAGTGGGCTAAGCAACCCTGGGCTCGAACCCATTTATTTAGAGACCCTGTCTCTAAATAAAATGCAAAATAGGGTCGGGGATGTGGCTCAGTAGTGGAGAGCCCCTGAGTTCAATCCTGGTACCAAAATAAATAAATAACTGTTGGAGAAGATATTAGTCATTACTTATGTTAACTTCATGGCTCAGAGGACAATGGATGTTGTGGTTTGGATGTGAGGTGTCCCCCAAAAACTCACATGTGAAACAATGTAAGAAGGCTCAGAGAAGAATCCGTGAATTAATTACCCGATTACAGTATTAACTGAGGGATAACTGGAGACAGGTGGGGTGTGGCTGGAGGAAGTGGTTCATTGGGGTGTGGCTTTGGCTTTGTATCTGGTGAGTGGAGTTGTTCCCTCTGCTTTCTGATCATCATGTGAGCTGCTTCCCTCCACCATACTCTTCTGCCATGTTGTTCAGCCTCACCTTGAGCCCTAAGGAATGGAGCTGGCCTTCTGTGGACTAGGACCTCTGAAACCATGAGCCCTCAAATAAACTTTTCCTCCTCTGCAATTGTTCTGGTCAGATCTTTTAGTCACAGCAGCAAAATAGCTGACAAAGACAATGGAGAATCACTGATCAGAGTTCATATCCAAAGCATCGCAGAGCATAGTAGCATCATTGCTCCTCCATTAAAAACCAAGTCAAAAGATCCATGGAGAGGAATAGGCTTGTGGATGGCTGGAAAAAATGGTTCCATCATGTGTGTGTGACACAAACAGAGACAAGTATGAGGTTAGAAGGAGAGCTGTTAAGAGGGTCTTTCCCATTGCAAAAAAAAAAAAAAAAATACACTGACTCAAACTCCATGTTCCCTTAAATATACAGTACTCCCCACTGAATATGAAACCTAAAAGATGTCACATATTGGTATGATCTTAACTGAGTGGACAGCTCCCTGGGAATGGTTTGAAAGACGAGCAAGTGGAGTTATAACCACACTGCTGGTGACACTGGAGACCAAAGCTGAGAAGCAATAATGTGCTGCAGCCAGCATCTATGGTCAATCCAAAATTAGCCGTCAACATTTCTGATGTTGTTAACCAGTTTGCAACCAGACTTCCACTTAGTCAACTGCCTTATCAATTTCAGGACTTATTAGTAAAAGCAGACTCAAATATAAGTTTTGGCTTGGTTCATTATAGTTGGTCTATATTTGTAAACAGAGGACAGTGATGTCTGAATATTTGTGTTACAGATCTTTTGCAGCTGCCCTGGGCTCAAACCCATGCAGGATTTAGATGTGGAGCTGGTTACTTGTTGATGTTTTCATATTGTATCAGTGAAATATATATTATCATATCAGTTCTTGCCAGGAATTTCCCAACAAAATGGATTTTTTTCTAGTATTTCAACAAATATTGATACAGCCAACCTGATGATGATGATGATGGCGATGATAGAAAGAAAGAAAAGAAAATGCTGGAGAAGGCAAATACAAAAAAAATCCTTATTGGACCATGGTCTCTTATTTCCTCATGGCTGTTTAGTACTCAATAAAATGCTAATTATGACCATGCTGAGATACTATTTTATGTCTTCTTTAGGTTAAAAAATCTAAGAAAGCTAAGTGTGAGAATGTGAGCCAATGTGAACTCTCATATTGTGATGCATGTGTAAATTTACACAATTCCTTTCCAAGCCAATCTGGCATTTCTTATAAAGTTATACATTGATATAACCTATAAGTTAGAATACCACTCCCAGACTTACATGGTAGAGAAACTTGCATATGGATTGAAATGTTATGGCAGCACTTTTAGTAATAATAAAAATGACTAGATATATCTCCCAAATCCAATGACAGAAAGTAAATAAATTTTGATGTATTCTATTTATTCATTGAAATAATATATAGCAGTTAAAATCAATGAACTATAGCTACACGCATGGATAACTCCTAAGAACATAATTTTGAGGGGTAATTCTTATGAATCTTCTAAGCTCAAAAACAAAACAAAACATAGCTCAAACATATGAAAATATACATTTTTTAAAAATAAGGGGATGATAATATGAAACTCAGACTAATGGTTACATGGATGGATTAGGGAAAAGCTCACAGATAATGAAGGTTGTTATTAAAGATGAAGGTTTTGTGCTGAATATCCAGGTCATGGAGGTTCATCATATTACATTTCATTGTACTACATAACTTATTTTCATGTTATATGTGGTTTATAATTTATAAATATTTGTAAATTATTGAGATCATTTTGAAAGCAATAAAAACTCTTGGATAGCATATTTCTGTATCTAAATTGGTTAATGGCTAGAGAGAGAGTGGAACCTATGTGTTCTGTCTCCTAGGATAGAGTTCTTAGAAAGTCCACTTTAAAACAAATAGAAGGACTGGGATATGATTCAATGGTAGAGCACTTGCCTAGGCCCTGGGTTCCAGACCCACCCAGCACAATCAAAAAGAAATGAAAGGGTGGGGGGTGGAGGAGGGAGAGAGGGAGGAAGTCAGGGAAGGAAGAAAGAACAAAACAGCATACAACTTCCTTTCTCATTAAGTTTTTACTTTTCTTTCTTTCTAATTTATAAAAATAATGCTTGGGTTTTTTTTTTTTAGTCAAGTAATACTTTAGAGTATTAAATAGAAATACTTTCCCTCTGAACCCCTCAACTTCATAATTCCTCTCTTCAGACATAATAACTTTTTTTTTTTGTACTGGGAATTGAATTCAGGGGCACCAACCTCTGAGCCACATCCCCAGCCCTATTTTGTATTTTATTTAGAGACAGGGTCTCACTGAGTTGCTTAGTGCCTCACTAAGTTGCTGAGGCTGACTTTGAACTAGCGATCCTCCTGCCTTAGCCTCCCAAGCCACTGAAATTACAGATGTGCACCACTGCACCAGGCTCATAATGACTCTTAATACATCTATGCACTATTCCTGACATTTTCTAAACATCCATAAACATATGTGTATGTATATATATATACTCATGTGTGGGTGTGTATATATATACATATATATGTATGTGTGTATATATATACATGTATATGTATGTATGTGTGTATATATATATATATATATATATATATATATGAATGTATGTATACACAAATGTCAATATACCAAACACATATCACATATTCTTTTAAAAATAAAAACATTGAGCTAGGGGTAGAGTTCAGTGGTAGAGTGCTTGTTTAGCACGAAGTCCTGGGTTTGCTCCCCAGCACCACAAAAAAATAATTAATAAAAAAATAAAGATATAAAGCCTGTTTGCCTATCAGTATGTTACAACATCTTGTTCTTTTTATTGCAATAACATTTTTCATGACAGTACCCAGATATCATCCACAATACTTTTAGGGACTATAAAATTTTCCATTATAACAGATATGCTATGATTTAAGCACTTACTCAATGATAGCTCTTTAGGTTATTGCCAGTGAAGGGGACACTAAATGAGACTCTTTCTAAATGCATGTTAGCAGAGGCTTCCAAGTCTTCAATAATGAAAAGTGCTAGACCACTTAGATAGGGGTCTCTACCAACTGGCTTAGGACACGGATGTCATCGTGCATCTAAAACAGAACAAAACAAAAATATTGGGACTGGGGTTGTAGCTCAGTGGCAGAGCACTTGCCTAGCATGCATGAGGCACTGAATTCGATCCTCAGCACCACATAAAAATGAACAAATAAAATAAAGGCACATGCAAGGCCCTGGGTTCGATCCTGAGCACCACATATAAATAAATAAAATAGTTATTGTGTCCAACTACAACTACAAAAAAAAAATATTAAAAAAAAAAGAATTTAAGCCAAAGATGAGTGAAGAAAAAGGTTAGATTAATTTATCTCTACATCTTGAAAAGTTAGGCTTGAAGCAGAATGAAGAATTCTCAAGTTTGAGGCTCAGGTGTGTGGAATGAGAATACATTCCCTAGCAGCAGAAGGAAGTAGAGAACTGAGTTACGATCCTTGTTGGGGAGCATTCTCAGAGCTACACCTGGAAGGAAGGGATGAAGGCAGGATTGGTGGAGCCCAAAGCTTCCTGGATTGGGAGGAACCGGAAGCTTCTTGCTGTGTGGCTGCAACTAAGGATCCACCAATCCTTCTGGGAGTTTTGGAGCTGAAATGGCACTTCTGAGGTGTTCTGAGTTGAGGTGAGAGGGCTGGGCCACTTTATTCCTGCTTCAGTCCATGAATACAGGTCACCCCTGAGAGGGGCAGAATTTTGAGTGAAACAATTATGTGAACCTCATTTTATTTCTTTGGTAGTGTGGATCAAACCCAGGACTTCACACATGCCAGGTAAGTGCTGTAGCACTAAGCTGCACCCCAACACTTCTTTTAATTTTAACTTTGAATCCTGGTCTCACTAAATAGCCCAGGCTGGACAAGAATCTGTGATCCTCCTGCCTCCTGAACAGATGGGATTCCAGGAGTGCTCCCCATGCCTGCCAACAGCAGTTTCGGATTCCAGCATCAGGGAATAGATGCCTTCGCCCTAATGAGGAGCCTGGATGAAGTGCCATAGTATCCACCACAAAAAGGAATCCAGATTTCTTTCTTTCTAGTCCCCAAGAATTTCACTGAGGCCCCCATCTTTGCATTATTTTCACCATTTCTGTGCTTCTCTCAAACTTAGGGGAAATTATTCTGCCATCTCCTAAAATGTACCAGAAAGTGCAGAGGTGTGTGAGGTTGTCCTGGGCTGCTAGATGCATTTTTAAAAACACACATTCACTCATTCTGCTCCTTCTGGGCAAGAGAAAACCTTCAAGCCCAGTTTCTTTCACAGGCTTCCCACATTTTCTCCTTGTTCAGGTTTCCAAACATACTGAGCATCTCTCTTCTCTCCTTCACCCCAGTCTGAGCAAATTTGCATGCTCAATAGAGTGGGATGAAGAGAAGCAGGGATGTGACAGGATCAAGGGAAACAGTGCTGCTGGGAACACATTTTTTTCCCCCACATAATTTTTATGACATGAGCTCTCTCTGGGTCTAGGTTTTTTGTTTTGTTTTGTTTTAATGTTCAAAGGCACAAGCTTCAGAAATTTAAAAATAATTTTCTTTACTTTCCCACCATAACAACCTTTCCCTGAGGCAAGGATGCATTGACTAAATGAATAAAGGACAAAAAGTTAAAAAAGATTTCAGAAAGGGAATTCTGGGTAATATCTCAAAATAGTATCCTGTCACAATTATATCCAAGGACACTAACAGGACCTGTGGGTAAGATCAATGAGACCTTGTAACAGTCCTTGATGGTTCATGGATTTAGGGAAATAGATTGGATGATCAAAGTCAGGAGAAGGACTCAATTGTTTTCTAAACAAAGAAATAGGGTGCTATAAGTCTACCAGATGTAGACTGGTAACCTTAAACTTCTACTTAGCAATTCCAGAGAAAACTCATCTTGTTCTTTTCTTTGATAGTTTGTCTTGATCAGGCAAAGACTGATGAAGTAAGGTATCTGGAGTTCAACAAATGACTTGACGGTCACCTGAGATATCATTATGATATCTGAAGGCCACTGAGTGGTCACATGTGGACCACGATTCTAGAGACTCTACTTGGTTCCTATCCTTTGAGCATTGCTTCTCTTAAGCCCTGTTTTTGTTAACTGTTCATTGTGAAGAGCTAGTCGTGAGGAGATTGTGCCTTTCTTCATATGTGCCGGTCTCGAGCTTGCTAACCACACAAGAAACACAGCCCCCCATTTCTGTGTGAATGCAAGGCAGTTGGGGCCAGCAGTGTACCCTTCTGGAGTAGTATGGAGGGAGAATAGTGCAAATAGCTCAGGATAAACCAAGCAGATTTTTATTAGTCAGCTGAAAGCTGATCATCAGTCACCACCACCTCGGGGACAATAGGGTACAAACTCAGCTGGTCCCAAAGTTGATCCTAGAGGATCTGAGGCTACCTGCTCATGAATACAGTGAGACCCTCCCTGCACTCCTCCAGTGGCATGTTCCTGTATCAATTATTTCCATCTTAAGAACATCAGCTCTTCTGAAAAATGACTTCTCATTAGGGTGTTTCCCGGTCATCACCCAAGACATCATAGGTGCTTCTGGTTTCAAGGTGACTTTGTGTCCTTTGGCCATAGTGGCAGTTTCAGTTAATTCTCCTAAACAGCAAGATCATAATATACGCCCATATATACCACACTGCCCCATCTGGAAATTTTCTGGCCTCAAATCCCAGTGGTCACTCTGAGGTAGTACTCATAGACTTTTGCCATTACCTCTGGTCCATGGAAGTACAAATTGCAGATACTTCTGAAATCATAAAGGACCAGTGTTGACAGAGCTGTCACTTTTTGCAATTTGGACACAACCTGCTGTTGTGAAGGTTGCTTTTCAAATCCAGCCTTTCTCCAGGTGGTCTTAATGGGTAGGAGATATTAACTTGCGTCCACTAAGTACAAACAGCCCATCTGTGCACCATGTCTTTTCCTTTCAGAAAGGGAATTCTGGGTAATATCTCAAAATAGTATCCTGTCACAATTATTTCCAGGGTAGAGAACAACATTAGTCTTGTTCTGGGTGCTGTGGAATGTCACAGGTGGTTCCTATGCTGGTTATGCCTAAGAATGTCACCATTGGGTGGGCTCCAGGATCCTTGTAGATTTGTCAACCATTGTTAAGAGTCTGTAAACAAGTCAAAATAACACCTGGCATTTTGCCAGGGGAATGTTAGAGTCTGTAAACAAGTCTGGATGGTGCCTGGCAAAATGCCAGAGGGAGTGGTTTGAGAAGTAACAAAAGCGAGCCATTAAGTGTGGAGATTCCTGATTGGTTGACTGATGTATCTAGTTTATGCTAATTAGATAAGCTGTGTGGAATGTATAAATACTGCTCCTGTCCTGCAATAAACGGCTTCCACTCCTGCTGTATCAACGTACACAAGTTGTTCGTCACCCCCCCCCCCCCCCCCCCCCCCCCCCCCCCCCCCCCCCCCCCCCCCCCCCCCCCCCCCCCCCCCCCCCCCCCCCCCCCCCCCCCCCCCCCCCCCCCCCCCCCCCCCCCCCCCCCCCCCCCCCCCCCCCCCCCCCCCCCCCCCCCCCCCCCCCCCCCCCCCCCCCCCCCCCCCCCCCCCCCCCCCCCCCCCCCCCCCCCCCCCCCCCCCCCCCCCCCCCCCCCCCCCCCCCCCCCCCCCCCCCCCCCCCCCCCCCCCCCCCCCCCCCCCCCCCCCCCCCCCCCCCCCCCCCCCCCCCCCCCCCCCCCCCCCCCCCCCCCCCCCCCCCCCCCCCCCCCCCCCCCCCCCCCCCCCCCCCCCCCCCCCCCCCCCCCCCCCCCCCCCCCCCCCCCCCCCCCCCCCCCCCCCCCCCCCCCCCCCCCCCCCCCCCCCCCCCCCCCCCCCCCCCCCCCCCCCCCCCCCCCCCCCCCCCCCCCCCCCCCCCCCCCCCCCCCCCCCCCCCCCCCCCCCCCCCCNCCACGATAACAGGATGGTTTGCTGCAGCCGGACTGCGGCAAACCATCCTGTTATCGTGGGTGTCACTACTACATGTGAGCTAGCCCTGGCTTGTTCTTCAGTTTCTGATGTTTCCATAGTATCACCAATACAATGTGTCATCACCACTGTGAGCTGATGATGAATTTAAATGGCCATGTGGCAGTATGACAAGTGTAAATTGGAACCCTCCCACATGAAGGGAGACTGAGGTGGGCTTTTTATTCTGAGATCATGATCAAGAAAAAAAAAAAAAAACAACAACAAACAAATATTTGCACCATCAGCCACTGAGCTCCAGTCCCCTTTGCCTTGTCATTTGTGTGTGTGTCTTTGAAACCCTATCAGGGACTGCTCATGCTGTAGGTGGCACTAGACTCAAGCCTCGAAAATACTGTTGGTCTCCAAGAGCCTTTTTCTTGGTCCACACAGGGATTTTAGATAGAGAATTTGGTGGTGCCAGCACCCCAACTTCAAACATGTCATTAATTAAAGTGATACTTTCTTTTTGCCCACTACTATCTATCCAATAATATTTCAGACTAACAAGTTATGTGAGCTTTGGCAATTCTAGAGGTTTCCACTTGGTATGCCCAATTAATAATGACCAAGGGGCAAACTTACATGCCTTTGGTTTTACAATACTAGGTCTGGGAAGCATGCTTCATTCAGACATAAAATCCATCTCAATGATGCTTTCAGGTAGAGGAGATAGAAACACTTCATATAACATTGTCTCAAACATTATGCTACAAAGAGAAAGCTCCTTTTTTTTCTTTTTGATAGTTTGACATGGTCAGACAAAGGTTGTTGAAATAAGGTATTTGCAGCAAATAACTTGATGGGTTCCTGAGATGTTCTGGTCAATAAGATGCAAAAATGGGGACCAGAAAAGAGAAGGGCTAGAAGATTTGTGATACGATGAACCACTGTGCCTAAAGAGAGCTGGAATGAAGAGCAAAGTGTCAAGATGGGGACAGAACTGAGTACATGAGACCTGGTGAAGAAAAGCCTTGGGAAACCACAGAAATCTGGGAACCGGAAATTTACGACTCATTATTATCACAGTTGTAAAAATCTGTGATAACGACCAGTCAAGACCCCTATAAATATTTTATTGTGGATTAATTAAATTTTGGAAATATTTATTACAGACACAATAAAAAACCCAAAAGAACAAATATCACAAATGCAGAAGTAAAATGAATGATGCATTCTCCCCAGTACAAAAATTCACCCCATCTAGTGAAATATTAATTCTGTGGGGTGCAAAGAAAAAACACTCAGGCAAATTTCTGATCTTTGGAATTTGTCTCAAAAGCAAATAAAAATAAACAAACTCCGGTAAGGTGTTGTGAGGTAATCAGTTTCCCGCAGGGTGATATATTCATTCCACTAAATGCGCTGAGTGTCCACGCTGTACTCAGAGAATCCGGGAGCCCCCATGAGATTGCTTCTGGCTCCAAGGGGAAGCTCCCCATCAGAAGAATCAGGTAAGACACAACTGATACAGAATAGGACTCCACGGGGACTTCTTGCTCAAGTGAAAGGGAGACAGCACTGACTGAGGTAGTGTCCAAATGGCTCTCAGACAAAGGAGAGAGCTAGTTTTATTCATGTGAATGGGTGCTAAGGGGTGGTTTAGAGTTTGGGAATGTTAATTGTTTGAAGGCTTTTTGTTGTGTGTATGTGTACTGGGAGTTGAACCTAGGAGTGCTTAACCACAGAACCACACCCCTAGCCCTTTTTGTATTTTATTTAGAGACAGGGTCTTGCAGAGTTGCTTAGGGCTTCCCTAAGTTGCTGAGGCTGGCTTTGAACTCATGATCCTCCTGCTTCAGCCTCCTGAGCCACTATTAAGGTACATTTCAAAAGGTGTTTTTCTTTTTTAAATGTATTTTTAGTGTGTTACATAAATACATAATAGTGGGTTCATTTTGACATATTCATAAATACATACAATAGAGTTCTCTCCACTTAAAAGGTGTTTTTCTCTTCCTGGGTAAGCACTTTATCCTCAAGGGAGGGGTAGTTAGTTATTCATTCAGATGCCAAATATTACATTTTCACATTGATACTGCATTCTCTACGACATCTCCATGTTGTGAGGAGGACGAGTTGCTGTAGCTGGTAAGAGAACATATAAGTGAGGAGTGGAAGAAAATGCAAATTATGGCAAGTAACATGTTAAGCCCTGGGGTTTTGCTGTTTTGGTGACTGTTCAACATTCTTATCCTGTATGTTATTTGTCCTTGGAGAGTCACGAGGAGGGTGTCCTGGCTTTAATGACACACCTGTTTCTTGAGGCTGATACGACTTTGAGTTAGCAAGAAGCCAGGGAAAGGCATGCCATGCCCCTGCTGGCTCACAGGTGTGAGTGAAAGTGGGGGAGAGGGGACGCATGTACCATTCCTTTCATACCTAACAAGCTGGATGTTAAGACCCAGGAGAGCATTTCCCTTTGTGCCCATGGTGGTCCCTGATGGTCTCATTCCCCCATAATCTTAAGGGGTGCTGATTATTGTGGGGGTCCCTGGCTGTCTCAAGATGACTTTTAGGAGCACCTGCAGTTCTGAGCAGCCATGATTCTCCTCTTAGAAAAGGCAAGTACGGAACCAAAACCCAGTGAGTTGTCACTTCTTTTACAAAAGTGTTTTACATGATTTACAGAAAAATTAGTGATTCAGAAAGAATTTTACAAAAGCCTGTGGATACACTCAGAGTCAATTTTATGACTCATGACTGGCAACATTAATGGAAGCACTAATAAAAGTTATGATACATAGTCATAAAAACCCCTGAGCATGGACTCATAAATTATATTGCAACAGGATTTGCTAAGGCAGTTAATTTTTCCTTTGTGATTTAAGACAGAGTAGACTTTGCACTCAGCTTAGCTGCCCCTCAGGAGACCTATAAACTTCATTTTAGTCTAAAGACTGAGGTGAAACTCCACTGTTTCAAACATAAAACAACCGTGAGCATATAGATGTAAAAAAAGTGACATTCTAGGCTGACAAAATGGAAATGGCTTAGTCATTCCATCTGATGCTAGAACCCAGAGAGGACTCATGGGATACTCCCAGCTTGAAATTTGGTTGCTTTTGTCCCTTTCAGTTCTACCAAAATCATGGACCAAAGTTTGATGAGGAAGGAAGATGTATACTAGCTTTGGTGAGGGCTGTTGTTTTTGCACTTACTTCTCCCAACTTCTGGTTATCAGAGCCCTTTTCTGTTCCACTTAAGAACTGCTCCAGGTGTGATGGCACATGCCTATAATACCAGTGACTCAGGAGGTGGAGGCAGGAAGATTGCAAGTTCAAGGCCAGCCTCAGCAACTTGGTGAAGCTCTGTCTCCAAATTAAAAACAAAAAGGGCTGAGAATGTGGCTCTGTGGTAAATTGTCCCTGGGTTCTATCCCCAGTATAAAAAAACCAAAAACAAAACAACAACAACAACAAAAAAAAAACAGCTCCTATCACATCAGATGAAGGTGCCCATCCTAAGACTTCCCCTTCCCCTCCCTTTGGGGTGTGGCTCTTAATCCAAGTTCCCATCCACAAGAGCAGTGACTCTCCCTAGGATTGGGTTAGGGGGACATCTGATCCAAGGAGGTCCTGAATTCTTTTTCAGAGATTATTGGGGCTACCAGGAGGATGTGCGATCACAAGCCCTGTAGATCTTTAGAGCAGAGGTTCTGGGAACCCATCCTTGCCACCAGAAGGAGAGGCTCCCTCAGAGTAAACCAGCGGAAAGGAGAGGAGAGAGAGAAAGGGAGGGAGGAGCCTGATGACATCATCCAGCTGTGGTTACATCCTTCTGGAGCCTTAGACTTTTCAGATTCACACGACAATGAATTCTGGTCTCCTTCAACAAGTGTGAGTTCAATTTCAGAACTTGTCACCCTGAGTCTTTGTTCATTAACCATGGCAGTTACTTTTATTTGGTAGATAAAATAGCTTGTCCCCAGTACATTTTCTGATAATTATCTTCAAAGAGCAGGAACCCTGAGTAAGAGGAGGACTTTACAACTTAGAACTAAATATTTTAGTCACTCATCTCATTTATTTATTTTGGAAAAGTGACCCGCTCATTCCCACTACTTAAGAAGGAATAGCACTGAGCATAAAAGCTGTCCTGAAATTGGAGCTTTTCTTTTCCAAGTGAAAGCAAGCTCGTCATTGTGACAGATTGCATTTTCCAAAAATGGCTGCACGGATTTATCAATTCCATCCCACATCCTCTTTGTACAATGTAGCTAACACTCCTCCTCCCAAGAGATGGAATCTAGATTCTCTTTCCTTGGATCAGACAGGGGCTGTGACAAGCTGAATTTCTGGGGTTTGGTGTGAGGGATGCAACATGGCTTCTGAGGCTGGGCTATAAAAGGATAGAACTCCTGCCTGCCTCTCTTGGGATGTTGCCCAGGGAACCCAGCATCTATGCTGGGTAGAAACTCAGGCCATCCCATGTGGAGTGGCTCCTATGAAGAGGACCCAAGAGCCCTAGTGGACAGCAGCATCACGTTCCTGTAATGTGTGTGAACAAGCCTTCAGATGACTCCCTCCCAAGACTTGGAAGCTTCCCCACTAGGCCCTCTATATAGCCATTCCCACTGTGCCCTGTCTGAATTCTAGACCACTAAAAGACATGAGAGATGATAAAATACTATTATTTTGTTAAGCCATTAAATTTTGGATCAATTTACCAAATAGTGATAGATAATTAAAACTGCTTGTCTTGGTTGAGATGAGATATATTTCTGAAAAAAAAAAAAACATGGAAGTATAATTGTATAGTTAAAAACCTATTTTCTCAGAAAGTTTAAGTAACAGTGGCAGAGGTATTTGGGGGGTTTAACACTGGTGATTGTGTGGCCTTTTAAGTAGGATGAGGCCTTCTCAGAAGTGAAAATGCTCAACTGAGAAGCAGGGAATCTCCAAACAACTGCTTAGCATTTGGATTCACTTCAACCTGGAAAAAATGGTGAAATCGAATGCTTCAGTATTAGAACTGTGTTACCTATTTGAAGTTCTGCTTTATTGAGTCAGTTTTTGTTGGTGACTATAGCAGAAATGATGCACTGTGTTTTTTTTTCCAGTCCATTTCATTTAACTCATGGGCACATGAGGAAAATTTCCCATCCTCCCTGCTGTTAGATAGAATGATTGAGTTCTGACCAATGGACCATGAGAGAAACCAAAGTGTTCTATCTAGTGGAAGGCATTTGAGGGCAAATATGCTTTCTTTGCATTCCAACCTTTTGTTTGGAACCTGGGGCAGCTAGGAATTGAACACAGAAGAGTTTCAGTCTGCCTGGATCCCTGAATGACTGTGTGGAGCATACCCTTCCTGCTCCCCACTCAGCTTTGGACTGTGAGATGACAGAGAAGTAAACATTTATTGTGCTAATCCATTGAGATTTTGCATTTTCTTTTTATTTTTTAGTTTAGGTGGACACAATATTTTATTTCTGTGTAGTGCTGCGGATCGAACCCACTGCCTTATGCATACTAGGTGAGCACTCTACCACTGAGCCACAACCCAAGTCCAAAGAGACTTTGCTAGTAGCAGCCAGTATCAATGAATCTGTGCAGTAGCCCATCACATAATTACTCACCACTATGTCTAAAATTCAGTTAAAAACCTGGCTTTAACTGCTTTCCCCCATCCCAGTCTACCCCAACTAATCAACCTGTGGATTTACATTTGACATCAATCCTTTTTCTATTCTTATTGCATTACTATAATTCAGCCTGTAATTGAACTCCTGACAGATTTAATCGTTCTCCATTCCCATTCTCCAGATAGAGTGATATTTCTGAAATGTTTATCTAATCACATCATGCTGCTATTTGTAACTATTCCCCTTCAACTTCATCTCCTTCTAGTCCCTGCTATACCTCCCTGTCTGGAATACACTCCTCTTACGCTCTTCTTTTCGTAGGAATGGATCTGATTCAGATTTTGGTGTTCTTCATCCAATAAGCCTGTCTTGAACCTCTGGTTCATTCTAGTCAGATGCCTCTGCTTATGAGCTTCCATAGTACTCTTCATTTGTCTTAGAGGAGAACTTAGGATACCTTATTTTCATTGTTTAGTTGTCTGTTTCTTCTGTCTGGATTATACATGCTATAAAGACTTTAGGACATTACACATTTCTGGGTCCCAGAAAAATGTCTGGCATGCAGTAGAAAATGTATAAATATATGTAATACATATGTATATACGCCACATACATATCATATGTATACATATGTGATTGATGATATAAATCAATGACCAAAAAAAAAAAAAACCAAGCAAACAGAAAACAAAAACAAAACTCCCAAAGACCCTTCTTTCACATAAGTATATTAACTGATGTCTAAACTAGAGTTAGCAATGCTATAAGTAAAAATAGTTCTAAAAATCATTTAAAACTCAGCCATTGGGCTGTGGTTGTGGTTCAGTGATAGAGTGCTCACCTAGCACATGTGAGGCACTGGGTTTGATACTCAGCACCACATAAAAATAAATAAATAAGATAAAGTCATTGTGTCCATCTGCAACTAAAGGAAAATATTTAAAAACTTAGCCATGTATTGGCTTCTTTCCAGCTTCTTTTTCTTTGCTCACTTGAGAGATGCAAAACAATTTTATCAGTTAATAAAATGTTTATTTTTTTTTGAATTCCAAATTTGATTAATTGCTAAGGCCCATCTAGTCTCTGAAAGTGCATGTACTTAAAAGTTTTAAAAAGCCTAAGTCATATGGGCACTAGATTTTAATTTAAATTTTTGAGAGGCAGGATGATAATTGTTAATAATGGGGATAGCAGCCAGTATCCATGAATCTATGAATGAAATTTATATACTTAAAATTTCTGTTAACATATCAGTATTTCCAGCTTAGAAATCTATTTAGTAATCAATTTCCATTACCTTAAAGATATAGTTTTAAAATTATAATGTCACACTTTGTTTTGGGGCAGGTCATAATTTTTTGTAATTTTTTTTTTAGTTGTAGTTGGACACAATACCTTTATTTTATTTATTTTTATGTTGTGCTGAGGATCAAACACCTGGCATGTGCTAGGCGAGCACTCTACTGCTGAGCCACAACCCCAGACCCCAGGTCATAATTTATTTAAGAAACCAGTGATAAAAAATAAGAAAATAAACTAATTTACAAAGAAAGCATGGGTAATATCTTAGGGAAGGTGCAATAAAATATAGTGTTCCATCATTTTCATTTTTATCTCTATAGACACTTTCAATTCATGAAAGAGTTATAAGATCAGTTACTACAGAAAGGAAAATAAAATTTCACAAATTGATTCCTATAAAATTTTTGAAGTGAAAGAAAGGGCAGAGGGAGAATAAGAATCCGGGGAGACAAAAAAAAACTTCACAATTGCCATAGGTATTAAATTTCAAGCCCAGGCATGTGTGTATACAAATCATTTCTGATGCAGAGGATTGTATGGTAGACATAGCTCAGAATATATCTGAAAGGATATTGTTTTTGTTTGGGGGTTTGTTTTTTTGGTACAGGGATTGAACCCAAGGGGACTTAACCACTGAATCACATCCCCAGTCCTATTTATTTTTTATTTTGAGACAGGGTTTCATTAAGTTGCTGAGGCTGTCTTTGAGCTTGCAACCCTCCTGCCTCAGCCTCCTGAGTCACTGAAAGAATGGTATCTGAACCTGCACTCAGACTTGCTCTGTGAAGCTCTGTACTTCCCAGTTCTTTCATTCTTATAGTTTCAGCTCAACATTCAGACATTTTATGCAATACAAGTTTGACAAAAGCATTATGTTCTTTAGGGAAATAGCTTCCATGGAACATAAAATAGTCTGTTGTGCAAAAGCAATAGCAGCTGGTGGAGTTTATAGAAACTAGCAGAGCCCAATATGATGAATTATAAACATGCTTATGTTTTAAGCAAGCACTAACATAAAAGAGGCAACAGAACACAGAGCTTCTAGTTAGCTCAAGGAATATGCACAGTATCAAGGCAACTGTACGGAATGATTAGAAGATCCAACAAGTTCAGGAACAAGACTATATTTTGGTCTTTCCTTTTTTTAGATATCAAGTGTAGAGAATTAAGATAATCCTATTCTTTCATTTTTGGTATATTACTATATTTATTTGCAGGAGGTTTCTTTCTTCTTAACCCTTTCATTCCTGCTCCCCACTTCTCTTTCACCCTCCAGGTCATAGGTATCAAGAGTAATGTGTTGGGCTTGGGTTGTGACTTACTGGTAGCGTGCTTGCCTAGCATGTGTGAGACACTGGGTTTGATCCTCAGCACCACATGAAAAATAAACAAGTAAAATAAAGGTATTGTGTACATTTATAACTAAAACTATTTTTAAAAAGAGAAATGTGTTTAGGATATGGCCTTCTATATGGAAGCATTTTGAAAAATATTGTACTGTTTCTTATGAGTTGATGTTGTAAATGTATATTAATAGGATTGCACTGCACATCTCAACGTGTTTCTTTTCTTATACGCTAGATTTTCAAGTTCTATCGATGTTTCTCTATATAGTTCTGGTTCATTATTGCCAATAGCAACAGAGTATCCACAGTGTACCTCCAATTCCATTTTACTCCCCCATTGCCACCATGATAAACTTACATTGCCTCTACATCTCTACTGTCACAAAGCAGACATCTTAGATTGGGTGGTTATTTGATATACACATACTTAATTTCACCAGATTGCTTTTGAAAATGGCTACACAAGTCTACTTTAGTAGTACAACCCAGTGAGAGTTGCTTTTCCTTCTCACTTTACTAGAATGCTTTGAATACTCTAGTTCTGCACTGTCCAATATGGTAGCTACTAGCCATGCATGGCTACTTAGACAGTTCTTCAGTTACACTATCTCATTTCAATTGTTCAATGGCCCAGTGTGGGTAGTGGTACTATATTAGAGAATACAGATAAAGAACATTTCCATCACCACAAAAGTTCTTTTGGACAGTGCTACTAAAAATATTGACCCTTTATCAATTTTTTTTTGAGATGGTCTCACCATGTTACCTATGTAGGCCTCAAATCCTTGGATTCAAGCAGTCCTTTGTCAGTCTCCTGGGACCACAGGCATGTATCATGTGCCCTCCCTTTTCAATTTTTAATTTTGAAAACATCTTCTTTTAAATGGTCACTCAATTGTAAATCTTCCTATTGTGCCATTCATTGTGTTAATCTTTGGTGTTCATATAGTCATACCTTTTTTTTTTTTTTTACCCTCTAATGGGATCTTAGGAAGTGCTTTCGCACCCCATGTAGTTAAGAAATAGTCTATATATTCTGCTATCCACTTTATAACTTTACATTTCACATTTAGATCTTTTGTCCACTTAGATGTTATTTTATAAATGGAATAAGAAAATTCCAACTTTATTTTTCTATATACATTGGGTCCCTTTTCCAAACACCATATGTTAAACAACCTATCCCTTTCTTCCTGGTTTGTGGGGCCATCTCAATCAAGTATCAAATCCCCATCTGTCTATTTTTTTTTAAGCTTTTTAAATACCTTTATTTTTATTTATTTATTTTTATGTAGTGCCAAGGATTGAACCCAGGGCCTCATGCATGCTAGGTGAATGCTCTACCACTGAGTCACAACCTCAGTCCCCCATCTGTCTATTTTGAGGGTCCTCTCCTATCCTATTCTGCTTCCATTCCATCCCCTTGCATCCTGTTGTGTTCCATTCCATACCCAATTTGTTTGGCTTGTGCCAAACCTAGACTGATTGTCATTTATTTCTAGAAAACCAATCCTCTCCTAAATCAGACTCTCCTAATTATTTCCTTTGGTAAATGTAGACTTGCATAACTGTTAACATCAGAAATATTGAAATCTTATATGTGCTGAAGTCTACAGTTTCACTGCATTTTTCAATATACAATGAGTAAATCTAGTATTTATCTGAACATTTGTACTACGGCCACTTATATAGCAACAGAATAGAACTTCCAAAACTTCATACTTATTTCATAGTAATATTTTTAATTTCCCCCCCAAAATGATTACATTTCTCTTATCTTGTTCTGATGTACATGTGTGTGTGTGTACACTATGGATGGATCCCAGAGCCCTGTGCGTGCTAAGCATGTACTGTAACACTGAGCTACATCTACAGATCCAGGTCCACATACATCCCCACTTTTTAAAGATTTATTTTAAGACAGGGTCTTGCCAAGTTTCCCAGGCTGGCCTCCAACTCACAATCTTCCTGCCTAGGACTACAGGTGTCCACCATCATGCCTAGCAATTTAACAATATTTTTTTTTTCAAGTCTGTATTTTTCTCTTTGGCATCTATTTACCACAGGACCAATTATGTTAACTATAGTTTCTTATTTTTTGTATTCTTGATGCTCTGACATTTGGGGGCCTTACAGACCCAAGGGGAAACAACCCCCAGGGCTTGCTAATTCCTAAACATAGAGAGCATTTGCTTGGGAGAAAACCAGCCACCCCTTTTATCTTAACTCTTATAAAACAAGCTTGTATTACCCCTGCCTGAAATCACTCCAGGGCCAGGTATTAGACAACTAGAGACCATCCTGATGATCCAAAGTCCATCAGAATTATTCAAACTAGCCAATCCTAAACTGTATTCCTGCTCTGTCTTGTCTTTCCTGCAGAAAACCCATAAAGGGTGTGGCCTAGGATCTCTTCTTGCTTTTCTCTGCCTCCTGATCAAACCTGGTCCTTCCCATGTGACCGGGTGTGGTGTGGAGTATATTTCCTTCTTTTTGGAAATACAAGTAATAAATTCTTCCTTCAGTGGCACTGGCCTTTCTATGCTAGCACTTGGTCACTTGCATAAATTAAAATCCTGTGAGTATACATGAGATGTATCTATAGAAGTTCTACTATAGCATCCCTATCACCACCAAACAAAAAATGAGAGTAGGAAAAAATCAAACTGTATCACAAGGTAAACAGTAAAAAACAATTCTTCTTCCCACTCCAGACCTTAAGTTCTCTAGAATTCCTGGCTTCACTTTAAAATATCAGTTGTTTATATAACCGTTTATGACATTGTAGGATTTCGACAACAGTAAGGAGATAGAAGAATCCAGAAGGAGTTCATGCATCTGCATTAGGCCTGACTTGAATGATTTCTATATAAGGCAATGCTGTAGAAAAGTTTTAAAATAGTTAGTGTTTCCAAATATTCCTTAGTCCCCAGCTTTGACCAAAATATGTATGCCTGTGGCAACTGTGAAATGCAGCCTGTGTGGTTTGATGCTCCCACATCAGTTAAATACTTTTAACATTTGCTTTTAAAACCAGCATCATACCATATAAAGATGAAAGGAAAAATCCTGCCATTAATCTAAAATTTTTACTTAGAATGGCATCAAATAACAAATAAAAAAGATCACAAGATGAGACAGGAAGTTCAAAAGGAAGGGAAAAGCTTTATATTTTAGTACCTATAATGGCATTTTTTTTCTTGCTTTTGCTTAGGAGTGCTCCTCAGTTTAATTTTGTGGGGTCTAAAAATTATGTAGGGAGCTGTGGAGGAGGAGGCTTCCAGGGAGTGAGGTCAAGTCACCCAGAGCCAGGAGCTACCTGGATCCTGATGACCTGAATGCCCAGCCCCCACAGGCCTGCCTGATCAAGTCTTCATTCTTCCTGTAGGGCTTCCTACTTGATTGTTCTGGGTCCCCATATGTCCTAGATGTATATTATTTTGTTATTTCTGCAAGATTTATAACATTTCCCTAATCTGAGACAGAGTTTTCTATTTTTTGAAACTGCAAACACCTAACATAAAAGGCTTAAACTGTTATGATTTTTATTCAGTAAGTTATGAATACTTGAGCTGGGGATATAGCTCAGTGGTAGAACACTTGCCTAGCATATTTAGGCCCCGGGTTCAATTCCCAGTACCACCAAAAAAGAAAAAATTATATATACTCATTTTCATATTGCTAACTGAAGTTATGTTAATAAAAATTTTTAAATTTAATTTAAATTAAAATTAGCTTGAAAACTCTGCATGAAAAATTTTGGGCAAGTGAAATATTTCTGAGCTGAAATGCTCTAAAAATCAGCAAAATGAATACAAGCCTTGGTACCTTTATCCAACTTCTGCCCCAAGGGACTCTAAGCTTTATGTAGCATTCAGAAAGACATGCCAGGAGTTACATGAGTGCTGTGGCTTTGGTCTAAGCATAGCAGTGACATTTGCCCTGCAACAGATCATTAAATGGAAGGAGAAACAAATGTGAGGCTATGATCAAGGACGACAGGACTGGATTGTGGAAATCAGGGAGCAAACCAGAAAACTTGAGCAAATCAAATGTACAATGTGATAGAGGCCATGAGCTTCTTCAGGGAATTCTGTTTTACCTTTAAAATTTATCCTTTTTTTTTTTTCCATTTTTCCCTGAGGGGAAAATGAAATGGAATGAAGGATAGAAAGAGAATTTAAACATTTTAGTAAAGTATGGGCTTATCTACCTAGTGCACAGTATATAAAAATTGAAAGAAACTGAAAAAATATCTTAGATTTATTGGCAAATGTATACTTAGGGTTGAGGTAAATATAGACTGTATGTCTAAATTTGGGCCTTCCTTCCTGCCCTGCAGAGAGGTCCTCCAACCAGAACTGCCTGGGAACTCAGCCTACTCAGTGGCAATGGGTCAGCCAAGACAAAGGGCCACACGCCAGCCACAAACACAGACTGTGAGAAAAACTTTGAAAAATGTAATGTCTATATTATAGTTTGATTGATATTGTGTTTCCAAAGCTAAATAATCATTTTGAAATTTGATAGCTCTTTGCTACCTTGGTTTGTTCAGGGTGCTCTTCTTAAGAACCAGGGGTACGTGCATGTAGCAGGTGACCTTCTGCACACACCCCACCATGTAAGTCACCAGTCTTTCATGTGGAGAGGTAACATGTTTTGGTTGAGGTAAGGCTGTGCTGAAAATAGACACAGGAAACGTCTAGAGAACATCACAGATAACACATCCAGAAGAAAGTCAGGTCTTGGGTTGTGCAGGCTAATTATGAAAATGAGTATTTTTTTTTATTAGTTACACATGACAGTACAATGATCTTGATATTTCATACATTTGAATCAAATGGGGTATAATTTCTCATTTTTCTGATTGTACAGGTTGCAGAATCACATTGGTCATACAGTCACATATATACATACAGCAATAATAATGTCTATTTTATTCTCCTGCCCTTCCTACCCCTACTTCCCCTCCCCTCCCCTCCCATCGAAAGTGAGTATTTTTGGAGATTAGATTCCCACAAACTTCTCCCCACACCACGGCTTATGTGGAAGAATACAGGGTTGAATGGAGTATCCATTTTGTTTGATTATAGCAAAAATGGATAAGAAGCAAGACGTTCATTGTCATTAAGACCTTTAGAATTTATCATTACCTTGAGAAATTGCTTGTACTTTTTCCTTTTTTGGTGAGAAAACTGCTTTCATTGTTGATCTGACCCTTCTATGTGGGTACTTGGTGTGAAATTGACTGTCTATTATGTGATCAGGAAGGTGGGAGCAGGAGTTGAACTATGGGTAGGACCGGAGGGGCTGCGGAGAACCTAAGGTGAAGGTTCCCAAAGTAGAGTCCCTGAACCAACAGCATCAAGGTCTCCCTGGTTTGCATTTTTAATAAAATGCACCCCAGACCTACTGAATCAGAAACTCTCAGGGGGCCCAGCACTCTGCTGCCTTTTAATAAGCCCACCAGGTGAGGGCGATGCACTAGAAAGTTCAAGAGCTTCCAGACCAGAAAGTGTAATCTGGGCCTGGTGTGCTTTATTGAGGCATTCCATCCTCAGGCGTGTCCTGTCTTTTGGGCCCTACCTCAGGGCACCTGGTGTCTATGCCTAGGCTCTGACTTCAATCTATTTTCATCTGCTGAAATAGGAAAAGTAAAGCGTCGAAACTTTATGTTCTTGCTCTTATTTTTCTGTTTTTGACTGGGTTGGAGATCGAACTCAGGGCCTCTCACTTGTTAGGCAAGAGCTCTACTACTGAGCTATACTTCTAGCCTTCAAATCTTTAATCTCAGGAAATCATCTGCTTTCACACTCAGGGAACTAAATACAGAAAATTTACTCAAATAATTTGCATATTCAGGAAGGCGTTTTGGAAGGAGATAACACTGAGTAACTCAAATTGTGTATTGGAAATCATTGGGGAATCTCCCGTTTATTTAAATCGAGATTCTTTCTGGAATGTCATAATGTTTATTACAAGCCATTAGCCAAATGGTACCACATTAACCTTCACATTGGTCTTATTGACATCAGGGGCTAAACAGGTGGCTTATGGCCATTGGCATGAAGCTATCACCTTATAATGATGGAGTTATAAATATCAGATTACTGCTTCACCTTGATTGGCCCATTTGTTGAATACTTGAGTCATTCAAAATTTATGAGCCTGAGTTCAAAGCTGCACTGTAGGAAGAGCATGCCCAAGGCTCCAACCATTGGGACCAACCTTAAGTCTGCATAAGTTGGAGATGGGCCTTAATCTTGAGCTCTGTGCTTTGGAAGTCTGGACTTGAGTCCTCTTCCAGTCTCAGGGCTTCTCTTCTAGGCCCTGAACTCTGGAATTTACTACCCAAATACCGTAAATTTACATCTAGAGCCAGTGATGTCCTCCTCCTTGGGTCTATCTTCCTGGGGACAGGCCACAGGTCCTCTGTATGCACCCCTAGACCAAAGGTGTGGCCAGGGTTTGCTGGAGAGGGGAAACTAGTTTGCATGTATGGGCTGAGGTGTCCACATTCATCTGTGCAGGGACAGAGCTGGGGGTGGCAAGAAAAAAGGACAGACTTTGAGTTAGGGCCCAATTCTCCCTTTCCCCACTGTGAGAAATTCTGAGGAGTTCAGTAATTCTAAATTCAAATCTGGCTTCCTAAGGCATTAGGAAGGGCAGAATGTATTTTGTTTAATAGTTTATTAGCTTGATTTATAATTCTAAATATTTAGACAAATCCTGTGTGGGCCTCCACAAGCATTCTTGCCCTAGGCCCTGCAAATATTAGGGGTGGGCTCACCACCCACAGCAACTCAGGAGTGAGCAAGTTTATAGAACTCATATGAAACCTGAGTCTTCCGCTCCCATTGTTGAGTTCTCTGAGTACCATCTGTGCAGAGTGGTTCATATCACATAGCATGACAGGTTTAGAGCAAGGCAGACTTGAAGATCGCCCTGAGATAATAAAGTGACACCTACTTCCTCTGTTCACAGTGAACATTTGTCTTTAGACGAGATGAAGGAGGTGAGTATGGTTAGGGCAGGAAGAGAGATTTAAAATGTGCCAGGAAAAAAGTCAAGGTACATCACATGGAGTTGGGCTGCTGGGACATAGAATCAGCCAGCACCTTGGTATACAGTGTTTAGGGACTGAATAGGGTCCCTAAAATGTGGCTTTAGAAACATTTTAATTCTGAAAACATGGCTTATATCCCAGCTCTCATGGTTGTTAGTTGTGAGACAGTTTTGGGTAAAATTTTTTCCCCTTCCATTCTTCCCTTTCTCTTCTTTTTCCTTCATTCCAGGAGACTGAACCCAGGACCACCCACTGCGCTACCTCCCCAGCCTCCTGAGTAGCTGGGATTACAGGCCTTCCCCACAGCACTGGCTTGAATAATTCTTTTTTTTTTTTAACCTTCTCTGTGCTTGAGGTTTTTTTATTTCTTTTTTCTTTTTTGGTACCTGAGATTGAATCCAGGGGTGCTTAACCACTGAGCCAAATCCCCAGCCCTTTTATATATTTTATTTTATTTTTTAAAAACTATTTTTAGTTGTAAAATGGACACAATACCTTTATTTCATTTATTTTATTATGTGGTGCTGAGGATCGAACCCAGTGCCTCATGCACAATAGGCAAGTGTTCTGCCACTGAGCTACAACCCCAGTCCCTATATATTTTATTTAGAGACAGGGTCTCACTGAGTTTTTAGGGCCTTACTAAGTTGCTGAGGTTGGCTTTAAACTCTCGATCCTCCTGCCTCTGTCTCCCCAAGCCACTGGGATTACAGGTGTAGGCCACCATGTCCTGCAGTGTGCTTGAGTTCCTTGCATGTAAAATGGGAATAATATTTGGAACACTTACAGGATGGGAGTGAGGATTAAATGAAGTGGAATATGTAAAATCCCTGGTACATTATGAGCATTTAATAAAAACTATTATTATTAGTTCTTATGGAAAATGTTTGCCTCTATGGATAGTAAGAAAAATTTCAAATGAAAAGCAGGTCCTTGGATGGATGGATTTAGCTCTGAGCCACAGGACAAATGCAAATTTATCCCAAGAAGGAAGAGGCATTAGGTCTCATGGCCAAAGGAGTGATGGCTTCACGTTCCAATGTGAAAGGCAACTTTAAATAAGCTGTGGTGGGAGCATTTTTACCTCGGAGATCAGCAAGTGCTACACATAGATGTACATTTAAGAGACAGCATCACAGACAGTCCAAAGTAGGAACTAAAATTTAAATATTTTTGTTTACTGAGCTCTTAGTATGTGTCTGCATGTATTCTGGGCACTGTATAATGCCACTCCTTGACGAGGATGTATGTACATGGTCCTCCAATAGAGGTGGCTCCAAGATGGGGCAAGTAAAGGGGCTGTTGCTATAGCAATGGGGACAAGAGCAATGGTCATTGCAGGCTTTTCCATCTCTATTGGACCCTCTTATTCTTTCCTGCTTCCCCTGGATTCAGCACAATCCCTCACAGAATGGATGTTTGTTGGCTAAATGGTTGAATAAAACAGTTCGATCACGCAGTAATAAAATCATATATGGGATTGGTCATAGAGTATTGTTTTTAAAAGTGATTTTTAAAGGTTGTAAGTGATAGGTTGATTGAGTTAGGTTACTGCCGGGTTTCTGTTCTCGCGACTAAAAGGCTCAGGGGTCACTCCAGTTAAGCTGGGCTGACTGGGCTGCGCAAAATAACCACGCGAGAGACACAAATACCTTTTTCTTTGGGGGTCGCTGTGACGGCTCCTCTGACCTTAAGGGTCCGTAGGAAAAAAGAGAGCGAGAGCACGCGCTGACCCTTTTTATTGAGGAGAAGCTATTCAAATGAGGCAAGGGGTCAGGTTTCAGGGGGCTGAGTCTATCTTCATGATGTCCACTGTCAGCAGGTTGACTGACACCTGGGTGGGACACACACAAGGGCGCAGTAAGAGAAGGGGACACACACACAAGGCACTTCCATGGAAGATTCTATCCTAAACAGGGCAAGGGGTTATATTACAAAGGAACAGGTGAGCATAGCTTCACCCATTGGGCTGTAGCAAGACACACCCATGCACGAGACACCGACCCTCGCACCCAAGAAGGGTGGGGAAAGCTCTGCCACATTTCTGTGACTGAGCGCCTCAGCACCCAGCCGGGGAGTGTGACTCAGTCACATGCAAGGTTGGTCTCCCATAGGTTACTGTGGGTAAATGAACAAAATATCCATTCCCATCCTTTCTTTTCTCCCTAAGCATGTACATTTAACAGTGAAGAAAACAACACCTAATTTAAAAATACTAAAAATAGCATAATTGCATCGTGTGTACTGTCTCAACTGGTTCATAATTTACTGTAGAATTTCCTGTGGCTAGATCATAATGTGCAAAATTAACGAATTAAGACACAATAGAATCTGTCCTGAAACCTCATCTTCTCAGTAGGCTGAGGCAGGAGGATCACAAGTTTGAGGCCAGCCTGGGCAACTTATTGAGACCCTGTCTCAAAATAAAAGTTAAAAGGGATAGAGATGTAGCTCAGTGGTATAGCAACCATGGGTTCAATCCCCAGTAACACACACACACACACACACACGCATGCACACACACGACTCCTTATATATGTCTGTTGGAGAGTGATTCTCATTATACAAAGAATTCAAATTAAATGACAACTTAATTAACATATATGCTCTTTTGGCACAGAAACTAATAAACTTCTCTGTGAAAAATCCTAGGAAAAAAGAAGTGGTGCTCAGTGTTGGAATATCTGTTATTCACTTTTTGCAAACAAGAATCCAGTTTTTCCCCTCTGATTTGACAGCTTTACAGTGGCACTGTGACATATTTTTGGAACAGTTGAGAAAAGAGAACACTGAATTATGGGACTTTTTAGGTAAGCACATTCAAGAAAAAAATCGAGTAAACTTGGTGCAGTTGCTTCAGGTAGGGTTTGGACTGGAGGGGTGAACGGTGTTAGTCTGTGATTTTTACTTAACTACAATAAAATATGTTTACAGTGTTTCTCACACTTCAGCATACATAAAATGGCCCTGAACAGCTTATTAAATGCTGACTCCTGGGCCTTGCTCACAAAGATTCGGCTTCCCTCCCATGTGATGTTCATGCTGCTAGTCTGCAGATGGTACTTCAGATAGCGGACTTAGAGGCCAAGAAGGCATGTACTCCCCTAACCTGGTGTATAGCAGGGACTTCCTAATGGGGGTGGGCCTTGGAATCACCATCATATGAGTGTTTTGTTTTTTATTTAGATGCAGGCACGCATCAGACTTCTTTTTTGTTGAGGAGGGGTACTGGGGATTGAACTCCAGATCACTCAACCACTGAGCCACATCCCCAGCCCTATTTTGTATTTTATTTAGTGACAGGGTCTCACTGAGTTGCTTAGCACCTGGCTAAATTGCAGAGACTGGTTTTGACCTTGCAATCCTCCTGCCTCCGGCTCCTGAGCTGCTGGGATTATAGGTGTGTGCCACTATGATGGGCCACATCAGACTTCTCCTCCTCCCTCTCCCAATTCCTCCTTCTCTCCCTTCTTCCCTCCTCCTCTTCTCTATGTTTTCCAGGCTGATTTCAAACTCATGCAGTCCTCCTGCCTCAGCCGCCTGAGAAATTGGAGTCACAGTCATGTGCAAAACTCTTTTTTAAAAAAAAAATTATTTTATTTATTTATTTTATAGGTGATGCAGAGGATTGAACCCAGTGTCTCATGCATAGAGACAAGTGCTCTACCACTGAGCCACAACCCCAGCCCAAAACTCTGTTTCTTTAGACAGCATTTAATCAACTATAAACTCACTAGACAACAGTGTTCGCACTTTCCCAGTGTTGATCAAATGGCAATGTCATCACTCATACAACTGTTCCAAATCTCACTGATTCACTCCCAGGGGTTCCTTCTGGATATTCTTAGAAAAAGCTCATTTATTCCCTTGGTTATTTTACATTGTTTTTAAAACTTTCTCTTCCCATGTGAAAGTGGCAAAGTACCAACCAGTGTTTTCCAAGCTATTGGTCATTTACTGATCATTCTGGGAAGTGGCTCTGTGGGGAAATAACAGAGGTTGTAGAGATGGATTGAATTGGATGTGGTTTCTGGTTCTGATGTTTATCAATAATCTAACTTCCCACAAGTCTCTTCATGCTTGAGTCTTTGTATTTTCAACTACAAAAAAGACAAATGATGCAGAATTATTATGAGGATTATGTATGTGTGTGGAATATATATGTGTATGTGTAGGATTGGAAAATAAGTCAATTATTAAATATAATAAAAAATTAAATGTTTCCTTTTTGCCCAGCCTTAGTGAAGCAGGGACTGTCCGAGTAAAAGGAATCTTGCCAGAGTGGACACTGTCCCTAGACCCACAAGTACTTTGTGCAAATGGTCTATTGGGAGCAGCCTTTCTTTGAAGGAAAAAAGAAACTAAACCAAGAGCTAGGTCTCAATAAGATTAAATTTAATTATGCCCTGTTTTAGATATTGGATGATAAACTTCCTCTTGCTGTTAACTTGTTTTTACTAAGAATGTCTTTAAATTTCTGTTGGTTAACTTTTACCCTTTAGCTTGGGAATATTTTGGGAAGTCATTAAACACACTTTTGGTAAGAAATAGTGGAGCTCAGAAAGTTTATGTCTGAATGATTCCTTCTCTCAAGTTGTATATTATATCACCAATAGGTGTGGTGGATTTTTGTTTTTTTGTACACTTGTTTGTTTATTTGTACTTTTTACATACATATTGAAAAGCTTTAAGTGAAGAAAAGGCCACTGAATATGTTTTCATCCTGTTTTTTTTTTTAAATTTTATTTTATTTTTGGTACTGGGGATTGAACACAAAGGTATTTTATCACTGAGCTACATGCTACATCCCCTAATCCTCTTAATTTTTTTAGACAGGGTCTCTGCCAAATTGCTGAGGCTGGCCTTGAACTTGCCATCCTCTTGCCACAGCCTTAAGTAGCTGGGATTACAGGAGAGGCCACTGATCCCAATTCCTTTTTCACTTTTTATTTTGAGACAGGGTCTCACTAAATTGCTGAGGTTGTCCTGGAATTTAGATCTTCCTGCCTCAGCTTCTGAAGTGGCTGGGATTAGAGATGGGCTTATCTTAGTTCTTGAAGACCCTTCTTCAATGTGAATTTAAATCAGGGCTATTCCAGCTTTGAGGAGTTTGAATTCAAAGTATGCTGTGCCAAGAACTGGGCAGTAGGGAATGGTACGGCTGAGGTCTCTAGGGGTCACTGAAATAACTGAGAGCCTATCAGGCGGTCTCCTCCACTCAGGAAATAATCACAATTATTTCTTATAAATAATTTCCTATAGCACAGGCACACTCGCACATGCACTCGCACAAACTAATTTGCCATAGTTGGTTTGGGTCACAGCAAGACACAGCCCACCGTATACCACACCCTCTTAGCTGTTTTTTTAGACAAGAGTGACTCTGGCTTGTTTTTGACACAAATCCACCATGAAACTTGGTTTCTTTAGATACACAAACATTTTAAATGTGAAAGATATTCATTGTCTATTCTCTTTTCTGGATCTCAACTATTACTCTATTTGTATTTGAAGATTTATTGTCCACATTAAATTCACTCCATATTGTTTCTGTCCTCTCTTTGAGTACAATCTTGTCCTCAAGTATAATTAGGCAAGTTTATTTTAGAATAGTGGCTTCAGAATTTGTGTTTTTAAAACTAAAACGGTTTCCCAAACCTCTGCAAGATAGTGGTAAAATCACACATTAAGAAAATACCTAACAATAAGTCACTACCAATTTACTATAATTTTAGCTGTAAACTGCAGCTGAAGCCTGGTTGATGCGTGGCGAGGCATGGGGAAGTGCCCTATAGTGATTGGGTCTTGGCTTGGATGTGCAGTGAGCCTGTGTCCCTAACTGTGACCTTGTCTCTGTTAGGGAAGATTAGAAGGCTAGCGCTGGGCATTTATGTGTGTAAAGGAGCAAGTCTTTTGCTGTGAATGGAACACTTTTGAACACTGCTAGAACTTATCATCTGGATTCTGATGAATCTAACAAGCGAGGTTGCCATCTAGCAGGAATGTGAGGGAATGAAACAGGGATGAGGATGCTCTGCTTGTCAGGAGTCTGGTAACCATCTCAGGCAACCAGAGAAGCATTTAGCAGCTTGTGGCTATTATTAGGAGACCATCGTGCTCTCTAGAATTCAATGCTGACCAGCCAGTGCCACCATCTGTGAGCAGGAGAGAGCTTTTGTTCATTCATCATAAAAACATATGGATAAGCAAAAATAAAGTAAAAATCCCCTGTACCCTACTCACCAAGAGATAGCACTAATTCATGTATGTACATATTTTTAAAAAGTATTGAGGATAGTTATACATGAATACTATTCTCACAATTGTGTGTGCTCAGCCCCTGTGTATATGAAAATTAGCATTTGGAGAGCATCTTTCCATGAATATTTTTGCTTTAACAGGAAAACAAAGCAAAGCCAAAAAATCTCAAACAAGCAAAACAACAACAAAATGTCCATGTGACATATTCCTGTTAAGGGAAAGGGAAAGTTACTTTTTAAAATAAATAAATAAAGGTGGGCCATATACCATTGGGTGCAATGGCTCACACCTGTAATCCCAGCAGGTCAGGAGACTGAGGCAGGAGGATCACAAGTTCAAAGGCAGCCTCAGCAATTCATTGAGGCTCTAGCAAGTTAGTGAGACCCTGTCCCAAAATAAAATATAAAAAAGGCTAGGAATGTAGCTCAGTGGTTGAGTGCCCCTGGGTTCAATCCCTGGTACAAAAAAAAAAAAAAAAAAAAAAAAGGCTATTTAATGCATGTTTGTATTTTATTTTGATTTTCAGAAATAAATCTAATATCTTAAAATCATGCTAGTTATATGTACATAAGTGGTTGATAACTGAAATAGAATATTGTAGTTTAGATTTAAGTAATGGACAAGAAACTGTCTGCATTTAGAAGATCGTAGACCAAGAGGTCTGCTCCTATACAAGTAGCCATTAAAAAAAGATGGCTTTTTTTTTTCTTCCTTCTGCTGGAAATGCAAATGACATTAGCTTGACTGGTGGCCAATCAATGAAACAATCTTCACCAAGGTTGGTTGACATTTGATTGCAGCCTGCCGAGCAAGCAGCCAGTGAGGCCATAATTTCCTATGAGGTGAGAGCAAGATGAGAGACTAAAATAATCATTAAAGCAACATTTTAGACATATTAATACCAAAGCTACTACCTGTAGCTAAACAGCAAGAGTTCAAAATTAAATCATGAAGGGTGTATACAGTTTATTTTGTTGGAGAAAAATAATAATCACGGGAGTGAATCACAAGGTTTATGACTCACAGATAATTACTGTTTGCTTATGTAGGAGGTAGAGAGATGGGTGGCACATCTACGAACAAATAAATATATTATAAGGGGACAGATAGATGAGGATGGTGGGAAGGTGAGGCCAAGAGAATAATTCTATAAAATGAGCCCACTGTACTGGACTCCCCACATGCTTTCTTTGCCAAAAAGAAATCTGTCTGCAGTTTGAGGGGACAGGATATGTCACATTCCTCAAGGGACTGAGACAGGGGACAGTCTATGTAGATAATGAATGATGGGGGTCAAGAGGATGAGGATTGGTTATCAAAGAAAAGACAATGGGTTGCTAACAGCTAATCTCTGGGAGTTGCTAATGATTACCAGCTGTGCTCCTGCTCCTTCCTGCCCTTAGGCACATACACTGAGAAAAAAGAGAAAGAGGGTGGATTCTGGGGTCTATAAAAGAGCAAGGCACACCCACTCCCACAGACACCCAGCTCTGGACCCCCTTCTCTCTGGAAAAGTCTATTACTTCTGTCCCTCTCTTAAATGAAACTTGGTTTCTACACTTGCCTGGGCATTTCTTGAGTGTTTAATCTTCAACACCAAGAGAACAAGGACCTGTTCCTGATCTCCAAGACCAATATCAATATGACTGTGAAGATTTCCTTGTATTTCTTAATTTTGTTTCATTGCCCCAAAGTTGAGTGACTGGTTTGGCTCAGTGTGTTGTGGTTTCTGAATTGCTCTAGCAGCAACTGGTTTGCAGTTATTATTGATGCTTATGGGGCTACCAGATTTCTGAATTTCAATCAGGCTTGTGATCATTCTTTTCGGGGAAGGAATTCAATAGAACGCTGCAAGTCCGGAATGCAAAAGTGGAGAAAACTCTTCCTGGAACCTCTCTCAAACTCCCCAGGGTCAGCCTTTGCCGCAGTCCGGCTGCAGCAAAATAACCGGGGGGGTGAAGAGCAACTTGTGTACATTGATACAGCAGGAGTGGGAGCCGTTTATTGTAGGACAACAGAGGTATTTATACATTTTACACAGCTTATCTTAATTAACATAAACTAGATACAGCAGTCAACCAATAAGGAATCTCCACACTTAATGGCTCGCTGGCGTTACTTCACAAACCACTCCCTCTGGCAAAATGCCAGGTGCCATCCAGACTTGTTTACAGACTCCAACATTTGCCAGGCGCCATCCTGACTTGTTTACAGACCCTAACAAGCCTTTTTGGATAGGCTCTTGGTTTCAGACCCGAAGTAAGGCCAATACCACCTAAAATGTATTATTTGGACTTTCTCAAGAGTTGCTGCCTACTTTTGATCTGGTTAAAGTATCATCTTGTTGGATAACACTATGTAGGGAACATCATTTTATTTAGATTTACCACCATCTTTAACACTGTGTAGGGAGCACGAAGCTCAGGGTCAGTTCCCAGTTTTGCCAATGATCATCCGTGCTGTCATTGGTTCCATTTAATGTTTTACTGAAACTCTCTATGATATTCATTAACCCTCATTTATTGAGAGGCCAATAAGGCAGAGAGCCCAATACTAGAGGGTAGATTAGTATCTAGGGATAATGCAGATTTTAATATGTATATTTAGTAGAAACCACCATAGAACAGAGATTTCAGCCAGCTTCTCAGGAGGCTGAGGCAGAAGGACCACAAGTTCAAGGCCAGACTCAGCAATTTAGAGACACTGTCTCAAAAATTAAAAAGGGCTGGGGCTAAGTGGTTGACCACCCCTGGGCTTAATTCCCAGTACAAAAAAAAAAAAAGAGCACAGATTGCTTTACAAATTAGCTTTTATCTACCAAGAATTTGTTTTTAGATGCTCTTCAGAGAAAACTGAGGTAATTACAATAGTGTGTGTGAAAACCATGTTTTCTAGTTTCTGTATTCAATGCTTTGCCATCTGTGGCCTTGCTGTCATGGAGAGACTGCCTCTCTTAGTGTCGCTAATTCCTAGAAATAGCAAATAACTTGCCTTTCATATGCAGACCAACCAATTCTGAACTTGCACTTCACCCACCTACCGCCTGTTCTGGGCTCTTACACTCCAGGCCACAATACAGGGCCAGGTGACAGACAAACAGAGACATCCTAGTGTTACCTAAAGCCTGCTAAAATTGCTCAAACTAGCCAGTCCTCAAAACTGCTTCCCTGCCTGCTCCTTTCTTCAGCAACCACAATAAGGGTCTTGCCCATGTTTGACCCTGGCTACCACTGCCTCCTCAGTGATCCACGTGTTTTTCCACGTGGCCCTGTGTGTGTGGCATCTCCTGTTTCCAGGAATCTGTGAGTGCAAAAACTTCTTCCTTCAGAACCAAAAGTTCCATGTCTGTGTGTCTTACCACATGCCTGATTCAAACACACTCTGGGCACCCTTTTCTAACAATAGATCATTGGAAAACAGGAATTAAGCATAAAGCATTTGGGTAGTCCAAGATCATGGAGTCGATTTGAAAAATAATCACTCATTACCTCAATATTTATTGGTTCAATTCTTCACTCAAAAGTGTCATTCAAGCCTGTCCTATGGAGTTAGGTAAGGTACATGGGTCATAAAACAGGCAAATAGGGTCCCTACAAAAAGAGATTCTCTAAATGAACAACCTACTCCATGAAATTAACCCAAGGAAACAGTCCAAACATTCCATCCAACACCTTAACACCTTTGTCTCAGGCAGCCGCTGCGGGAGTGTGGGGAAGTCAGAGCTGAGGGAGGTAAACACTGTAGACTCAGGGATGATCCATCAGAATGTCGTGGACCAAACCGAGAACTTTACACCTTTCCAATACCTGTTTAGAACAGACTTTGACCGGTAGTGTTGGTATGTTTTCAAGACCTGATTGGCACAGATATTGACCAACAACATTTCTTTTCCAATACCTGATTAGCATGGGTATTGATCCTATCAAGTAGCTATATAAGCCCCATGGACTAGCACACTTATGTGGAATTCACTCTCGCCTTTCTGTTGTCAGTGGGTTTCATGCTTCAAATTCTCAAGACAAGAACCCCTAAAGAAGTCACTGCCAAGTGGCTGGAGTCTGCTGCAACACCACAGCAGCACAGGCTGAAAATCTGGTTTTACTCTGTACAAGGAACTCTGTGAAGGAGTGGAAGCCCACCTTGTGATAATAGAAACAGAGAAGGCAAGAACATCTTATATATCTTGAATGTTTTTTTGGTTTTTTTTTAACCTCATTTTAATTTACACTTGACATATGAGGTTTTTCACCCACAGCCCTCTTGTTCACCTACTACTGCCTTCTCCCAGGCCTCCTGTCTTCTCACATTACCCTGCTGTGCTCTTGGCCTCCTCCCCTACCAGCACACTGTAATACGCCTTCTTCCTCCCACGCCTGGCACATTGCTGCCGCACGCACAGCCCTCTTTGGTTGCATCCCATCTCATCCGACTCCTGGAAAAGCAAGCTTTGTATTTCACATTGCAAACTAAAATAAATAAGTGAATAAGAAATCTAGCTAGTGACTCATTTTAGTGGGCATTTAAACATTGCTTATGTACAAGAGGCGGGATCATTACTGAATGTTAATACAAAAGTACACAATGAAGAAAAGTCCATAGAGAGAAGAAAGGTACCTAGGGAAGAAAGGTACCTTCTCTGTACCCCTCTTGTGCCGCACATCTTGAATCTCTTAAAATATAATGGCTACACAAAGAATAGCATGTACAACAGCAAGCTGGGCTGTGAAAAGGATCATCTTTGTCATGCAAAAGAGGAAATTCCTCAATAAATAAAGATATTGGTCATATTTACAGCTCTGGACAGAGATCTAAGAACACAGGACCTTAGTTAGGAAAGGGGCTTATATTTCTTACCTAACCAGCAGTCTAGGGATGGATAGACACTCCAGAGCTGATGCAGACCTTTAAGTCTGCAGGCTCCTGCTGGCTTTTGTTCTATCATCCTTAGCTGTGGTTTTCATCCTTAAAGTCACAAAATAACTGTTGCCCCTCCAGGGATCACATCTCAATGTCCCAGGAAGAAAAGAGAAAGAGTAAAAGGGTACTTCTGGCTGCGTCTAATCATTTTTATTGAGGTGCAGACTTTCCTGAAAACCTCACCCAATAGATTTTTGCTTTTATCTCTTTGCCCAAAGGGTCATCTGGTCATAGGAGACTTGAAATTGAATTTTGTAAAAACAAAACAAGAAACACCAAAACTGTGTATTTGCTTCCTCTATTGCAAAATGTATTTTTTTTTTCAATCAGGGAAGAATGGCAAAAAAAGATGGAAACTGGCAGGCAAATTGCAACATCTGCAATGGTTTGCAAGTTAAAGGACTCAAGGGTAGGTGCAGAGGACAGCAGGGGCAGAACTACTGCTGCCTGAG
Organism: Marmota marmota marmota; assembly: GCF_001458135.2. NCBI lineage: Eukaryota > Metazoa > Chordata > Mammalia > Rodentia > Sciuridae > Marmota > Marmota marmota. The sequence continues at coordinate 58,983,263 of NW_026000037.1, forward strand.
GGAGCCTCTATCAACCACACAGACAGCAGAAGGAAAAAGTAAATGTATGTGCAAAGTATACCTTCAGCATAATCTGGAGACACAGAGTATCCAAACTTCAAAATAATTATGAGTAAAAAGAGTAATCACATCTCAGTGACGAGGAAGGCTAAGGCAGGAGGATGGCAAGTTCCAGGTCAGGTTGGGCAACTCAGTGAGGTCCTGTCTCAAAGTGAAAAACAAAAAGGGCTGGGGCTGTATCTCAGTGGTAAAGTGCCCCAGAGCACAAGTTCACATAACCCCATCATATCCCAGTCCTGCCACAGGGGTTAGAAGCAAGAAGGCCTGTTGCGGAAGCAACTCAGGGCTGCTGATGGAGCTCCTGAGTTTGATTTTAATCTAACACCAGCAAGATTAAGGCCTCCCTGTTCTCAGGTCTAAGCACTGACCTCAGGGAAGGAAGTCTGAAGATGGGTCATTTAAGGTAGGCCAATCTTTATGGCAGCTATTATAAAGACAAACAACAATAAGTGTTGGCAAGGATGTGAGGAAAAGGGTATACTCATACATTGCTGGTGGGACTGCAAATTGGTGCAGCCAATATGGAAAGCAGTATGGAGATTCCTTGGAAATCTGGGAATGGAATCACCATTTGACCCAGTTATTCCTCTCCTCGGACTATACCCAAAGGACTTAAAAACAGCAAACTACAGGGACACAGCCATATCAGTTTATACTAGCACATTTCACAATAGCTAAACTGTGGAGCCAACCTAGATGTCCTTCAGTAGATGAATGGATAAAAAAATATGGCATATATACACAAAGGAATTTTACTCAGCAATAAAAGAGAATAAAATCATGGCATTTGCAGGTAAATGGATGGCTTTGGAGAAGATAATGCTAAGTGAAGTTAGCCAATCCCCCCAAAACAAATGCCGAATGTTTTCTCTGATATAAGGAGGCTGACTCATAGTGGGGTAGGGAGGGGGAGCATGGGAGGAATAGATAAATTCTAGATAGGGAAGAGGGGTGGGAGGGAAAGGGAGGAGGCAGGGGATTAGCAAGGATGGTGGAATGTGATGGACATCATTATTCAAAGTACATGTATGAAGACTCGAATTGAATGTCAACATACCTTATATACAAACAGAGATATGAAAAATTGTGGTATATATATGTAATAAGAATTGTAATGCAAAAAAAAAAAACCCAAAGTACATGTATAAAGACATAAATTGACATCAACACACTTTATATACAAAGATATGAAAAATTGTGCTCTATATGTGTAATAAATATTGTAATGCATTCCGCTGTTGTGTATTTAAAAAAATAAAATCAATTAAAAAAAAAAAGTAGGCCAATTTTTGAAACTCAGGGCCCTGAGGAAGAAGAAAAATACAGAAAAGGAAGGAAAAATGCTCTTTGGCATTACACAGGAAGAGGAAAAGAAGAAAAATCAGAAATTTTAGGTGTTTGATGAAAGAGAAATTAAAAGTAGCAGACACACCATCCTCTCTTCTCCATCAAAGCAAATCCAAATATCCTGACCAAGTCTGTGGCTTTGCCACACCACCATAAGATGACGCCACTAGGCAAAGAATCTTGAATCACCCAATACTGTAAAAATGAACAAATGGAAAGCAAAGTCCATATACAGAGCTATGGCCAAAATCAGGAAATGGAATTGCACATGTATCAACTGAGGAAAATTTTCCTTGGATAAAACAACCCGGAATAAGAAGGAAACCGGTAGGCTCACGTGTCAAGCAGTACTGAATGTGTGCAAGCGAGCCATCGGAGACAGGGAGAATGATCTTCCCTGAGAAACATAAAAACTAAAAGTGAAATAGACAAAAACCCAGGAAGATGAGAAAGGGTTGATTAAGTTCAAGAAAGAAATTAAGAGAAGGCAAATGATCTCAGGAATGAAAAATGAATTATAATATGTCAAAGGGAGAATAGATACAAATAAAAAGTCACTAAGGGGCATAGAGGAAAGGTGGGAAAACCATGAGAAAAAAAATGGCATAAAAGAAGGGCCAGAGGAAGAGTAGCAGACACCGGGGGCCAGGCCAGAAAGTAACAAGTTTTACGTTGTTGTGGTCCCTAAAGAAGACAGAAAAAACACTGACACAGACCTGGCATTTAACACTACAATCCAGCAGAACATGATAGAAAAAAGACCATATTGTCCACTTTGAGAGAGGTCACTGGGTATCAGTAAAAACTAAACCAGAATAAACAGTCTCTAAGACATAGCCTAATGAAACTTAGATTTCAAAGGTAAGTCAGCAACTCTCCAGGCCTCCAGGCAGAACGATCAAATAGCTTACAAAGGTGAGAGAATTAGACTGGCATCAGACATTTCAAAACGAGCATAGCGACATGGAGTGGCATTTTAAAGCTTCTTGAAAGGAACTGTGAGGCCAGTGTTCTTCAAATCTAAAGCAAACAGAAAAATCAACTTACAGAACTTAGGGAATTAAACACCCAGTGACCCTTCCTGGAGGAACTTACTAGGGAAATCAAGTGATAACTGGAAAAACCTTAGCAAAAGGACGGATGTGAACATTTAAAAATATATAAATGCGCACCTAAGGCTAAAATAAAAGGGTATGAGAGTAAGAACTAATATACAAATGGTATATTTTGCTAGAGAGTAGAAAAACATATTTCAAAATTAAAAGTTATAAAATAAAAGCCATGACTGCTTCATCCATCATTAGTGAAAATGAAAGTATGCTGATGAGAGATAGGCATTAGAAATATTTCAGAATTTGGGCTGGGGTGGTGGCTTAGTGGGAGAGCGCTTGCCTAGCATGTGTGAGCCACTGGGTTTGATTCTCAGCACTGCATACAAATAAATAAAATAAAGGCCTATCAACAACTAGAAAAAAAAATCCTTTAAAAATGAATTCTACTGTCATGTATAACTAATTAGAAAAAAATTTTAAAAAAAGAAAGCAAATACACACACACACACACAAACAAACACAGCATGGAGAAACAGTTAAAAGGTAATATTGTGCTTGAGAGGTTGGTTTCACATTTTTGCTTGTGTAGTATTAATTTTCTAGGTGTATGGATGAACCATATAGGTAGTGTGCTAAAGACCACTTTCTCCCTCTGGTCTCCTTTCCTGGATGGGTCATAAATTGTGAGCAGCCACCAGCTTCTCCAACAATGACTTCAAGTACCATCAGCAAAACTTTAAGGTTTAAATTAAAAAAAAAATAAATTCCTAGTTCTTAAATATGGAAGGTGGCAATTTTGTAATTTCACGTCAATATAATCCATTTGCTATTAGTATGTACTATTCTGTTAGCCATTTAGATGCAAATAAAATTTTAAGTGTCCTTGCATTTTCTCCCTTGCTTATGTTCTATAACTATTTTTACAAACTAAATTATTTCAGTTTCCATGATTCATGCTCACTGAGCAGAGTTTCTCTGAGCTTCTAAAGTCACCAAGGTTACAGGATCTTCACATTCATCCACAGGAATCATTTGGTTCTTTTTTTTTTTTTTTTTTAACCTGTCATTTTTTACTTGATCAACTACTTTAGTGTTTAAGTCGAGTCTTAGATTATAATTTTTCTGACTTGTAAATTTTGCACACGTTTTAAATACAAATCACTATGACCCAAACTTTTCATCTGCTAGGATCTCGAGGATTGCTCAAGGGAACATTTCTGTAATAGGGACTACCTATAAAAATGATAGCAGTCATGGTTTAGCCTTCCAGAACTCTCTTTCCCCATGTCATTGTAGTAGTTCAATGTGGATGGATCATACCTTCCCTTGTGATATTAATTTTTACATATTCTACTAGATATTTTCACATTTATATGATTGAAGTATTCTAAGATTCTCATAGGCTAGGCAGTTGTAGAAATCCATTTGGGTTTTATCTTACTTTACAGGACCTCATCATTGATGACTTCTTTAATGATAGAGTTAGGAACATTCACTATTTGTACTTTGTCTAAAGTTTAACTTATAAACCTGTAGATGATTAATATATCTCCAAGTATTCATACAATACTAACATAGCTTATAAATTAAAACTTCATAAATTTAAGAAACTAAATTTCTTATAAATATTAAGGGTAAACATCCTTTTTTTTCATTCAATTGAAAGCACAGATGTAATAAATTTTCTTAAGTGTTTTAAATACTAAAATATAGGAGCTGGGGATGCTGGTACATCTCAGCTACTAGGGAAGCCAAGGCAGGAGAATTTCAAATTCAAGACTACCCTGGTCAATTGAACGAGATTGTATCTCAAGATGAAAAATAAAAATAAAAATGGCTGGTAGATTACTGGTAGAGCTTTTGCCTAGCATAAGTTGATTCCCAGCTCTGAAAACAAACAAAACAAAACAAACAAACAAACAAAAAATCCAGGGAAACAAATATTACCATGATTACAAAGCTGATCAGTACACTTGGTTACAGTATGATCAATTGAGATTTATTTTTAAATTGCTTTTATTTATAGGTATTCTTTTTCAGGTTTGTTTCTCATGTTCTCTAAGAAGGGTTGGAAGTCCATGATTTGGGGCTTGAGATAAGCCTCAAGTGTCCTTTCCAAAGAGACTTACAGGGTCTATATGCAATTAGATGAACCTTTTTTTTTCATATATTTATTTTGTTTGTTTATTTTTATGTGGTACTGATGTTCGAACCCAGTGCCTCACATGTGCAAGGCAGGTGCTCTGTCACTGAGTCACAGCCCCAGCCACAATTAGATGAACCTTTTAAAATAGACTTTATACGCTGCCTCAGGAGCTGCAAAACATTAAAATTATCGACTTGGTCCATTTGCTGTTATTTGACTTTGTGATCTAATCTTTCTCTCAAAATGAGTCATCTTCATAGGAAAGGTTATAAAAAATATAATTTCCTACTGTTTTGTCTTTTTTATAAAAATAGCACAGCTTCATAGCTTCCTGTGTGTGTGTTTCCAGCTGTTGTTCTGAGTATCTTCTCTGTATTCTACAATGTTGCAGTCACTCATTTTGCATAATTAGGTTTCTGTAGGTAAATCTGAAGACTTTAGGCAAAAATGTTTTCTTTCTCACCAAATATTAAGACCCTTAAGATTTTGTCACCTTTAACTATCAATTATTTATTATTATAATTTATATTATAATTATTTACAATATTGAGATTTGGTAATTGATATGAAATAAATTATAGCTACATAATTTTGAAGACAGTTTTTGTTTGTTTGTTTGTTAGGTATTTTAAAGCTAAAATAGCAAAAGTAGATTGGAATATATTTATTAAGACAATGTTTTTACTTTCATGTTCTTAGGCTTTTTAGGGTCTCAGTTGCTTCCTCAGAGGATTACAAAAATTCTTCTGTTACCAGCTTTTGACCCCTGTACTGAGTCTCTTTTCCCTCTTTGAATCAAGGTACCAATAAATGAGACCGAGTTCCTAGGGAGCAGTGTAGGAAGGTTTGCCTTTGGCCAAGAATGAGAGAAGTGGGAGACAGATTGCAAACCAACTCAACCGATTGGGAATAGACAAGTCATAGATAATTAGGAGAAAAGAAATGAGGGGGATGGACAGGCTAATAAAGGGAGGAGGATTCATGTATTTTCTGGGAATGGGTGGAGATTGTCAGGAGCCATTCTTTTTGTTCCTTAGATGGTTCTTTCTGGTAGTCCCCCATGGCAATTGTCAAAAGTCACAGGATGTCATTTAGCAGGTAGATGGGATAATAATGAAGTAAGAGGTTGTCTAGGAGTCACTCTGGCAGCCACCTTAGATCTAATGGGTTGTGGCTACGCCCCCTCAAGGGGAGCTTGTGTCCTCAATGATGAATAAGACTAGGGAGGGCAGAAATTCAGCCAAGGCACAGAGTCAGTATACTGGGTAACACATCCGTCTGGCGGGGGAGCACTTTTTATAAAAATAACTAGGACTAGTCATTGTGAAAACTCTTTGTAGACTGCTGTCTACTTGATTATATTGGATATAAAGACTATCTCCAACATGGAACATACCGGTAATGTAATAAACCAATAAATCTGGGTATAAGTGAATAGTGTGGGACTGTTCGTATCTGTGTTTCTATGGTGAAACATGCTACAGGGGAGAAGAGAGTCAGTGTTTCTGCCCCAAAGAAAATTATATTATTACCCTCAAGATAGCCCCAGACAGTTACAAGTAAATCGAAGAGAGGAAGACAGGTAACACAACAAAAACTTAATTACATTTAAGAAAAGGGAAAAAGACTTGGAGAAAGATGAACCCTCAATAGATACTTTTAAATTTTTTTTTTTTTAGTTGTAGTTGGACATAATACCTTTATTTTATTTATTTATTTTTGGTGGTGCTGAGTATCGAACCCAGCGCCTCACACAAGGCTAGGCAAGTGCCCAGGCCTCAATAGATACTTATTCAATGAATAAACAAAGAAATTGGACAGGTCAGCAGAGTGCAGTTTTGCTCCTTTCACTATTTCTGTGGAAAGCCTTGGGAAAGGCTCACCATGAGTTGGCAGAGATGGGAGTCTTGAGAGAAAGAGAGCTTCCTGGATTTTGAAAGAGATGCAGTGTATTCTTGGAATTCTAGTAGGTTTGCTGAGAGGGAGACAAAAGTAGGTTCTCCCCAGAACTGCTGATCTCANTTGGGGTTTGAACATAGTGGTTGGTTGCTCAATTTGATGAATACATGAATTACACTGTTTTTTTTGTTGTTGTTGTTTGTTTGTTTTGTTTTGTTTTTTTACTTTGTATCTGCAGGAGCCACGGTCTCTGGAAACAACAGAACACTCATTGATTCTGACAATAAATTTGTGAATCTGGCAATCAGTCAACTCTCTCTAGCTAGAGGGAACAAGACAATGGGTATTGTGACAGCTTATAGGCAATCCTGACAGTTTAGGAGAGTGTTAGGCAGGTCTCAGGAGCAACTGCAGAGGACCTGGGACCAGTTAGACAAAGGAAAAGCCTGGGATTACCTTTAGGCATTGACACATCTCTTTCTTTTTAGTGACTGTTAGCTCATTGCCTGAATGAAAAGCAACTCAGTAAGCAATTTAGTGTGTCTGACTTATTTCTGAGCCGGTATGTGCTACTTGGATATTGGGATCTCTTTTATCTTGGACTGTAATAAGTCTGAGGGGTTTGCATTCTCTTTGGGAGCAACTTTGTAGTAATCATTTAAAGTAGTCACTGTATGGTGAAAGTTGTCAAAAGAAGGTAAAATAATGCTCTGAATCAGAGACTGTCCTTATACATAATGCTGTCCCAATCCCAATGAACAGGATCATTCTACTCTCCAATAACAGACATGCACACGATGGAGCTTTATTATTTAATTTTGAATTTTGTGTTTGCAGTGGGGAGAGATTGGTACCAGTTGATTAGTGTTTCTTTCCCAATTTCCTTGCAAGATTTGGCATGTGTCCTAATGACGGGATGGAACATGAGTTATTAGTACCTACAAGACCTGGACACCACTCTTAACTTTTGTCACTCATTTGACTAATATTCATTGAGAACCTAGTGTCAATATCCCAAGCCAGGCATTCTAAGTGCTGAGAAAATAACAGTAAATAAAATAGATTGTGTTCTAGTTGAGGAAGATGGACAATACACATAGAAAATAAGTCAATTATAAACATTCAAAGTGGTGTAGAAAAGAAAAGTGAGTTCTGACAATATGAAAAAGAGATTCACCTTCTCCTCCTTCTCTTCCTCCTTCTTCTCTTTCTCCTCCTCCTCCTCCTCCTCCTCCTCCTCCTCCTCCTCATCCTGTTGGAGGGGGAGTACTGGGGATTGAACCCAGGGCCTCACTCATGCTAGGCAAGGGCTCTACCAGTGAGCTGTATCCCAGGCTTTTTACATTTTATTTTGACAGACTCAGTTTCCCAAGCTAGCCTTGAACTTGTAATCCTCCTGCCTCAGCCTCTCTAGTAGCTGAGATTACAGATAAGAGCCACCATACCTGACAAACTTCTTAATCTTTAGGGTACTGAGATTTGGGGTTACTTTTGTTGTGGAAATCTAGACTACCCTAACTTAGAAAATGGTCAAGAGTAAAATCAAGATGACCAATAAGGAGGCTATCCCAAGAATCTAGGTATGAGATCATGGTGCTTTGGACTTGGGGGAGGCCTCAGGGTAGCACAAAATGAAAAGTGGTTAGATGCTGAAAAAAAAAATATATATATATATTTACTGGGGTTTGAACATAGTGGTATATATACCACTATATATATATA
>NW_026000037.1:58991830-59068201 GCF_001458135.2 Marmota marmota marmota
CCAGTACTGGATATTGAACCCAGGGCTGCTTTATCACTAAGCTACATTCTGAAGATGAACCCAGGAAGGGGTGAAAGTTTGCTTTCCCTCAGGGCCCACAGTCACTGGGAAAGGATGTACTGGGAGAGGTTCAATGTTTGGCTAATTTCCCCTCCCTCCTCCCGAGCCACACTGTCCTTCCAGTTTTCTTGGGGAGCTGTCTTGTAGGAATAGTCTTGTCTTTTTAAAATATTTTTCTTTAGTTGTAATGGACACAATGACTTTATTTTATTTATTTATTTTTATGTGGTGTTGAGGATTGAACCCAAGGCCTTACACGTGCTGGGCGAGCGCTCTACCACTGAGCTACAGCCCCACTCCAGGAATATTATTTTCCATAACGCTTTAAGGAGCAACCAGTGAGGAATCAAAATCAAAAACAAACAAACAAAAAGGGAGAGTGTAGTGTGCAGGAGAAGGCAGACCCTCTGTACTTAGCTGGGCAGAGCCCAGGCTGCTCACCTGCACTCGCAGCCGTCAGGAAGAAGGACATGGCTCCTAGCCTCTCAGAGCTCCAGCAAGACAGGAGGATACAGTCTAGAGGGGCAATGAGAGCAACCCTGAGGCCTAACGGAGGGGTAGGAAAGAGTTTTCATTGCACAGAAAACCCTAGTGGCCCTGGTGGCAGGTTGGAAACCTTTGGATACTATTTCTTTCTTTCTTTCTTTTTTAATTAGTTGTAGTTGGACACAATACTTTTATCTTATTCATTTTTACGTGGTGCTGAGGATTGAACCCAGGGCCTCCCACATGCTAGGCAAGTGCTCTACCGCTAAACCATAACCCCAGCCTGTGGATACTATTTCTTGAAGAGGAAAGGGAAGATACATTTTTTTTTTTTTGAGCCACCATAATAATCTGTCAGTTCTGTTTTAGAGAAAGAACTAGTAGCAGGGAGGAGGGTGAATTTAGGGGAGGAGGGTGAATTTAGGGGAGACGATGAAAACTTGGTAGGTATTTAGGAGACCTTCAGCCAAGCTGGAGATTAGTCAGTCATCTCAAGTGGCCTTGGGATCAATACCCCAGGCACTTTTAATCAAGCTGGGATTAAGGGTTGGCAATCTTCCCTCCAGACCTGGCCCTTCACCTGTGTTCATCTCAGCCAGAGGCACCATGATCTACTCAGTGTTATTGCCAGTGTTATTACTCAGTGTTATTACTGTCATTTTGAACACCTCTCTTTCACCCAATGTCAAATCAGTCACCAATTGCTGAATATTGGGCCTCTTAAATATCTTGGAATTTGTTTGTTCCCCTCTGCTGCCCTACCACCCCTGGCCTCTTTAAAGTGGCTCTTGAAGACTCCCTCAGCTCAGAGATCATGCCTGAGGCAGTGAGAACATTTAAAAAACAGAAATGTCACTGCCCTGCTTTCTCTTCCTCCTGTGTTCGAATCCAGAAACTGAACTTGAAGGCTGTCCACAGTCTGATTTCTGTATCCCTCACCAGCTGGGCACAAACATTTGTTGAGTGAATGAATGAATGAATGAATGAATGGATAGATTAAGACTAAGTCTCATTTGGGGCATGTCACTTTAATAGTCTAAGCTTTGGTTTCCTTATTTGTATAATGAGAATAGTATTTTCCTCACTGGGACGTTGCTAAGTTAAGTAGTAAGATACCACACTAATAAAAATGTATTCAGCATTGCACAATACATTTAATCATTGTAAATGAGCCAAACCAGCACTTACCACAGAACCCAATAAATATACCCAGTGCATATTTGTTCATAATAAATCAGCACTTTGGGTTCTAATTATTGTAGGCTTTTTTTTTTTTTTTATCAAATTACCTACAAAACTCCATACCACTTCATTTAATGCCAAACAGAGAGCTGTACATAGTTATTCTCAGCATCATATTGCTGTTCAAACAATGTCATTGTTTCCAGCACCTGGGATCAAGTTCAAATTCTTCAGCTTGACATTTACATTTTCTTTTTTTTTCCTTTTTGACATTTGCATTTTCAATCTCTTAAACATACATCCTCTGTTCCTAAGAGCTAATCTTAAACAAAATTTACAGGTTTCTTTAAAATTTCAGGATCTATGTTAGGTGCTGATGTAGTTTCAATAATCAAGTGCTGTTGCATTCAAAGAAACATTGTCTGAGGAGGCCTAGACAATAGTAACTCCATTTTGGTCCTGGGACTCCATCTTGACCCGAAACCAAAACTTATAAACTGCCAAGAAAAAGAAACTTCAGATACCCTGTTCCCGCAACCACCCCCACCCCAAGGTCCCTAAACACAAAAAAAATTGTTGTTACCCAAGCACCTGCACCCAAGGTCAACTCCAGTTTGCTCTTGTTCCTTGTCTAAAAGATATATAAGCTTCCATTCAAGTGACACTGGCTGCTGCACCCCTCGACTGGACAGCCTGGCAGGCCAAGCCTGTCAATAAACTTTGCTTATCGAGTGTGAGACCCTGTCTTAAGAGATTTCTTTGAGGTTCCATCCCAACAAAAATGGCATGAAAAAGGACTTTCATTCTTTGTGCAAGATTCTCAAAGGACGTCAACAGGGATCACAGCCTGTGACAGTCATGGAGGAACACTGCTCAGGTTGCCACTTCAGGAGAACCTGCTGCAGGGAGCACAGTTGATTGACAGCCTCCAGCTACCACAGCTGGATTCTACACGGTGCTGGTGCTCTCGCTGTGGCCTTGCTTTAGCTAGGGTTGCACTCAGAGGCAGGTTTCTGGAGGGATCAGGTCCACTCCCCTAACCAACACACCTAACTCCTTCCTTTCTTCCTTCTCTACTTTTCTCCTTCCCCAGGTCTTACACCTGCATCAGATCTACAAAGTGGGAATACTATCAGTACACATGTTCACAGGGTTATTGTGAGAATTAAGTGGGTTGATGGAAGTGAAATGCTTAGGGGGTGCCTAGTGTAAAGTCAGTCTTTTCTGTTTCTATAGAATTAGCGCAGCTAATGTGTCCCACATAAGCCCAAGTGGGATGGGTTAGGGGCTCAGGCAGAGGACATGTCTGCTCCTCCTCCTTCTAAACCTTGATGAAGGTGTAATTAAAAGTTTGACTCTATTCTACCTTATCTATTAGTCTTACCCTCTTGTCCCACGGCTGAGCAGGTGAATAAGAAAGCCCACATGCTCCATCTGGAAGGAAGTTTAGTGCACACAAGCCCTTGGCCCTGCACGCCCCCTAGCCATATACAAGCCCAAGCCAGTTCCCCTCCTTGCTTTCTCTCGGGCCCTCTTCAGACTTTCTTGGCAGCCTGTCCTGCTCTCCCCAGAGAGCCTCGTTATGGGGAAAGAAAGCTTTTCATGCTCTCTTACTTTGGGTGAAGCATCCCTAGTCTGGACATCCAAACCAATGTTGGGTGGTGTGTGTGTGACCCATCCCACCTCCACCTGGTACCCCAGTGGACAGGAGACAGGGAGAACAGAAAACTGCCTTTTCATTTTCCTCACCCTTAACTATAGGAAGTTAATTCCCACTGTCCAAAGTAAAAACTTCCTGATACCTAACACCAAGCTAAGAGAAATACATTCTGTGTTGATTTTAAGCAAGAATCCTGCACTATTCTAAAGCCAGAAGAGGAGAGACCCTGCCCAAGAAATTTAAAATTTGACATTCCTTTTTTTTTTTTTTTTGGTGGGGGTGGGTACTAGGGATTGAACTCAGGGTCATTCGACCACTGAGCCACATCCCCAGCCCTATTTTGTATTTTATTTAGAGAAAGGGTTTCACTGAATTGCATAGAACCTTACCTTTGCTGAGGCTGGCTTTGGACTCTAGATTTTCCTGCTTCAGTCTCCTGAGCTGCTGGGATTATAGGCGTGTGCCTCTGCACCTGGCTGACATTTCTTTTTTTAGAAGCCATTAGAATCTTATTTATTTCTTTTTTGAAAAAAATATTTATTCTTAAGTTTTAGGTGCACACAATATCTTTATTTTACATTTATGTGGTGCTGAGGATTGAACCCAGTGCTTCGTGCATGCTAGGCAAGCACTCTACCACTAAGTCACAACCCCAGCCCCGAATCTTATTTCTTTAAGGAATTAAAAAGGAGTGAAAAGATAGGAAAGAAAAAAATGTGCTGTCACACTGTAAGGAAAGGGGAGGGAAGAAAATGAGACTTGAGGAGTTGACTATTATCTTGAGGACTTTCTATAAGCCAGACTCTGTGTTCTACATTCATCTAATACACACAATACCCCATGGGCTAGAGATTCCAGATCCTGCTTGACATATGAGGAAAATGAAACTCAGGCGGGTTAAATAGATTATCTGGGGTGAAGGGGCTAAGTCTACGCCCCTGCACCTCTTCCCCCTGGCTTCCCAGTGGTCAAGCCTTTGTGTAATCCCCTCTTGTTGAGTGTGGATGGGATTTGGAGTTGCTTCCCACCAACAGAATATGGTGAAGGTGACCGATGCCACCGCTGACATAGCATTATGTCATCCAAGTTTCCATCTTGCTAGCTGGTTGCTTTAGAGACTCTACGTGCTGGCTGAATGAAGTAGGCAGCCATGTTGGGAAAGCCGAGATGGCAAGGAACTGGCAGGCAGCCCCAAGGACCTGCAGGTGGCTTGCAGGAGCTTGTGTGCTGAGGACAGCCTCCAGCCAGAACAAGCGGAGACCCTCAATCCTACAGCCACACACAGATGGATTTTGCCAATAACCCAAGTGACCTTGGAAGAGTATTTTCCCCTGGCGGAACCTCCAGTTGAGTGTGCAGCTTGGCTGTCACCTCAGTTCAGATTTATGAGACTCTAAGCAGAGGACCCCGCTGTGCCTGAACAGAACCCAAAGACATGGTGAGGTAAAAATTTCTGTTGTTTTGGACGAATAACTCTGTGGTGATTTGTCACGCAGCGCTAGATGACTAATACATTACCCTGAAAAGTTTTTAGCATCTTCCAATTTTAACTTTCTAGCAACATACAACTTTATATAATAGCCCACAAGGTGTTGGCGAATGGCATTGCTGTCAAATGTCTTTGGGCTATTCCAGTTTAGTGGCTCTCAGATTCTGCTTGAGAAGCTGTTAAGGAAGGTAATAATAATCATGATATGCTTTAGCATGATGACACAGGATCATTGACATACTAGGGCTTAATGACAGCCTAATTGTCCACTTTCTTTCCGTTTATATACTCCAACTAGCTCTTTTTCTAATTTACATACAAGGAGTAATTTAATTTTCTTGCTTTGTTATTTCTGTATGGCTAAAATTCTTCCAATTAACATCTGGTATAAGGAATCCTATAGAGTATCTTAGTATCCTCCCCAAGACTGCTTATTCATGACAGTGCAATATCCTTGTAATATATACAATTATTCTAAAGTAATGCCACATCCTTGTGGTTAAATGCCACAAACTATGCAGGTAGGCTCCTACTATTATTTTCTCCTGTAAATTTCCAGCTTTCATAAGCCTCTGACATGTTAAGAATATTTCTTACATGGATATTGATTACACCAAGTCTAGCACTGGCCTTGAAAATCAGGATGGATCCAGCAACTGTCCTCATCTTTAGAACACACTGAGCGCTGATGCTCTGCCATCCAAGCCAAGCTCAAAATGTCTGTGCTAATTACAATACAGTCCTCTGAGATATTTAGAAATATTGATTCACCTAAATTAAGTTGGGTTTGCCCTAAGATAAGGTGTTTTTAGTCAGCCTTTTCACTGTTGTGACCAAAAGACCTGACAAGAACAATTTTGGGGGTGGAAAGAGTTTATTTGGCGCTTGTGGTTTCAAAGATTTCAGTCCCTAGATGGTTGACCCCACCACTCTGGGCCTGAAGTGAAACAGAACATCATAGTGAAAGGAGGAAAGCAGTTCAGGACCTGGCAACAAGAAAACAGAGAGAGCATCCTGCTCACCAGCACAAAATATATACTCCAATGGCACACCCCCAGTGACCCACCTCCTCCAGCCGCACCCTGCCTGCCTACAGGGACTGCCCAGTTAGACCCTATTGTGGTTAGAATTCTCATAATCTGATCATTCACCTCTGAACTTCTTGCACTGTCTAATACATGAGCTATCTAAATCATAACATTGGGGACCTACTTAAACAATTTATCTTTCAATAGATATGTATAATCCTTGTCCTGAGGACCTAATGATGGAAGAAATGACCCCTTGACTAACATTCTGCCTCTACGTAGTACAAGTCAACTGCCTAGCTCACTTGTATCACATGCTACAATAGTTATTATTTTAGAAAAAAATGCACAGTGTAACCTCACCATATGCTACTTGCTAATGAGAAGCATTAAAAATACTGTTCAAAGGGATTTACCATGGCAACTACGAGAAGTACCTCTTTGGAAAGCTGGAAACTCTATAAAATGATCAAAATTTCAGCATTTGTTCCTTCTGAAGTACAATCTGGGCATGAGACAAATGAACTCACCTCAGCCTAAAGTGACTTTCAGGCTACTGTGTGATTTTTATGGTAGAGTAAAAAGTCAACAAGATCTCCTTAGAGGGCTACATGAAATATTTCCTAAAATCAACTAATTTAATTTTGCACTCTGTTTATGTGTACCTATGTGCAGGTATGCATGGATATTGAGAAATACTGAGAAATACCCACTTTGTTCTACCAAACACTCAGAGCTCCCAATTTCTTCTCTTTTCTTTCTTTCCTTTTTTCTTATACCAGGGATTGAACCCAGGAGCACTTAAACACTGAGTCACATCCCCAGTCCTTTTTTGTATCTTATTTAGAGACAAGGTCTTGCTGAGTTGCTTAGGGCCTCACTAAGTTGCTAAGGCTGGCTTTGAACTCTCGATCCTCCTGCCTCAGCTTCCCAGATCCTCTGGGATTGCAGGTATGTGCCACCCTACCTGGCCCAGGACTCCCAATTTTCATGCTCACCAGACTTATGATCATGTTCCTGCTCCTTCCTTTTCTCTCTCCCAAGAATCCCCTGATCTCATGGAGGGAATATCTGTATATATAGAGAGATGGATGGATGGATAGATAGATGATAGATAGATAGATAGATAGATAGATAGATAGGGGGTTTTGGGTGAGGGTGCAAATGTCACATCATCAAGGTGTGATGCATATGCTAGGTAAAATTATTATAAAAGAAAAGCATCTTCCTCCATAAGGTCAGCACATTCATTGAAACTACTACCACAGAGCTCCCACCTCAGAAAAGGAGCTCCCATCTGTGTTCTCCCTCATTTGTTAACTGCATTATCCTGAGAATTCCTATTTTTATATTCTCTTAAGTCCATGGTTTGAGCTTTAAGGTGCATAAGAATCACCTGGAGGGATAAAAACCAGATTACTGGGCTCCACCCCCAGAATTTTTGGTTCCACAGGGCTGGGGGAACCTGAGGATTTGCACTGGTAAGGAGTTCTCAGGTGACCTTGTGCTGCCTGGTCCTGGGACCACAGTGTGGGAACCACTGTTTTAGGCATATTGGAACCAGCTGAAGAGATATTAACAAGGACACCCAGGCTCCTCCCAAGAACAAAGAAATCAGAACCTCTTAGGGCTGGGGGGAGGGGAGCCATCCTAGAAACTGTCTTTTTTTTTTCTTTTTAAAGGATGCTCCCCAGATGATTCTAATTTGTGACTAAGTTATGAAACACTGGAAAGAGAGTTGCTAATGTCAAACAAAGGGGTAAGTAGAAGTGAAATTTGAAGATAATTCCTTGGGTCAAACCCTCTTCTATAGACTTTACAAATTTTGGGGATTTTAAAAATATTTTAGAGACATTTAAAATATTTCAAAAGCCACTGCACATTAGTGTGTGTCCCTGGAATTTGTTGGCATTCGATAAATGTTAAGGAACAATAGCAGTTATAATGACAGAAACTTTTCACTCCTGGTCGATACAACTGGGTGGCTAGAAATTTAACTATGCAATTGTTTTTATGGTGAGATAAATGTTACGATTATTCATGAAAGAATAAAAATGAGCAGAATTTGAGCACAATGAGAACTTAATAAATAGCATGGCAAACATAATCATTATCAAAAGAATAATTATCAGGAGATGTCTGTTGAGTAGAACTAGAGCTTCTCTGTGAATCCGAGCTATAAATAAATTTGGGCTTGGAAACGGATTTCTCAATTCCTGCAGTCAAATGAATTTTTTCATATTTTTTTCTAAGTCACCTGGTTTTGAGCACAGACCTTGCCCGACTTTTTACATTTTTGGTTGTGAAAGTTAAAAGCAGTGCCAAAAGCAGTACATGGATTCTTATTCCACTGGACCACCCAGACTCTGCAGGAGGAAGTCAGGTGACTATGACCTATTTGCTGGGCTGACTTCTGTCTTTTCAGATTTGTTATTCTGCTGTCTTGTGCAACACTTGGCACGAAATAGGTCCTTCACAAATATTTACCAAATCTAACTAAATATGTTTGCCCTATTTCAGCGGAAATAAATGTGCTTCTTTTCTTTTTTTATTTATAATTTAATTTTTACTTGTAACAAAGTAATAGATGCACATAGAAAAATCATGGCTTTGAACTAAATCCACTGGCCATTTGGTCTACCCACTCACCCCTCAGAGTCTGCCCTCCAAACACAAGCACGGTCGGCTCTGCCTAATGTTGTTTCTTCTGATATTTCTAGCCATATTTGTGTGTAAAGGTCACCACAAAAGATGGTCTCGATAAAAAACGGATATGTTTTAATTAAAACATCAAGCTGAGTTTAATGAAAATGTGCCAGACAAGTGGCAACTGTCCAAATAATTTCAATCAAATGAATTCCCCGAGTCCCCTGAGTATTTGGGTTTTATAAAGTGGCTGGGGAGGAGTTAGTTATGGTGGTTGATGGAAGAGTTAGAGGCAGAATCCGGGCAAGAATTGATGGAGCTTTGAAAATCAAGGCACATCCAGGATAATTGGCTTGTTGCATGCAGTGAGGTTAGTTGTTTAAGCAGTGTGTGATTCATCTTTCCAGAGCACACGAGTTGGAAAGAGCTGCTAACTAGTTCATCCTGAATTTAATTTTGTTTTGTTTTGTTACACAGGGTTCTAATCTGTACCTCTGTTGGGTTAAATTTTGCTTTACGTATTTGGAGTACAGATAGTCTCTGACCTATAATGGTTCAGTGTAATGATTTTTCACTTTTGCAATGGTGTGAAAGCAATGCAAACTGCATCTTGAAATCTGAATTTCTGTCTTTTTCTGGGCTAGTGATATATGATCCTCTCTCATGTTGCTGGGCAGTGGCAGCATGATCACTAGAAGGAACCACCTAGAGTGCAGTCACTAAGGTACGATGTTCAGTAGTTGAGGTGCTTCGAATGCAATTTCAACTTACAACATTTTCGACTTACAATGGGTTATCAGAATGTGACCCCATCCTAAGTTGGGGAGCACCTGTATATCATTAGATACATGCACAATTAGAACTGTTATGTGTTTCTGGTAAGTGGAGTCTTTATTATTGGAAGATGTTCCTTGTTATTTTTAAATAGACAGTATTCTATTTTTAAAGAGACAGTATTCATAACTAGACTTATGTAGGTATTTACTGTGTTAGCTGAAATCTCTTAACTTTGCTGAAGAGTTCCCTTTAGTATTTCCTTTAGTCTATATTTGCTGGTGACAAATATTCTTAGTGTGTGTTTGTTGGTATTATTACTATTTCTTCTTCATTTTGAAAATACTTTTACTGTGTATGTTATCTTCTGACTCAAAGAATTTCCATTTGCTTCTAGTCAACAGCAACTAGGTTAGGGGCACCAGTAATACCAATTTACTTTATTTGAATGAAGGACTGAAGTGACTCAAAGCTGACCTGGTTTTTTGTTTGTTTGTTTGATGTTTTGTTTTGTTATTTATTTATTTATTTTTGCATTACAATTCTTAATACACCTTTGGTTTTGTTTTTTAATTCGCCCATGCACCTGTGGTATAGTGCTTCAGGGTTCCATGCTAAAGACAGAGAGGTTCCCCAGGCCCCTCTCAATGCTGGACTCTGAATTAAAACTCTTGTCTCTGTTCCTGCATTAGTCTACCAAAAGCTCCCACTCAGCTTCTCTGCTTTTTAACTGTCTTTTTTGAAACTAGCAAATGCCTCTAAAAGAAAAGCAGCCAAAACTATTGGGCTGCACTCTGTAGGTTTGTTCCTTCTCCTGGATTTTGGCTCTATAATCCTTTACTTCTTTGAATGCACTCAGACTTTTTTTTTTAAGTTACATGCAGCTTTTTCTAGCCACTTTCAATGGGATGGATGGTCTGAATCACTTAGACTACCATGATTAAAGGCAAAACTGTTGGTATACTTCTCAGATTCCCTTGGCAAAACCTTTTCCATGTCCACTGACCTGAAGGAAGAAGAATAGCGTCCCCCTGAACTATCAGATTCTAGGGGCTGGGGGCGTGGTTCAGTGGTGGAAGTTGTGCTGGGCAGGCCTAGGTTCAATCCCTAGCACCAAAACCAAAATAAAAATATTAGGTTCTAACCCCTGGTCTCTTTTAATGTGACCTTGTAAGGAAAAAGGATCTTTGTAGATGTGATTGAATTAAGAATTCTGGCATGAGGAGGTTATTTTATCTGGGTGTGTCCTAAATGACATCACAAATTTCCTTATAAGAGAGGAGCGGAGGGAGGACAAGGTGGTATGAAGATAGACCCATAGAGTAAAGCGAGGCAAAGGATGCCAGCAGCCACTAGGAGGCAGAAACGTCACGGAATAGACTCTTCCCTAAGTGCTCTGGAAGGAGGGTAGTCCAGTTGCCACTTTCATGTCAATCCTGTGATACTGACTTTGGACTTCTGGCTTCCAGAACTGTGAGAGAATACATTTCTATTATTTTACGCTACCAAGATGGTGGTGTTTTGTTACAGCAGCGGCAGGAAATTAATATGAACACAGATTGTGCCCATCAGTCATCTTTATATCTTTTCCCTAACTTAATTAGACATCAAAGACTTGGGAGATCCAAAGCCTTGAATCTGTGCCCCTCAGAAGCACATGGAATACAAATATAAGTAATTCTGACCCTAGCAGATGACAAGAGTGGAGACAACTAAAGTGAGGATCGGAGAAATATGGGGGAGGGAGAAATCAAGGTTGACTGAAGGAACCCAGGACATCACCTTAGATAGGATAGTATTTAAAGAGCTTCTTTCGCCTTCTAGCTTTTGGTACTTTGCATATTATGCAGGGTTTCTTTGCTTTTTCTCTCTTCTAGTGACTTTCATTTCATTTAACAAATAACTGTAAAACAGAGTTTAAGAGTGTTATTATTGTTCTACTTCTCCTGAATCTATTCATTGCTTGACATGGCTTTGGAGACTAGATCACTTCAAGAGTCCTAGAACGATACCAACAGTGAGACCTCTGTTCTGATGCTCCTGTGACTCCCAGGGACCTTCAGTGAAAGAAAGGCAGCTGACAATAGTTGAAAGGGGCTGTTTTCCATAGGGGTGTGAAAATCTGGACACACTAATGCCACTTGGAGGTTTGTGTCAGAATGACCCAGCTGGGATAAAAGAGATTGCCCCATGTCTTCTAAGAATATAGAGCAGCTTAGGGGGTACCTGGACAATCAAAGGGTTCTGTAAAAGGAAGTAGCATTTCCAGAGGAGTCCACAAGAGGGCAGTGTTACAGGAAGGATCTGTTTCTACACAGAGCAAGAGTGCTCCTGAGAGCAAGTGCATACTGTTAAGCACCTAGCCAAAGCCCCAAAGCTTAAAATATGCCACACTCAGCCTCACAACACCCACATGCTTATGTGTTGTATTTTATCACTTACTCATCTGATAATACTTATAGGACCCCCCCCCCCATGTGTACAAAATGATAACGTGTGTAGATAGACTCCCTCCCTAGTCTGTCTCCCAGTTGGGGAGGCTAAAGGAGGAACTGGTCACATACAACTGCCGCCATATGGCGTGAGGGGTGTTCTATAAACTTTCCCCTACTTTGAAGGTAAAAAGTGACGGAGTGCTAATGTCAACCAAACAGTCAGATATCAAGCCAGGGATATGCCAGATCTGTAAGGCCAAGGAGGAACAGGACAGCCAGGGACTGCTAACTAATAGAGAAAACAGGGCCCAGCAAAAGAGTTAACAAATCTAGAGGACTCCACAACCAGAGAAAGAAAGATTTAAGAATATTAATAAACAGACTGAGGGGAAATTGATGATCTCATATGCCATTTTGTGTTAATGTTCATTGGTAAGCTTGGAAAGGGCAGATTTGTTCATACCTATTTTTTTTTTAACTAGGGCTTGAACCCAGGGGTGTTTTACCACTGAGCTATATCCCTAGTTATTTTTATATATATATATATATATATATATATATATATATACTTATTAATATATATAATATATATATTTGCTTATTAATTAATTTATTTTTTATGTGGTGCTGAGGATCGACCCCAGTGCCTCACACATGCAAGGCAAGTATACTATCACTGAGCCACAGCCACAGCTCCCTAGTCTTTTTTATTGTGTTAATTTGAGACTGGGTGTCACTAAGTTGTTGTGGGTCTTGATAAGTTGCTAAGGCTAGCCTTGAATTTTTAATCCTCCTGCCTTAGCCTCCTGAGTAACTGGGATTACAGGCATGCACCACCATGCCAGCTCTATTAAATTTTCAGATTTGGTCATATAACGCCTAATGACAGGATACATTCTGATAAATGTGTTATTAGGCAAATTTGTTATTGTACAAACATCATAGAGTATACTTACACAAACTAAGACAGCTACAATGATATCATCTTCTGGGACCAGTGTCAAATATCTAATCCATTATTGATTGTAAAATTGGTATGTGGTCCATAACTATTTAAGCCAGCGAGTCCTCTTGTAGGAATGCAGCCCTCAAAAAAATGCCCACAAAAGTTCCCCAAGACATAAATCCAAGAATTTATTGGACCTAAATAATTTCCTACAGGTTAATCTTCCTATAGAATGATTCCTATAGGATTCCTGATTGTATAGCCCTTTGTATCATTAATTCTTGATGTTCTAACTCTGTACAAATCTTGACCTTTGTCTGTCCCTAAGAATTCTTGAGTGAAATTTTCTCCATCTACTCTGTGCTGCCACTGTTACCTGAGTACAGCTAATGCCACTATACCATAATTCCAGGATTTCTGAAAGATCTATTAGTCTGATACAAATTTTTGCTCAATCCTGGTGTAGAGTAAAATTATTGTAAGCGGGCTGGGATTGTGGCTCAGCGGTAGAGCACTCGCCTAGCACGGGTGGGACCAGGGTTGGATCCTCAGCACCACATAAAAATAAAGGCATTGTGTTGTGTCCCTCTACACCTAAAAATAAATATTAAAAAAAGAAACCCAAGACTAGACAATTTATTTAAAAAATACTGTAAGCTCCTAGTACTTAGATTTAATCTTCACTAGATTTAAATTATATATCAGATTGCCAGTTTTAATAATGCTTAATAAGAAATGTTGAATGAGAAAGCTATTTATACAAGTAACTTCATGAATATAAAGCACTGGATTAACCATTACCCTTTGTTTGAAAAGGAAAAGGATAAAAGACTATTTATGAAGCAGTTTCTATGCAATTTAAATTAAACATACTTATTCTGTATTTTGCCTTCATAAAGCCTGTGGAAAAGGGCATAGAACTCATTTATATTATTGAGAATCCTGGGGGTACAGACGTTAAAGAGATGTTTTATTTTGAGAACTTTGTAGATCACATGCAGCTGCAAGAAACAGTACAGAGAGATCCCACAGACCCTTCCTCCAGTTTCCCTCAGTGGTGACATCTTGCAAGAGTACAGTATGATGTCAGTGACCAGCAATCTGTATGTTGACATTGATGCAATCAAGCTGCGGAACATTCCAACTGTCACAAGACTCTCTCCTGTGGCTCCTTCCATTTTCCTCCGACTACTTAATCTTTTGAAGCAATGACTCTGATCTCCATTTCTGTAATTTTGTGCCCTTTTAGGCTTGCCTTTTTCCACTCAGCCTAATTCTCTGCTGATTCATCAGTTTCAAGTGTGTTTGTAAACATTTATTGTAGCATTTTATGTTAAAATCATCTCTGTCGTCTTGTCTTGGTGTCTGTTGATTGTCTTTTCTCACCTACTTTAAGTATTGTGTTAT
The DNA here is from genome assembly GCF_001458135.2 of Marmota marmota marmota. Lineage (NCBI taxonomy): Eukaryota > Metazoa > Chordata > Mammalia > Rodentia > Sciuridae > Marmota > Marmota marmota. Next base: position 59,005,944 of record NW_026000037.1, read on the forward strand.
ATGACTCTGAATTCTGTTTACACCTTCTGTTTTAGCCATTCTAATTCTCCTTTGGCAGGGTAAGGGGGCAGAGAAGCCTCCTCATTGCTACAGGTGGGGGTAAAATTCCAGGTTTCCCAGTCAGCCTCCACTGACACCCTTGAGGAGAAGGGGCTCTTTGTCACTGCTGATGAAGGGGGGAGGCCCTGCTCCCCACCAGGCCTCTGCTGATACCATCTTGGCTAGCAGCAGTAGGAATGCCTCATCACTGCTTCCTATGTGGCCTCTGTTGATACCACAGGGGTAGGGAGGTGGACTTGTGACCTCTGGGAAGTGACACAAGTAGCAGGCCTCCTCTGATGGCACCCCAGTGGAGAGGGCAGGTTGTGGGGCTTTCAAAGTTCTTGCACAGTCTCCATTGCCACCAGAGTGGGTGGAGACTTCCCCACTGCCTGTTAGGGATGAAAATGCCGGGCCCCCAACCTGGTCTTCTCTGATAGGTTGGAGCACTTTGTCATTATAGTTAGGCATGGCTGGAGGTCTAGGCTCCCTAGTTGACCTTTGCTTGCACAGGTAGAGTGGGACTATGTGTTTTATATGAGTATTTAATTCTGTCCTAACTAAAGAAGTATAGATGTTGCCCTTGTGGTTGAAATGATAACTATTCTAAAGGCACAACTGGGCTGAGGATGTAGTTCAGTGGTAGAGCTTGGCTTAGCATTCTTTTTTTTTTTTTTTTTAATTTTTTATTGTGGGTTGTTCAAAACGTTACAAATTTCTTGGCATATCATATTTGACACTTTGATTCAAGTGGGTTATGAACTCCCACCTTCACCCCATACACAGATTGCAGAATCACATCAGTTACACATCCATTGATTTACAAATTGCCATCCTAGTGTCTGTTGTGCTCCGTGGCTTAGCATTCTTGAGGCCCTGAGTTTAATCCCTGGCACTACAAAAATGGGGGAAAAAATCAAAAAAGAGTTTAAAGGGACAGCTAAGTTAAGTGTGTGGTCCAAAAGTATTCAAAAGCCATTGAATTCAAAACCAAGGAGCAATAACCTGATTTTTAGTATCTCTCCCAAAAAAAAGGCAAACAAATTCCCATTTATCATTGCTGAAAGTGTCAAATAAGAGTAAAATTATAGGGTAACTGAAAAGGAGCTTTTGGTACAGAGTCCAGGTTTTATGTTTTAAATAGAATGTTTAGATTAAATAAATATTAACCTCAAAATGCCTCATTTTAATAGGAGTTTCACTCAGTGGTTAAGAGTGAAGGGAAATGATAACAATAAACACTGTTAACAGGAACCTGGTGTCATTTATAAACATCATCAATTTTATGGGCCTTCTAGAAGGCTGTGATTTACATGCATAATAACTGTATCTTCCTGTACAAGTAAAATTCAGATCAATTTCCTCCTCTCATCCCTGCCTCTCCCTCTCTCTCTCCACACACACACACACACGCACACACACACAGACACACACCCACTGAAGTAGTCTTATCACATACTACATGACTTTAGATCTTTTATGTGCCTTATTTGTAGGAACTTGACAATTTAAAGATTGACTATAACCTTCATTTGGCTGGAAGAGAGTGTGAGTGCCTAAAAGTCATTAGCTGGTCAGCTGCACTTTTCCTAGCCGCTAGCTGGAGAGCAGAGCTTGCTGGGACTCTGTTGCCAAGTCTCCTGGGCGCTGCCAGGTTTGTAGGTGCTTGAGCTCCAAATCTGGGATGGATCAACAGCAACAACAAATCTAAAATCTCGTAACTGTGTCCTTCCTTGGGTCCTGTGGTCCCTGGCCAGTCTGCCTCCTTCATTTCATCTTTCAGAATCTTTTATGTTTACTTTATATATGATGTTCAGTGGTTTGGATTATACATAGTAGGAGGCATAGAAAGAAGTATGTCTACACCATCTTCCCAGGAACAAAAATCTTGAGCAGCATGAGTCAATAATTACTATCTCTAAACCATTGGCTCATAACCATGAAGCATATATGTTTATTGTATGGAACTTCATTTACTAGAAAGTATAAGTCTGTTCACTTTAACTTCAAATAGGTACATATAAGTAAGAAAACAAAATTTCCACAGTAAATTGAATTTATGTCAATGGAATTTTATTATCAGCATTATAATAACTATGATTTTCATTTTTTTTTGGTGCTGGGGATTGAACCCATGGGTGCTAAACCACTAAGCTGCATCCCCAGCCCCTTTTGTATTTTATTTAGAGACAGGGTCTCACTAAATTGCTTAGGGCCTTGCTAAGTTGCTGAGGTTGGCTTTGAACTTGTGATCCTCCTACCTCAGCCTCCCCAGCCACTGGGATTACAGGCATGCACCACTGCCTGGCACCAATAACTATGATTTTTATCCAACTAGTATATAAGAACTGTAGAGTAGGAGAACAGAGTGCTTCAGCAGTAGGAACCTCCATGGGGGAGAAAACCTTTGGAGAAACTGCCAACAAGACGTAATAATAGGAACACAGATAACTAAAAAAAACTATGGTTATTAGTAACTCTAAGGAAAACAAAAGCATTAATAATATTTAAATTGACATAATAATGTAAACACCAATCATCCACTGACCTGGAGGAGCATACAATCAGGGGAAGTGTGCGAGTGAGTCTTGGTTCAAGAGAGTTAAATCATCAACTACTTTCATAGCCTCTCACTAGATAATGACTATAATAGGTAAATTAATAATCAATAGTATACAGATATTATTTATAAATGTGGAAATAAACCCTAGAAGAAACAGCTAAGGGTTGATCACTGTGGTCTGTTGTAAGTAAGAGAAGGGATTAAGAGATGGCTGGGAAAGAGATTTGTGCATCTTTTTAAAGAACCAGTTAGATAATTTTCTTTTTTAAAATCTTTGCACATACAATGATTTCATAAAAAATAAAATGCATTAGAAACTAGTGGAAGATATTTTTTTATATGATGAATGGAGAAAACAATACATCTATTACCCTGCTACCCTAAGCTGCTCATGGGCCACCTCCTCTCTGGAGTCCTAGCTTCCTGCTGTCTTGCTGGACCATCTCTCCTCCCCTCCTTCCTCCACCCTAGCTCCTCTCAGTTTCTCAGCCCCTCACCACTGCAGAACCTTAAACATACTATTTTCCTATGAAGAGGAATACACATTCTTGTCTTACATTTTATCAAAGACTTGGCCTGAGTGTTGATTCCAGAGCCAGCTCTCATCCCGAGCACAGTAAGCTTTGAAGTTGATTCTTACTTGATTTCAGTAAATTGTTCATACATTCTTTATGATGATGACCTTGGCACATAGAACAGCCTTCATTTGGCCTGGTTCCAATATGCACCAATTTCGTTTACCAGTTTAGCTAAAAAGTATCAGTTCTCCAAGAGCAAGGTTCAAATTTCAGTTGCCATGGTGCTGTGGTTTGAATTTGTTTCCCAAAGTTCATGTCTTGAAAGGTGAGACCTTTAAGAGGTGATTAGGTGATGAGGACTATGAATGGTTGTCATCATTATTAAGGAGGTAGGTTCATTCTCGAAAAGCGGATTTATTGTAAAAGAACTGCTAGTTCTTCAGCCTACAAATCACTACATAAATAACAAAGATGCATCACCATCAGTAACTAATCACATCACTTTTTTCAAAATCTGTCCTCACTTGGTCATTGCACATATGTTATTCCAGTTAGTCAAGGAAAGCCAAGCATGTAGCCATGCTGTCTTCTGATATGATAAACCCATGTGATATTTTACACAGATAAGTAAAAAAGATGAAATTGCAGCAAAGAAACATGATAATACTGGAAATCAGAATCAAACAGAAGAAATAGCTGCCTGTGGGCATGTTGATGCCACCACCACAGGACAGATTCTCCTCAGCCAGGGGTGCTCAGTGCAGGTGAACTCATCAACAAAACTGAGAGCAGTGGTTGTGACGAAGCTATACAAAAGAAGTGGTGCTGACAGGGAACTTCACACGACAGGAACTCTTGGAGTTAAGCTAGCATATGTGAAAGGCACAATGTGATATAACAAGGAAAGTGCAACGCATAACATGTTAGAAGCCCATGCAGATTTAGAACACGGTAGGACAACTAGCTAAGGCACAGAGGATGCTGGTTTCCTCTGGTAAGTTCTATTCCAGGAAGACTGTGAGCACTCTTCAAAATACTCTTGAAAAAAATTTTTTTTACAAAGAAATAAAACATTTTAATTCTCAATATTTGTAATGTTTAATGCGAAAGCTAGTTTTACTGTATTTTTGTTTGTTTGTTTCATTTCTGCACACATTTGTAATGGACAGGAATTTTAGTTTCTGACTGAAAGTGTGAAAAGGTCACGGACGACTCATAATCTTACCAGTGATCATTGAGATTGCTTTGCATAGTTTTAGCTGGCAGTCATCTTTATGTTCTTCACTACTGTGCAAATCAAGGACAGCCTGCAAATGAAATCAAGAACTTTATGTTTCTTCTTTTTTCCCTATCCCTGCCTGCCCTCTGCTGGAGGTGCCAGAGATTAGTGAGATTCTCCAGACTGTCAAGCTACACAGAGGTGGTTCTCTATCTTTTATTCTCCTCTGCCTTCCCCACCACCCTGGAAGGATGCAGGATGTTCCCAAGCCTAAGCAAGGATGCTCCAACCCTGCTTCAGGTAGTCACTACATCCACACTGTAGAGAGGACTCTGGTGCCATTAGGCAATCATATCATGTAACTAAGTTCTGTCAATTGAATTCTGTGCTCCTAATGTAACCTAATACAAGCCTATTATTGGAAGGGACATTGGAAGTTATTTAGTCCAACTGCTGGCTAATGCCAATGTTCACTTTAAAACTAAAATTTTTTTATGGCTTGTAAATGTGACCTCAGGGAGCATCACCTTTCAGCCTAGATTGGATTTCTGATTTATGCCAAAGTTTTCCTGATACTTTTTTCTTTTGTTCCATTTCTGCAATGGTCCTTGCTGACTGGATAATTACTTCTGGAAATGTTCCATTTTAATAGCTACATAAAGCTGTCTCATGTGATTAATGTAAAGAACTGTACTATTTCTAGAACTCCCAGATCTGTTCCCAGACTATTTGAATTCCGAGACACTGCCTTAATTTCCTTCTATCCCATCCTTACAGTTTATAGTCCCCAATCATGCAATATGACTCTTTACCCAGTAGTTTATAGAAGCTGGGTCCACAGGAAATGCTTAATCAATAATTGTTCAATGCTGACTAAACTAACATATGGTCACGGACACACAAGGATGGTTCAGTAGATGACAGAATGCATATATGACAGTGGTCACATAAGAGTATATTGTCTAGTGACATGGTAGCATCTTAGCTCGTATAAGAAAACTCTATGATGTTCTCACAATGATGAAGTCACCTCACGATGAATTTCTCAGAGGGAATCTCCATCATTAATTTCCCTGAATTTCATTTCCTTAATGGAAGTAAACAAGGCTATTACACAGCAAAGAGAATAGGAATCCAGATACAGGCAAATTGTGTTATGTATAAACTTAGACAAAGCTGTCAAGACCTTTCTGCTCAAAAGGAGGGAAATACTATAGCGCACTTAGGAATATGGACTTCTAAAATTCTTTCATCTGCCTATCTCATAGATTTTTTGTTGAATATGTAGATTTATATCATGTAAATATATTTACATTTAGTTACGTAAAACAGATCAACATATTTATACATATTTATGTGAAGTAAGTAGTCATTTTGAGACAGTAAAGATTATAGGTTTAGAACATAAAGTCAGAACCAATCCCTTAAACCTCTGAAATTCTAAATTATCTGTTCTGTTCGAACCCATAGATTTTCAAGTTTCTGTAATAAATTCTGACAAGTATAAAAAGAACAAGATAAATGAGTGTTTTTATTTCCAACCCATATTGTTAGTTCACATGTAACTTAATATACAATTTGGCATGCTATTAAATAGATTTTTTTCTTATATGAATTCTATAGACACTGCTGACTACAAGGAAAGTTATTATTATGCTCATTTATATTTGGAAAAATGAAGACAGAAAACTGAAAGAAATGACTACTTTAATACCAGGTCTGGAAACAGAACTCTAGGACCACTGATTTATTTTACTTCATTATAGTGATAATTTTTTTCTTTTGCTTGCATACTCCCTAGAATAGTTTTGAAGAGCAATATGCTTTCACACATCTTTGTGTTAACATTTGAATAATTTTCCTCATATATTTAAATAGCAACAAAGCATATAATCATATTGTAGGTATTGACACTTTTAACAAAAACCTATTAACACTCTTTTCAATGTATACAATACAATCTAAATACCAAAACATTTTATATGGACTGTTATTAATTTAAAAAATACATGAAAAACCTCTTTTCTAACATTAGCTACTTTTGTAAAAAAGTTTTATGTTTTCTCTTGAAGCCAAATTTTCATTTTACTTTATCCACCGAATTTGTTCTTTATATTTGAAAGTTTAAAAATAGTAATGGCTGTATCATACTTTTCTCCTACAAAAATATATATGTTGAAATTCAAAATATATGTTTCAGATATTTCCTATATTTATAAAGCTTTTTATATTCATAAAACAGAAGGGTGAAGTTTTCATCTGGATTGGGTTATCACCTTCTTATAATACAATTGGACATAAAATAAATACATTATTAAATTTGATAATTATTAAATATAAGTAAAAGTTTACTGGAACTGTATCTTTTAAGGAGATGAATGGAGTTTTTTTTAGTTCAAAATCAATACATGCATACATATTATTTATTGCTAGGATGTAAATGAATTCTGCATTGGCAACAAAAACAAAATTATTGATTATTTTCACACACATGGCTTATAAAAATTGTATTAATGATTATTTCTAGTAGATTCCACAATCCATTCTCATTAAGCCAATAAACATCTAAATAAGTACATTGTAGGATAGAATGAACTGATACCAAAGTGTTTGAGCAATAAGAGGTAGCAGTAAATACATCCAAATGAACAATGAATATAGATTTTATATAACTAATTACCCACTCTGTTGTTGTGTGTGTGCAATGTTGGGAATCAAACCTCTCAGTGACCTCCCCAACCCCTGTAACCCATTACCTTTATGAAAGAGTTAATTATAAATTTTCCTTTTGAGTCTGACTGGATATACAGGAAAGAATAAAACATGAACTCACTTCCCGTGTGTAGTCCTGACACTTAAAAATGTAATAACAGTACCAAAAACAGAAAGAAAAAAAAAGTAATGTTGATCAGTAGGAATGACTGTGGCCATTTTTACTTCTTCTTTCTTGAATTGCACACCTGAGCCCCAGGCCAGTGTTTGATGGAGGCAGCCTCACCATAGGCACTGAGACCCAGGGCAGGAGTCCCTGTGGGCGAGAGGATTGCTCTTATTTTGTGAGGTCAGGGAAAAGTGACTGGGCATAGCGCCTTTATGAAACACGTGGTCTCGGGCAGATCAGGTTTAGGCAGGAGTATATACAGGAGTTGAGGACCTGGAAGATGAGCTCCCTTAAAACCACCCAAGATTGCACGCCCTTTAGAGAACTCCCCAGTCACCCCAATTAGAAGACCACAATAGAGACCTCTGAGACCCATAGTGTTTTAAGTTGCTGCCAATCTTTTAGAAACTCAGGGATATGAAGTCTGCCTAGGAAGTTTAACCAGCCGTTCTATAAGAGACTGTCACTCAGGCTTGAATCATTGTGTAACAACTGCCTTGCTCAGGTGACTGTGCTGACTGGCTGCTCAACCTGCGGAGTGGGGCACAGACAAACAGCTCAATGGAAAACTATCCAGTGCCTTCAGTACCTTTCCATTTTTGAATAAACATTTATTTCCATGAGAAAAAAAAAAAGAAGTTATAAAATGTGAACTGGCCCCTCAATGGGGGTGGGAAGCAGAATATGAAAAAATCAGGGCTTTATTTTTTAAAAACATTTACTTGCCCTACATATTGACCTTCATCTTTCTCAGTCTACACCCTTTCTACAGGCTTAACTAAAATACACGCTTAGCACTAAAATATCTGATTAGGTTGGTCTCATCTTCCAACTTAATAAATAATAAATTTTCTTATTGCTAAAATAAACACATACATAGGTGTCCAAAAATTGTGTTTTTCAGATTTACTTATACCTATGATAATAACGTGTATTCACATGTAGCTGTTTAACAAATCCAGAATACAGAGGTAAATATAGAGATTGGATAAACTGTGATTCTGCATTTCAGAAAATAAAATAATATTGTCATGTTGCTAAGGAAGTTTGTATTTAGTAGGAACAAAACTTCAACAGTATTTTCCATTCCTCTCAGTTCTATGAAACAATCTCTTATAATCCAATACAATTACAACCTGAAATTAGTTGTCATACTTATTTTTATTTACCAATGCAGGGATCCCTATCTGTGAACCCCACCAGAAACTACTCCCGGATTCCTTATGCTCAGAAACTGAGATAATAAGAGTTTGTTGTTTTAAACCTGCAAGTGTTTGGGTCATTGGCTGCACAGCACTAAATCACCCATTAACTACTTTTAGTTACTGTGCTTCCTATTGAAACTATTACTTAAAACAAAACAAAATAATTGTCCTTTAGTCCAAGTTGGTCATTTTTAACTAGAACATTTGTTGCCATTAAGGAAACATGTCCTAGCTTGGCGGATCTTGAAGGGGTGGTTCCACCCTCCTCCTACCTTAGGGGCAACCTAGAGCTTTGTGAGGGGGATTTTTGTGGTTCTCAGAAAGATTATGGAGCTCATTGGCTTCTATGGGTGGGAGCTAAGGGTGTTAGGTATCCTGCAAGGTGGAAGATACTTCATTTCAAGATAGGAAAACCATTATATAGCAATTGTTTTAAAAGAAGGGTGTTGCTCCAATCAAGTTGAGAGCTACTAGCCTAAAGAAGGGACTGTTACATTTTTCATGGGGAAGGCACAACAAAATCTGCTAATGTGTTTTTGAAATGGTTCATAAGAGAAAGAAGCCAGGACTTTATTACATGGAGTATAATTTGCTCAAAAACTCATATTTAATAGTGAAAACTTTGTAATCATAAAAATTCTGCTTAAACATTTTTAAAGAGAAGACAATATTTAATTTTTAGGTAACAGGATAGTTGGTGACAGAATTATGTGCTAATGGAAGGAAATATGATGCAAGTGAAACACAGAGATGTTAGTTATGACAGGCCCAGCGGTGCCAGCCTGTATTCCCAGCTACTTGGGAGACTGAGGTTGGAGGATCACAAGTTTGAGGTCAGCCTCAACAACTTAGTGAGACCCTGTCTCAAAATAAAAAAAAACAAACCAAATAAAAACAAAACAAAACTGTAAATATAGATCAGTGGTATAGCACTTGCCTAGCATGTATAAGGTCCTGGGTTCAATCTCCAGTACAGAAAAGAATAAAGTGTCAGCTGGGCAGGGTGGCACATACCTGTAATTCCAGTGTCTCGGGAGGCTGAAGCAGGAAGATTGCAGGTTTGAGGCCAACCTCAGTAATTTAGGGAGATCCTCTGCAATTTACATAGACCCTATCTCAAAATAAAATAATAATAATAATAATAATAAGACTAGGGACATAACTCAGTCATAGAGTGCACTCCTGGATTCAATCTCCATTACCAAAAAAATTAAAAAATAAAAAGATGTTTATATCTTTTATATGGTTACTTAATATTTCTAAAGTCAGATAATGTTTACATAGATGTTGTCCTTGTGGCAACCTAAAGTAAGCAAATCCAAAATTATGAAAGGAGAACAAGGACGAAAAGTTACCATGCTGTGATGAAGCTTTATTTTGGCATAATTTCTATTTTCATGTGAACATTAAAATATGCATTCTATTGAACTGTTCAGACTGATTTAATGTGGCTCACAAAAATACTTGAAATTTGTAGAAATATTTCAGGAAAACTTGGGTATTTCCATATAGCATTCAGAGTAATTTTTCTTTGATAATACATTTTTAATCAAATATAATATGGGCTTGTAGAATTTTTTTTTTAAAAAGCCAACTCTTAGAGTATGTCAAATGAATTAGCACTGTCTGAAATGCTCCCATTTGGGTTGATAAGGCAAGGTCCTCTACGGAGGAGACAGAGGAAAGGCAGAAGATATTTTGAACCAAAATATAATCGATCTTCACCACCATCTTCTTATAAGGCAGTATAATAATGGATTGAAAGGGTTAGGAAGGCAGAGCCTTTGCCTTAATTTTTTTTATCTTTTATATGGTTACTTAATATTTCTAAAGTCAGATAATGTTTACATAGAACAAAAAAGTCACCATCATTAGTGTACAGTTCTACAAGTTCAGAAAAAAGAGCATAAAGTTGTAAAACTAGCACTACATTCAACATTTTGAATGGTTTCATCACTGTTAAAATTCCTTTTTTAGTAAAGACCTCTACCTACCACCAGTCCTTAACAACCTCTGATCTGTTACCAATATTTTTAGTCTGGCTTTCCCCAGAATGTCCTATAAATAGAGTCATATAGTATGTAGCTCTTCTATTTCTTTCTTCTCACTTAGCACAATGCATTTGAGATTTATCTGAGTGATCAGTACTTCATTCTGCTATATGAGTAGAATATAGAGTAGCATTCTGCTATACAGATGTAGCAGGCTTTGTTAAAGACATTCACCATTGAAACAATTCAGTTGTTTTCAGCTTTTGGTAATGATGAATGAAGTCACTATAAACATTCCTATATAGGCTTTTGAGTAAATGTAGGTTTTTATTTCTATTGGGTAAGAAACTAGGAGATGATGGTTAGATCTTATTTGTAGGTGTAGGTTAAGTTTTATATAAAAAACTGCTAGCTGTATTTTAAGGTAGCTGTATTATTTCTTTTTCCCATCAGTGATGTATGACAGTTCTTGTTGCTTCATATCCTGACCATCATGTGGTATAGTTAGATTTTTTAAGTTCAGACATTCTGAGAGGTATGTAGTGGTACCTCAATGGATTTTTAACCTGATGTCACATTTAAGAAATCTTCATTTATCTCTGTTCTCATCTTGTTTTACTTCCAGAATTTCCATTAGCTATTTCGTTATAGTTTCAATCTCCTTGCTGAAATACCATGTCAGTTCATGCATATTGCCTACCTTTTCCACTAGAGTCTTTAATGTATTAAAAATAGTTATTTTAAATGACTTGCTGGATAGTTCCAACATCTGAATCTTTAAGTCTGGTTCTATTGCTTGCTTTATCTCATGATAATAGAAGTTATTTTTTTTTCTTGCCTTCTTAATTGTCTTATCATTTTTGAGATGCCGGGCATCATCATCATCATCATTATCATTATTTGTAGTAGTAGTAGTAGTAGTAGTAGTAGTAGTAATAGTAGTAGTAGTAATACCAGGGATTGAACCCAGGGATGATTAATCACTGAGCCACAACCCCAACCCTTTTTTATTTTGAGACGGTTTCTTGCTAAGTTGCTTAGGACTTCACTAAATTGCTGAGGCTGGCTTTGAACTTTGATTTCCCTGCCTTAGCCCTCTGAACTGCTGGGATTTCAGGTGTGGGCCACTTAACTGGGCACCAGACATTAGTTTTAGGACAACAGAGACTTAGATATAGTGTTTGTACTTGGAAATGAACATAACTCTCCTGCTGTTAGGCTGTGTGGGGGGTTGGGTTAATCTAGCTAACAGATAAGCAGGTTTTATTGTTGCTGGGTTAGCTTCAGTAACCACTGGCTTCAAATTCCTGTGGCATGAGCTTGTCCTGAGGGTGCGTCTTGGGTGCCAGAGAGTCTTTCTCCATATTCCTACTTAACCCTCAGCCTTTGGCCCATTCTGTGTGTCTGTACCACAGAACAGAAGGAAGGGTTCTCTCTATATTACTGCCCATCCTTGAGGAGTGGACTGCTATTGCTTGTTACTCAAGGTTGCAGTCAGTTTTATTCCTTTATCTGAGGGGTGGAGTTCCTAAGTGATCCGATTGCTCCTTCCCATGACAGCCAAACTACCGTGTATCTTTTGCAGGTCTTGTAGGGGACTTTCCTGTACATGTTTAGTGGGAAGATACTGATGGACTCTTCCCTGCCCCCCAACAATGATGGAAATTTTTCCTTTTACCCTTTTCCAACTATAGTGATTCTTCATTTTGCCTTAGGGAAACCGATTTTCTGTCTCTACCCAAGTGATTTGAAGAATTTTCCTTAGGGAAGCAACTAAATGGAGGCTTTGTGACTTTTCTACAGCAGCTATATTCCTCTCCTATACCTTCGCCACAAAGGAAGATTGCTTCTGGTCCCCTACCATGACCCTGATCTTTTCCTTGAGCACGCAATCAAGGCCTAGAAGAACAGTAAGTACAAAGTCCCTTGTATTGATGGCTCTCAGACACATTTATTCTGTTGTTGCAGAGCAAGTTCTCTTTGGCTCTGTGGATGTCCTCTGTCACCAGTTCTTTGCAATCATGCCAGAAAGATTTTAGATAAATTGCTCAGAATAGCTGGCATGGGTTTATTAGAAAGGATAGGAAAAGGGAAAAAGATAAAACTCTTGAGGAAGAGAATGGCTCCTTTCAGAGACGAGAGGCATGGCACACCCCTCCTGCCCTCTAGTTTTATTAGGGATCCCAGGAAAGTTTCCAGAGAGTCCTGTTCAGATCCACCTCTTGATTTTTAATTGACAATAAGATTGCACTGGACTTTCAAGTCACCCATGCACGTGGTCTTGTCCCAGGGAGGGGATATTTTATTATTATAATGACATGCTAGAGATCCAAGGCAACTCTGGGTCACTTTGGCCCATGCAGACTGGTTCTAATTGGAACTTGTTTTTACAGATTTTATAGTTGAAGGGCTTTGCTTCTAATTATCTTGTCCCCTTGAGTCCTGAAATCTGGTCTGCATAAAGGTCACAAATGTCCCCGCTCCAGGGTAACTTCTGTTCTTATCAGTAGAGAAGAATTTTTGAGCTTGCATTTCTCCTGCAGAGAACAGGGTTTTTGCTGAGGGATGTGACATATCCCACTGACTTAAGCCAGGAAAGGGCCACAGGTAAATTGCTTTTAAAAAAGAAAGTGTGTAGGTGTCAGCCCAGTAGGCCCAGTCTATAGAATTATCCCCTTAATCTTAGGTTCCCACTGCTTATGTCTCTCTGTTATGTATCACTGTCGTGTTAGCTCAAGGTCAGATTTCTGCAATTTGTTAGACATTTTGGATGAATTCTTCTTACTTATTTGATGATAACTAGCATTGCTATTTCTTGTGCTCAGTCAAAGGTGAGACACAGTTGGCATCTTGTATTCTTGGAGGGACTTTGAATTTCTGGTTACCTGATTGTTCTATGGTCTCAGATATCTGGTGGGTTCAATAACAATTAAGATTTGTATTTTATCTGTAGTATTTCTTATTTCTAGGTCAGGAGCCATGTTCTTGTCTACCAAGTCCTTATAGAAGCAGAACTTCAGTTGTATCTTTAAAAAACACCTGAGAGACTAAAATTTTACAAATTTGCTCTTCACATTTAGGAATATGAAAACACTCAAATATCATGAGTACCATAGTATCAGGTAAATGAAAGTGTTATCATCATTCCCCTGTCCTATAAGAAGCCATGGGATGTCATAGGAATGTCCTTTTCTGGGTAGAAATGGCTGGGTAATGACCAAAATCTTTATGTTACCATCTAACTGTGTCTAGAACAGAGAATATTGAAGAATTGTGTGATCCTCTTTCAAGTTTGACCCATAAAAGCCTCTCATGTGATGCTCTTCCATGCCTCTCTTTCTGCCACCAGATGGATGCAAACAGCCACTGTGATGGGGCAAGTCAGATGTGTGAGATGGCAGAAGCTCCATCAGCCTGGGTCCCTAATGGCCATGTACATCAGAGCTCATGCGCTCCTACTTCCCCAACCTGGAACCAACTTGGATTATTTCATGAATAAGAAATCAACTTTTTGATATGTTTTAGCTATTATTACCTATTGAGATCAAAATGTCACAGCAAATAGTCAACCTTAATATCCTTTCCTTTCTTTCTCTTGTCCCGTCATCTTGTCAACAAGCTCTGATAGGAGATTTTTATCAGGCTTGTCAGTTATCTGTAGGCCATTCATAAGACATACTCTTCTAAACCCTTGCCATTCATTCATGTGCTGGAGAAGATAAGAAACTAAAACTCAGTTGAGAGTCAGGAAAACATTTTTTAAGTGTTATAGAGGCTTCATCTGATGTATTGACTTCAGTTATTAGTGCTGCTTGTAGTGCTGTGTTGGGAAATTATTTGAGGCAGTGTGGAGGCTAATAGAAAAGAACATTGTGATTAATTAGCAATAACTGTCACGAGCAAGTGAGGTAAGAACAATGGCATGCATTCAAAAACTTAAGTCATTCCTGGGACTGAAGCCAACCCTTTGGATGTGCACAGTGGGCTGTTCCTCAAAATACAACCCAGATTTGTAAGTCCCATGTAAGAAGCTCTGATCATTAAGGCAACATCCCTGCCATGGCTCTTACTTATATAAATTGGTATGATTTCTCAAAAGCCTTGAAAAGCTTATGGAAAAAAAATGTAGATTTCCCTTTGCCTAAATTCTGCTTGCTTAGTTTAGAGATCAGGTATGTTTCAGGACTCAAAAGTTCTATTAAAACAGTTTTGAAGAAACCTGCACTGCTGCCACCTAAGCAGTCTGGATAAGCAGATTATTCTATTCTCTAGGATTGAGACCTGGTGCCTTTAAATCTAAAATCAATTAACTTTCTGTCTGGCTTATAGACTGGCTTGAAAAATAGAAAGACACAAAGAATATTCCCCTGATATAGGTGGTTAAGAAGACCCCCTCCTCTGCTGTGGAAACTAGAGCTTACTCACAGTGGCTCTCAAATTCTTGGGTTTCTTTTTTTTTTTTTATTGGTTGTTCAAAATATTACAATGCTCTTGACATATCATATTTCATACATTTGATTCAAGTGGGTTATGAACTCCCATTTTTACCACGTATATTCTTGGGTTTCTTTAGCTACACATACTTACTGTTTTTTTAGATGACAAAATGCTGCAGTTCAGACACGCACATCTGAGTACAACTTGTACTATTTGCAAACAAAATCTCAGCCTAACCTCTTTAACAAAAGCATTAGAGATTTTCTATATTCGTAGGAAATGGGAAAGTGTAATTCCATTTCAATGCAAAATAAAATCAATGAGTTAAGTCAAGAAATTCAGGTCATTTCTAATTGTGAAGAAACAGACTTATCTCAGTTAATGGATATTCTGAAAAAACAAAAACAAACAAAACACAGCTGATCTAGGGTCTTTAAAAAAAGGATCAATGTCACAAAAGGATTAAAAAAAATACTAAAATACTGTTAACATGGTGATTTACCTTAGATCAAAAGAGACCAAAGAACACAACTAAATGCAATGTGCCTCTCGGATCAAACAGAACACACAAAAACAAAATTGGTATGTTTAGGCCCATTGGAGAAATTTGAATATAAAATTTTATATTACATAATAGGACCCTATCAAGGTTAAATTTCTTAAGTGTGATAACTGTAGAAGGATGTCCTTGTTCTTTGAACACAGGTGCTGTAGGATTTAAGCCCTTGGTGTCAAAGTGTCTGCATTTTTCTCAGATGTTTCATACAGAGAGGTAAAGCCAATATGGCAAGAGTGGGTGCAGCTAGGTGAAGGGGAGATAAGCACTTACTATTCCAGTCTTATAAATTTTCTATAAGTTTGAATATTTTTAAATAAAGAGTTGATAAAAATAAATAAAATGACAAAACAATTTGTATTTTGTTTTTATTTTATCAAATAAAATGTTTAAGATAGATATGACCCTTAGTAACTTTTAGAATTTTTAGTTGTAAAAATATAATTATTAAAAATGTGGTAAGTAGGTGGGAGAATTTACTCATTAACCTGTCATTTCTCTTTTTTTAAAATATATTTTTACTTTTAATTAGTGCCTGTTTAATGATCAGATCAGGGTACCCAGTATCCTATCATTTTTAACATGGGAATTATACTTTTCCTTTCTAGTCTTTTCCTATGTGCATATGTAAGTGACATCACATTGAGATCATTTTCATCTATCCTTACTACTTCATAGTGGACACTCCTAAGAATTTCCTATAATACTCCATCCCAAGCAATCACAATGACCACTTTTGATGAATTCATGGCATCATATGAGGGGATATATAGTTTCTCTAATGGTTCCATAAGTTAGATTTGTAATTAGCAATGTTTCAATGAGCATCTTTTTTGAAACTTTCTCTATATTGTGGATTCTAATCTTGGTATAAATTTCTATAAATAGGTTTCTGGATCAAATGACCATTTTTAGTAGACTTGAAATACCACCATGATTTGTTTTTTGAAACTGCTAAGGGAGGAGAGGGAACTTAATGAAAGTGAACCATTTCAAACAGTTCTATTTCTTTGAGTCTTAATATTTTTTGATGGATAACTTCCCTCTTCCAAAGCCTCCCCAGCTAGTTGTGGGACTTTGGGTCTCTCTTCATCATCCTTTAGATGAGGTTTTTTGCACTGAGAACCTGGATATTAAGAGGTCAGTGAGAGTAGTAGAGAGTCTTTAAGCTTTTCAATATTAAGTCAGTCTAATGAAAGTCAGACATGTCTCACAATGAAACTCAGGTGAGTGAGCTTAGCTAAAGGTAGAGTCTTTGGCCCCAGTCCAGCCTTGATATAACTCCAACCCCAGTCAACAGCTCAACTGCAACCTGAGATCCTGAGCTAGAAACACCCAACTGAACTGCCCCCAGGTTCCTGACACACAGAAATAGTGTGAGATAATAAATGTTAGTTGCTTTGAGCTGTCATGTTTTAGAGCAATGTGCTATATAGCAGTAGATGACTAATACAGATTGTGGAAGTGGGATGTGGCCATAACAAAAATATAAAATACGGACAAGAACTTCATAAACAAGAAGTCTGAGTAGTCCATGAGCATATGCAAAGCAGTTCATCGTTAGTCATCAGGAAAATGCACATTAAAACCATAATGAGATACCACTACACACCAACCAGAAAGGCTAAAATTAAAAAGATTGTCAACTCCAAGTTTTGGTGAGGATGTGGAGTGATTAGATCTCTCATACATTGCTGGCTAGAGAATAAAATGGTGCAGCCACTTTGAAAAATCACTAAAGTTAACCCAAAATTATTGCTATTGACCTAGAAAGTATACTGGCTGGTTTATACCAAGAAAAATGATTGCATATGTCCAAGAAGAGTACATAAATGTTCCCAGAAGTTCCATTCATGATTGGCCAAAATTGCAAATAACCCAAATATTCATCAGTAGGAAGGTGGATAAAAAATTGTAATGTATCCAGGTAATGGAGTACTAGTCCATAATACACATGCCATCTTGGAAGACTCTCAAAAGGATTATTTTGTGTCAAAGTAGTACATGTTACATGGTTCTCTTTATACACTATTCAAGAACAGATGAAACAACTCTGATGATAAAAGTGAGTAGGAATTAGCTCCAGTATGTTGTATTGACTAGAAGGTAGCAGGAGGAAATTCTCTGGGGAGATGGAAATGTTCTGTAATTATATGTGGATGGTAGTCACACTGGGCTATGCAGATGTTAAAAGAAAAGTCACAAAAACATAGCTTTAAGGTGTATATTCATTTTACACCTAATAAAACACAATAAATTGTTTCCAAAGTCCTTTCTGTGGCCTATTAGGCTGAGTAATCATGTCTGTGGCTGTCTCTGACTTCATCTCCTTACATTCTTCCTTTTAGTAGCTCCTCAAAACACTAAGTAGGCTGCCACCCCAGGGCCTTTGCATGGATGCTTTCCTGTCAGTACTCTCTGTACTCATGTATCTGCTCAAATATCATCTTTCAACCTATCCACGTCTCTAGTTGTCACAGTTATCTGGAAAATAGCCTAGGGCAAGGACTGTGTGTTCGTGCTTTATGGAGGAGGTACAAATCCACACAGCTGGTCACTAGTATGTTAGTTTCCTAGGGCTGCTGTAATAAAGTCCTATCAACTGGGTCACTTAGAACAATAGTAATTTATTGTGTCACAGTTCTGGAGGTGAGCAGTCCAAGGTCAAACTGTGGCTAGGTCGTGTTCTGCCAGAACCCTCCAGGGGAGAGTCCTTCCTGGCCTCTGTCCTCTGTCATTAGCAGTCCTTCTGCATCACTCCAGCCTCTGCCTCCATGTCACACGGCCACCTGCTCCTTGTCTGTCATTTTTTTCTTATAAGGACAAAAGACTAGATTACAGCCTTCCCTGATGACCTTATCTTAACTTGATTACACCTGCAAAGACCCTGTATATTCCAATAAAGTCACATTCACAGGTACTGGGGGTTAGAACTTGAAAGCATTTAAAAATATATATTTATTTTTCATTGTATATGGACACAATACCTTTATTTTATTTATTTATTTTTATGTGGTGCTGAGGATCCAATCTAGTGCCTCACATGTGCAAGGCAAGTGCTTTACCACTGAGCCACAACCCCAGCCCTCAAAGCATGTTTTTTTTGGGCTCACCATACAGCCCATAACAGCACCCAGGCTTGATCACACATACAGGCTGTGTGGAGAATCTGTGGGCTGGAGACTGCATCAGAGGGAGAGAGGGAGAGGAAATTATCTGTAGAGTAGTCCACAACTGGGTGTCTCTCTGGTCAAAGTCCACTCGTGGGGAATTAAATCCTTTGCATTCAGGTTTGCATCACTCAGTCACATTGGCAACCACCTAGGAAACAAGGTCCTATGGTTTCTTCTTTCAACTCTTTCAAAGTGGAGAAAAGACCCAGACATTCTAGACCTGTAACTGGTGGGCCTTGGGCAGTGAAACTACAGGGGCCTGTGTTACAGTCTTGGAGTTGCTGGCTGCTGTGGCAGCAGGTGCCCCAGGGAGGCATAGGTGGTGTGGAGGTGGGTCCCAGGTTCTGCTGGGAGGCTTCTGACTACCTTATGTATGGGAAATAGAGGGCCCCTCCCTGTCTCTATAATTTCCTACTTTGTGTAATGGTTCTTCATAGCATTTGTTCTCACTGGACATGTTATATGTGTGTGTATTTGGTTGTGTTTCATTTTACCCACTATCGAAGCATTCCATGCAAGGAGAAAATTTGTTTTCTGCTCTTTCCTCAATGCCTAACACAGTGCCAGGCACAATGTAGGTGTCAATAACTATTTGCTGAATTGAATGACTGAGTGAATTAATGGGTATAGAGAAATGAAAATGCTACCTACCCCCCAGATCTATTGGGAGGAGGCTGAGGGGGTGGAAGTGGGATTATCTGGGTACAAACAGAACTGTCCTAAGCACATCAGGGCCTAGGTTTAGGTGATTAACACTTCCATTTCCAGGGTTTAAATATGCGGCTCCTGGGGGAGCCTGGGTCATGTCTGCGACCCTCTGGGTCTATAGGCAGAAGAAATTGCAGACAGGGGCTCTTTTCTTTTTTTGAATTTGGGGAGCTAAAGCAGGGATGGTCCATCTTGCCCAGAGGGGTGGGTCTTGTACCCTGCAGAGTCAAAGTGGATAAAGAAACTGTCTTTCCATTTTATCCCTTCCTACGCCTCCTGAGTTATCATCTACCTCTGAATCGAACTAGTATTTCCAATTGAGAAATGCCCCAAATCATGTTTTCTTTAGTAGCTGTGGCACTACCATGCTTTTAAAGCAAAAATTAGTGTTCCCTAGTCAAAAGTGTTCAGCTTCTTCTTATTTTAGACATTCAAGACATTATGTCTTCTGCCAGGCACAGTTGCGAATACCTGTAATCCTAGGGATTAGGGAGGCTGAACAGGTGGATTGAGAATTTAAAGCCAGTCTCTGCAAAAGCAAGGTGCTAAGCAAATCAGTGAGACCCTGTCCCTAAATAAAATACAAAATAGGGCAGGGGATGTGGCTCAGTGGTCAAGTGCCCCTGAGTTTTAAGTTCATTCCTCAGCATGCACACAAAACACACACCAAAAAGAAAAAAAAAAGATTTTATTTCTTACTCTAAATGACAATTCTCCATTTTACTTTCAAGTTTTGTGTGCTCTTGATTTAATACAATCAATATGACTTTTAGTCACATTCTCTCTTTCCTGTGCTTATTTTCTCTGTGGAAGTCACCGATTAATCTATTTTTGAAATATGCAGGAGCCCGTATTGGATTATAGATGAAAAGAAATGATAACAAATTCCAGGTGACTGTAATTCACTTGAAATTGTTTGTATAGTGATTTTCTCTATTAATGTGAAAAATGTATATAAAAACACAGGTAGAGATTTTCAGAGTTGAAGAATATGCTATGTGTCACTTCCACAATATCAAAAAGCAATGGCAGCTTGTTATTTCACAAAATCGATAAACTCCATTGGAAAATAGACCTAAAACTAAAGCTATGACATATTGACATTTTCCTCACTCCAAATCATCTGCCCATGCTCATTTTACCAACCCAACTTGAGGAAATGGCACTGGGCACTCTATAGCAAGCTTGTAGGGCAAACATTGTTTTGGTGAGGTGGAGTGATGAGCCTGATTGGTCCTATGGGCCAGTATGATTTGCATATATCAATGACCCAGTTCTGAGATTCTTCAGAAACTGTCCCTTTTGGGAAGGAGGTCAGATGGAGCATTCAAGTTCTCACAGCCAACTCCCCAGAGGCGGCGAGTTCATATGGCATATGAAGTAACACAATATAACTACCAATTTTCTTTATTTAGCGTCAGTATGCTTCCCTGGCATACAATTCTACTTCCAGAGGGAGAATTTTTTTTCTTTTCTTTTAGAACTTGCTTCCATTGGTAATTAGGTCACAAAATTTAACTGATTTATTTTAAAACTGGCAGTTTATTTTAACTATGCTTCTTGACTGCATCTTTCTGTAAAATAAGGGACTATAACTTTTCCCTCTTCATCAGAAATACAAAAATTAGTCCTTTATGCATCTGGAGATTAAAAGACCATCACCAGAGAAGACAAGCCCAAAACAAATGTTTTCTTGCTCTCATGATATTTGGTTGCTTTAATTCTAGTGCCCCAAAGTTGGATCTATCTAAAGTACATTTAAGATTAAATAGTTATCTTCTCTCTGATTTAATTGTTTTTACATGCTATAATTACATAAATACAAAAAGCAAAGCAAAGGAAAAAATCTGTTTTTAAAACTTGCAAAAGTACTGTCACAATACATAATTTAATACTGTAACTATTGAGGTTCTAAGCATGAGTCAATTATGACTTTGCCTTATCAGTAAGATAAAACAATAACCCTTATATTACTTTAAACACACTTTTAGTCATTTTTATATCCCCTTCCTTATTGTTTCAAGATTCTCATCCAGGGATTGGTGTTGTGGCTCAGTGGCAGAGTGCTAGCCTAGCACATGTGAGGCACTGGGGTCAATCCTCAGCACTACCTAAAAATAAATAAATAAAATAAAGATATATTTAAAAAAAAGACTTCAGGGACTGAGGTTGTAGTTCAGTGGTAAAGCGCTTGCTTAACACATGTGAGGCACTGGGTTCGATCCCCAGCACAACATAAAAATAAATACATAAAATAAAAATATTGTGTCCAACTAAAAAATAATTTTTAAAAAAATGACTTTAATCCAAATATATTCCCCCAGTGGACAAATCATCAAAGTTTTCAATCAAAACCACATTCTTTCTGTTATGACCCACTAAGTGGGGATTTCCTCATCAGATAGATAGTTTTAATTACACTTTTCTTCTTTAGAAATCCCAAGGGTCCACAGAGCTGTATTTTCCTAATGAGTGTGGGAATCCTTACCACTCCCAGGTGAATAGCCTGCTTGGAAAGGCAATTCCCTTGGTTGAGTAGGAATGAATGTCAAAGATGTAGAAAAGGAAGTTGACTGCATTCAATTTTCACTAGCCTAAGTCATAGCTGCTAAATTTCAAGCTTCATCTGAGGCACTGAAGTAGAATAATATGAAATTCCAAAGTGAGATGCCATAGTGCAGACTATAAATAAAAATACCAAAGAGCAGACTCATGAACCTAAAATTCTTCACCCCAAAGAGTAAATAGTGTTTAGAAAGTGGAAATTGAGGTAGGAATTTGGAGTAGTTGCAATGGTTAGTTTTATCTGTCAATTTGACTGGGTTATGGGGTGCCCAGTTTAAACATTATTTTTGGGTATGTCTGTGAGGGTTTTTCTGGATGAGATTAGCATTTGAATTAGTGAACTCAAACAAGTAGATTGCCTTCCCCAATAAGGGTTAGGCATCATTCAATCTGTTGATAGATTTTATAGATTCAATAGAACAAAAGGTGGAAGAAAGAAGGATTTGCTCCATTTTTCCCTGTCTCGCTACTTGAGATGAGACTCTTACTTCATCTTCTCCTGCGCTTGGACTGGGATTTGTATCATCAGCATTCCTGGTTTTCAGACCTTCCATTTCAAATTGAATTGTACCACCAGCTTTTGGGGGTCTCCACCTTCCACAAAGCAAGCATATCTTGGGACTGTTCAGCCTCCAAAATCATGTAAGCCAGTATGATATAACTGAATGCCCAATCTATGATAGAATTTCTAAGGATGGGAAAATATTGGGGCCTTATTCTATCTCTATTAATGTGCTGTTGATGTATATGTTGCAATAATTACCCACTGCTATGTATCTGTAGTCTCTTATGAAGAATGGCAGAGGTAGGCAGAGAGTAAATGGAATAAAGATTGTGACACCAAGTCTAAAATAGTTTCAGCGGGAAGCTTTAGTGTTTCTCAGGGAGACCTGGCCCTCATATCCTTCACAGTCAAATCTGCGATTTATGGATGTTAAGGAAGGCCCTTTAGTGTAAGTGATGCTTGATCCTTACTACTAAGTTCATGTGAAATGCAGAGACCACATACTATTTATCTGTATTGCACAGAGAATAATAGCTAAAAGTTAGCACACACTACATGCTTAGCATTTATGTCAAATATTCTACAAGCATCATGTTCGTGTGTGATACATTAATTTCTCCACTTCACAGATAATGAAACAGTCTTAGGCTAAATAATTTATTTTAGGACGAACACTTAGTGGAAGAGGGAGCTGCAATTTGAACTCACTGTCTACCTCCAAATTCCTAACTTTGAACCTCTGCTTAGATGAACAAAAATGTATCTTAAACATTAAGCAACATATTTAAGGGCCTACATGTTGTTAACAGATATGAGTCTTAACAGCTTGTCCTCAACTCAAAAAAGATTTCCAGCGGAGATCTTCAACTCTCTCATAGTGAGAGAATTCACTAAAAATGCACGAATAAATTATACTAGATTAGAATATTTGGTAGCCAGTAAAAAATTCCAATGAGGATTTTAAAAAACATGTAAAGCATTTTTGCATTCCAAGTCAAGAAAGCCTATAAACTATATTAATGTTTTCAAATCTGTGTGAATACTCTTATCTACGTAGACATATATAAACACATGACTGAATGAAAGCAGTGAGTTCTATGTATGTGTTTATGGGTGCATATATGATTACATCCTTTTAAAATACAAATGTTTAGAAGGAAATGCACTAAAATATTAACATTGTTATCTCTAGCTGGTGGAATTATCAGGTTGTTCCCCAAGTTCCTGAACAACCATATGGGTGAATTTGATTTTTGGCAGAGTGTAACTGAACAACTTCTAGGCATAACATTTGCTGTGAACACCTACAAGAAACAGGCAGTTATGCCCACCATTCAACACTCCTGCCTAGAGGAAGGATGGCATGCCCAGCCAACTATCCAAGTTCATGCAGTACCTTGGGAACTTGGTACTTTTTCTGAAACCTCAGTTCTGCTGCGGCGCCCAATACTTCCCATTCTTAATTGCTTATTTCTTTTCATCATTCAGGTGTGGAAGCCCAAGCAAGTCAGGGGTCCACGGCCAGTGACTTTGAGTTTGTCATTCCCTCAGTCACCACTGGTCCTCTGTTCAGTCCACTCTGGCTCACTGGCTTCCCTCTCCTCCCTGCCTCCCACCAAGCTTGCATGCCCCCCCCCCCATTCCTTCCTCAACCTTTGGGAGAAATCATCCTCTGGATTCCACAGCCAGAGACCACCTTGTGCCCCTCCCATGTCATTATAGTCCCTTTCTCAATATCTCTTTAAAGAGAAGACAGCAAAGGTGAGCAAGAAGCCGCCAGCAAGTTTTGACAGCTGCTGAGGAAGACTAATGGGTTTCTAAGGAAACAGAGAGGCAGCAGCCATTTTAGTGGCATTTGCTGTATGAAAAATATATAGACACTGACATCCCTCCCACCCCCAAGCAGTCCGGTGGTGCCTGTCCTTTCCTCACTTCAGAGGCCGGGAGGTGAGGGTGGGGCCCAGGTCTTGTGGGACTCTAGGGCCACCTGTCGCAGGTGGCCGTCCACCCGGGGTCGCCACCTCTGCCTCCGCGCAGCGGGCAGGACCCAGGTGCTCCCCATCCTGGGCGCCGCAGTGCAGCGGCGCGGGCTGCTGGGCCCTCCGGGCGCCTGCGTCCCGCCCCTCAGGTCCCCTCCCTCGCCAGCCCCCGCCCCGCAGGACGCGGGAACCCGCAGGGAGGGCGGCCTGTGGCAGCCGCCGGGGAGGAGCAGGGTCTGTGCGGCGGGCGAGGCGGAGGCGGAGGCAGAGCGAGCGCGGGAGGTCGCTGCTACCGGGGCCACCTCGCGCTGCTGCCCAACATGGTCGCTGCGCACGCTGCCCATTCTTCCTCCTCTGCCGAGTGGATCGCCTGCTTGGATAAAAGGTATCTCGGGCAGGGTCCCCAGCCCGGGCCGGGTTCCGAAGCGCTACCCTTGTCCCTGTCCTGAGACCTCCGCGGGCACGGTCGCCGGGAGCCGCAGTCCCGCACCTGGGCGCAGCTGCGGGGCAGCGGGGCAGCGGGGTTGGGGTCCCCGAGCGGGGGAGGGGCCGAGGTCCTCCTCCCAGATGCTGGCAGCCAGGGACCCCAGCATTTCGGGGATGCCACCTGCGTGAGATTATTACACGTGGTGGGGAGAATGCACGCAGTGGGGGACAGAGCTGCAGTCCCCCGCCCCTGCGACTCTAGGCTCCCCTCTTAGGTGGGGGTTATTTTCTCTTGGCATCACGGGACGGAAGAATGGAAACATACGATCTTCCGGCTTTTCAGACATCAGGGGTGAACGTAATTTAAGTTTTAAGGAGGGGCGGGGGTTCAGGCAGGTGCAGAGTAACATTCTTTTTTTTTGTTCTTGAAAACAAAGTGTGAGGGACGCAGCAGAGCTGTCAAGTCCCTTGCTGAAATTCATAGCTCTGTGCCCCCGCAGTCGCTCGCTCAAGGTCTGTGTTAGGAAGGTCACGCGGGAGGCTGCTTTCGTCTGAATACCTGCTTCTTGCGAAAAGACCCTTACTCTTTAAATATTAAAACCGTGAAGCACGTAACTCGACGACAGCTCTCTTGGGAAGGTGCGGTGTGTAACAGCGGACTGCAGTTGTTTCTAGGCTCTGACAGCATAATTTTCTGTTTGTCCAGATTGCAGGTTTAGCAGTAAACATTACACAGTGTGTTAGCAATTATAGCTTATTACCCTGATTAAAAGGTGGTGCATCTGAACTTTTAAGAACTGAGCAAGAATTCTTGCAGAGTGAACTGTCGCCGAATTTTGGAGTTTGATGCAGAAGGGCAATGATTCACATCTTGCAGCTATCTGCATGACATCTCTATTTGCATTTGTGTGAATTTTTTTGTATGCTCTGCCATATTGAAATTTTCTATTAACAGATTCGTAACCAGATCAAACTTGAGAATCTGAAGTGTGACATGCTGTGCATGCTCCACTGTTAGAGGCCTCTGATGAAAAAAAAAATTAGAGAAAAGCTAAATGTAGCTCATTTGAATAAATTAATATATCTGAGAAATATTCTTGACTTTCAGTTACCACATAGTAGCAAGATTTTTTGGCAGGCAGTGTCCTATTTATGTCTAAAACAATACATACTAATATTAGAAGAGTTGCATGTAATAAATAGTAAGACAATTGAAGTGATGGTTAACTCGGAGAATTATGTAGAGGAACTAAGAGCATACTTAATTGTAGAGGCTGCTAATGTGATAAGTGCTTCATACTAGTTCAGGAAAAGTGAATTATAAATATTGCTCTTAATCTATAAATAGTAATGCTTCCTTATGAAACTTTTAGATAATAAATGGCATATTTCTGTTTGAAGAAATGCATGGTATGTCATTTTTGAGCAGTCAATAATGCATTGAAAATCCTTTAGTTAATAAGTACTTATGGTAAAATCAGAGCACTATTAATACAAGTGGGACATATTTGACTCTCTTTTCATAATTATTTTATTTGGAGTGGATTTTTAGTACATAGTTTCACAATTTAATGCCACTACTCATAATAGGGAAAACCCTACTATTAACAAAACAAAACACCTTCTACAAATACTGAGCCTAGCATTAGTGGATGGCAGGTGAATGGACAGATCAGTAAGTTGAGGATTTTAGGCCCAGAGCCATCACCAATTCTGATCTTGGACGTAACATTTTTATTTCCTTGAGTGTCTCAAAAAGAAGGTGAGGGCTATCTTGGGTTTTACCTCCCAGGGATAAGTGGATGAATGGAAGAGTAGAAAAACTATAATGCTTTGAAAACTGTGAGGTGCCATGCAAATATTATTTTATGGTATTAAGATGACCTTGCCTCTTCTGCAGTGTTGATGTCAGAATTCCTGTGAAAAGTAGTTTAGTAGTGGTAGTCTCATTGTAAGAGGGCCTCAGGGAACATGTTTTGAAGTTGCATTTTTACTTAGATATATCTGTTTATTTTTTCAGCAAGGGGAAAGGTTGAGAGTGCTGCTGCTGCTGGAAGTTGGCTAGAGAAGCCCCGAAGTCCCTCAGTGGAATTTCACTGTCCTCAATATGTCTGAGCAGTGCAGTGTTCCTGCCTCCCTCCAGGCACTGTGCTGGGCAGTGAGGATGCTTATTGGCTTGGGGCTCGGGAGAGGGTTTGGTATGAGGACGGCTGCATAAGCAATTAACCACAGTGTGATGATAGGTACTTTAATGGAGATGTGTAAAGTGTTTTGGGAATTCAGAGGAGAGTCATCAGGTCTGCTGGGGGGTGCTTTCCAAGGGTTCTTGCCTGGACCTCAGAGGCTAAGGGACGTTTAACCAGGCAGAGGATAGGGAGTGCAAGCCAGGCAGAGGAACAGCTTGAGCAGAGACACAAAGGTGTGGCATAGGAATCTGCTAATTTTTTCCCCTACCACAAATTCCACTTGTGACTGAATCTAGAAAATAGGAATGTGTGCTGTATTTTTTTTCTTTTTACACACCCTATTTTTATGTAGCTTTTTATTATGGCCATTTCCCAAGCACGAACAGAAAAAGAAGAAATGGTACAATGAACCCCTATGTACCATTTGGGGATATGATGCTGGAACCTTTTAACTGAGAACACAACATAAGTGGGATATATAGTTCAAATATATGCATGATTTAAGTGACAACCATTGTGGGTATCTAGAAATTGGAAGTAAAAAGGAGAGTGAAAATAGAAAATGTTGCAGGAGTTAAAAAAGTTATGTGATGAAATCGAAGTGAGGCAAACACACAAGGAAGATAAGCCTTAAAAGTGTTTTGTGAGGCACACCTAGAAAGTTATCATCGACAGGATAATACTGCATAAACTTGTATGTGGGGAAGTGTGTTGAAAACATGCCAATGTTAGGATTGGATTAAAGAAAGAAAATGCAAAGAGTTTAACGTAGGAACTATTCATGGTCTAGGACTAGGACTGAGGAGATGAGAGCCTGCAACTATTGATCTTGAAATCAGAAAGATACCAAATACTTAAATAGATAAACCATTGGAAAAAGTCTCAGTAGACACGTTGAGAATCAAAGCAAGCTTGCTACTATCTTTTAGATTTTGTAATATTTTTTTATCACAGAGAGATTAACTGTTTGAGATTTAAGATATATAAGATTGCATTATGTGTGTTTTTTAGAAAATTGTGTATATATTTCTTACAAACAGCAACAAAACTCTAAGATAGCATTTTAAAAAATGTGCTGAACATTGTTTACTTTTAGTGAAAATATTTTTCCCACAAGGTTTTAATTTTTCAGCCTATGAACTTAAGATCTCATGGTTGGTAAAGAAGCACTATGAAGTGAAAGGGACCACATATATTCACATATGTCTTGGTGAATCATTGCTGGTATTTATCATGATGGAGCAGGGGTCTGAGAACTATGGCCCATGGGCCAGATATGGCAGCTGCCTGTATATCTCTAGAGCTAAGAAGGGTTTTTACTTTCTTCTTTTTTTGTGTGTGTATGTTACTGAGGATCAAACCCAGAGCCTTGCACATTCTAGACAAGTGCTCTACAACTGAGCTGCAGCACCAGTCATTTTAACATCTTAATTTGAGAGAGGATCTTGCTAAGTCAACTATTGAGTGGGTAGGGGTGGGGTGGGGAAGTCTGTCACGGCCAGCATCTCATTGGGGGTTCTTCTCCTGTCCAGGAGGGTGTGAGCCATCCTAAAGCTTAAAATCTCAAATAATTAGTGAATAACAAAACACAAATACTCAGAAATATGTTTACAAAAATTGAAGCCCCTGATAGATCTAGTCCACATGGGTTCTGGAACTAGACGAAGACAAAATGGCTCCAGTGGTTTATTTAGGGGATTACATCAAAGGCAGGGATAAGATTTCAAGGGTGGAATTTTGCTTTGGGATGTCTTGCAGTCAGCAGGTTGATTGACATCTTGGCAGGTCACACCTATCTCAGGTGCTATGTGGGCCATGGCAGAGTGGATAGAGATTCACATTGTCCCTGGGCAACTGAGCAGAGGAAATGTCCACTGGTCATTCCCAGACACCAGATATCTCTATCCATGAGGCTTCCATGTGTGGTGACCCACATGCAACCCGTGGACAGTTCCTGACAGTCAGCTAGTCTGGACTTGAACTTACGATCCTCTGCCTCAGCCTCCCAAGTAGCTGGGATTACAGGCATGGGTTACTTTTCCTGGCTACATTCCTGGTTGGTTAGAAATAGATAAAAAGAAAAGTAATATTTTGTGACCTATGAAATTTATATGAAATTCAAATTTCAGTGTTCATAAACAGTTTTATTGAAACACAGCCACACTTACTTGGTTACATATTGTCCGTGACTGCTTTCATGCTACAGTAGCTGAGTTGAGTAGCAGCAAGGGAGACATGTGGCCCATAGAGATTAAAATATTATGGGCTGGGGTTATGGCTCAGTGGTAGAGTGCTTGCCTAGCACGCAT
The DNA here is from genome assembly GCF_001458135.2 of Marmota marmota marmota. Classification (NCBI taxonomy): domain Eukaryota; kingdom Metazoa; phylum Chordata; class Mammalia; order Rodentia; family Sciuridae; genus Marmota; species Marmota marmota. Next base: position 59,035,204 of record NW_026000037.1, read on the forward strand.
GATGCACTGGGTTTGATCCTCAGAACCACATAAAGATAAATAAAGGTATTGTGTTCATCTACAACTAAAAAAAATTTAAAAAATATTAACTATGTGAACCTTTATAGAAAAAATTTGCCATCCTTTTCTCTAAATGAAAGAAGCTTACTAAGTGATTGACAGTAAAACCACTGGAGATGAAATAAATTGTCTTTTTAAAGGAAGGAATTCACAATTTGGTTTTGTTTCCTTTAGTTAGAAGTTGTGCATAGCTTGGAGGGAAGTCCTCAGTGGATTACTTGAGGACCACTGGCTGTCACAGCCATAAAGAAGAAGATGAAATTAACATGATCAAGTATGGAAAAGGTTGTCATCTTTTAAAAGCAGCCAAGGAATTAATTTTTAAGTATTTGTGTTTCCTTTACAAAATACTTCTTGGACTGTCTCTTTGCATCTGACTTACTCTAAATAGAAGTTATGTTAGCTATTTTGATGTGATTGAATGAGAATGAAGGAAATCAAGGAACAAATTTGTTAACACCAAAATACTCTATAGCACACATGGTATGAGAAGATGACTCAGACATTTCAAGTTTAATATCAAAGAAACATCAGACATGGGCCCACCCTTGAGCAGTATAGAAGATTAAAGAAGCATGCAGAACAGAAGTTCATCTCTGAGGGAGGCTGATGTCTCCCAGGAAGGTACCCAGGGTTGACATTACCCTGGTAAATTCCCTAGGGCTCAGGGCTGACCTTGCAATCTTACAACCCTGATTTGTCAGCACATGGAGAATAAATGCATCTACTGGGGATGGATGCACAGGCACCAGACTCTCAGAGGCTTTAAAAATCAGTTCATTAATTTGACAGTAAAATCTGTAATGTCAGAGAAGTGGACACTCACATCCTTTGGCTAAGTAGTCTTTCTCTAGGCAAGCTGCATGGGAAATCCAGTGGTTACCAGAGGCACATTTCATGTATTCTTAAGAAGCATAGCTGCCAGCAGGTCTTCTGGCCTGCTGAGTGCATTCTTTTCCTAGAGTGACAGAGTCCAGGAATTCAATTTTAATCAGAAAGCAGTTCTGGAAATGCTTCAGGACAGTGTGGCTGTCACCTCTTCCAGTTAGATGGCGGTCAAAAGTGCTCCCACAGCACACTTTGTCCAACTCTAATAACACAACACAAAGCAGACTCCATGGTAATGGCCTGTTTACATCTCTTTTTGCATCCCTTGACATTGGTCCCTGTGTTTTATTCATCATCTCATCTCCATCGTCAGTGCAGTATCCTGACTGGAAAAGGTGATAATGGGACCAGGGTGAGATGGCCACATGCATCCTCCTCCTCAAGGTGACCTCTGCAACTCTGTAGTCAGGTTCCTGTACCTACCCTCTTTACCTGGGAGAGGGCCCAGATGGGCTCTGCCAACAACTGCTTCTGCTATTCCTTCTGTTTCCTAGCTCTGGTGAATCCTTTTCTTGAAACAAATGACATTTCCTAGCTCTATTCTAATCTACTTTTTTAAAAAAATCCATTTTTATTAAGAAAAATTTCAAAACATATAAAAAGGAAAGAGAATAGTATGTTCTTGTACCACCCCTCCCCAATCCAAAAATATCAATTCACTGCCAATCTTACTATATTTATATGCCATTTGCCCCCTCTGCCCCCAGGGTTATTTTGAAGCAAATCCCACACATAAGAGTTATTTCATCTGTCAGTATTTCAGCATGTATAAGGTAAAGACTCTTTATAAAGAAAACAATAGCATTGTTAAACCTTAAAAAAATATTGACATTAGTTTCCTACTACTATCAAATGTCCAATCAATATTAAATTTCTCCATTTATTTCATAACTTGCTTTCTTGCAGTTTTTATTAGGATCTCAATAAGTTTTTTTAAGTTGTCTCTAGGTCTGGGTTCTCTCTCTCTCTTTTTCATGATGAATTTCTTAAAGAAACTTGTCTTTTTTATAGTCTGATATTTAATTGTACCCCATGGTGTCTTTTAACATGTCCCATTGTCTCCTATATTTCCTATAAATTGGATCCTTAGCGCCACATAAAAATAAATAAAATTTTTTTTTCCAGTTGGTATCTTGGTCTAGAGCTTTATCACATTCAGGTTTGATTTTTTGGTAAGAAAGCTTCAACAGAAGTGTTATCTAGTTCCATTATGAGGCACATACATCAAGGAATCTCTTTTAGTGATGTGAGCAATGTGTTATCTTTCAAGTTTAATGCTCAACAACTGTCTATTTGCAGCTTCTTGGGGGACATCTCTTTGTGGCCCCAAATCCACAGGAGAACATGACATCCCCCTCCCCCTATAAGTGTGTGTGTGTGTGTGTGTATCTCAATTGGTGATCTGTCTATATGTGTATATATATATATATATATATATATATATATATATATATATCTTGACTGAGGACAACACAGTCTAATATATAAGCAGAGTTAAATTCTGTGGTGCTGATTTTGCTCTCCCTAGGATTTTAGGGAAGGAAAGTTTAGCCAGCCCTCAGCTCCCTCAGACACAGGGCACATACATGTAGTGGTGTACCCGAGGCCTCCTCACCATTTTCTGCTTTTAGTCTGAAAACAGATATATCCGAATCAGCTCTGTTTTGGGGTCAGGGGATCTGTATTCAATGTCCTCAACCTCCACCCACTAGCCATATGATTTCTACCCTTAGCTACCAAGTTTCACATCCCACATAGAAGTGAGATTGGGTGGTGTTGGTCTTTCTCAGCCAGGCTTGTTTCACTTACCATAATGTTCTCTAAGTTCACCCATGTTGTCACAGATGTCAGGATTTCCTTCCTTTTTAGGGATGAGTGATATCCCCCATGTGTAGGTATCTCTTAATACACATACACACAAGTACACTTGCATACATTGCACATTCTTTTATCTGCTGACAGATATTTCCATTGTTTCCAAATATTTATTGTCATGAATAATGCTTCAGTGAACACAGGAATTCAGATATCTGTTCCATATACTCATTTCCTTTCCTTTGGCTTTAAACACAGAAGTGGGATTGCTGGAACATGTGGAAACTTTATTTTTGATATTCAGGAGCCTCCCTGCTGTTTTCCATAGTGGCTGTACCAATACTATTCCCACCAAGAGTGTACAGGGGTTTTCTTTTTTCCCACATCCTTGTCAACATGTTTTTTTTAAATATTTTTTTTTGTTGTAGATGGACATAATTTCTTTATTTTGTTTGTTTATTTTTATGTGATGCTGAGGATCAAACCCAGTGCCTCACATGTGAGAGGCAAGTGCTCTGCCACTGAGCCACAACCCCAGCCTTTTTTTTGTCTTTTTGATAATAGACTTTTTAGCAAGTGGGAGATGATAATCTTATGTGGTTTTGATTTTCATTTCCCTGATGATCAGTGATGTTGAGCATCTTTTCATCAGCGATGTTAGCCATTTTGTATGACTTCTATGGAAGAATGTATTCAGGTCCTTTGCCCATTTTTAATCAGTTTTTTTCTTAGTTATGAAGTTGTATGAATTCCTTAGATATTTTGGATATTAACACCTTATCAGATACATAGTTTGCAAATGTTTTCTCCCATTCTGTAGGGTTGCTTTTTCTCTCCATTGACTGCTTCCTTTGTTGGGCAGTTGTTGGTTGGTTGTTGAATATGCTACAGAAAAAGTTGAATTCTTGAATTCTGCTGTTTTCCTCATGAACTCTACAAACTTGGAATATAGGACAGCTTGCCTTCTGTGGCCTTGCCATTCTTTTTTTGGCAACTCTCTCCTTGCTGCCTCCTCCCTATCTCAGACTCTTTTCTGCCTCTGTGGACCTGACTGTGTTGTAGGAAAAGGCTGAGCTCTTAGTCGTTACTTTCGTTTATTGGTTCATTCAGATGAACTTTCTGCTCTTCTGTGCCAGACACTCTTGCAGGGTTTTGGTTAGTGAGAAACATGGACAAGGATTCTAACCTCATGGGTTGGAGTACTAGAGAAGATATTCCTTCATTCAGTTAGTCTTCTGAAAGCCATTTATTGAGCACTTAGCATGTGATGGATACTCTTCCAGCTGGTAAGGAATAAAGGAGTGAAAAAAAAATGGGAAAAGCTAAGTGGTAATAAATGCCATGAAGCCAGAGGTAAGAGATCTGGGGACAGGGAGACTGAAGAATGTATGTAGAGAATCCATACTCCTCTATGCCAGCAAGGAAAATTAAGCAGAGAAAAGGGGAAGAGACTGAGGGAGTTACTGAGAGGGAATGGTCAGAGAGGTCTTCCTCCAGAAGGAACATTTCATCAGAGACCTTAAATGAACTGAGAGGCCACCTCATTTGAATTTAAATTAGTGCAGTCTGGGCTTTTCTAATTAGGTGGGTGAGGTATTTTAAAGAATAGCATAAGGCTGGTGCTTGTGGTGGTTATCCAGGCTGAATGAATATGGTGCCCCCTTTTTCTTTGATAACAAATAGCCTTATTTTGGAAAAATACCCATACTGTATTATTTTCTTATTATTAATAATTATTTTTGGTGGTAAATACAGGGAATTTCATAAAGTGGTGACAGTGATAAATAAAGGCTCTTTGGAATTTTGGTTTACTAAATATTATTAAAGGTATAAACTATACTCTCCATTTTAGTTTTTCTTTATCATAATTTTTCAGGAAAAAAAAAGTTACCCTTAGAGAATGGATGACTACCATTCAGATCAGGAAAAGAACTATGTTTAAACGAGATTATAAAGATATGGCGTGTGTGCGTTTGACTGTGGATGCACAGTAGTGATCATCCCTGACTAGGCTGGGCTTCTTGTTTCTATATTTAGCCAGTTTATATTTATCAGGGATGAATTTGTCTAGTCTTTCTATGGAGTCAATGTTCTCTTAGGCCTGTCAAACTAAAGCATTAGAATAAGAAAATTGTCCTAATACACCTAGAAATCCCAACAATTTCAAAGACTTTGCTGTCTTAAGTGATTTTTCTATTACTATCAATCATTAGCCTTTTGATATGTTTTATATTGAATTCTTATCATATTTTCCTCACTATGATATAGCAATATGTTCATGTGAAAAGTTGAAGGCAAATTGAGCATAGTGAGACTCTGATGTAAGGATGCCATATGTACATCAGACTCATAAATATTCTTTGATGATATTTGAAGATCTAATTGCAAAGTTAGCTCTATCTAGTTAGTAGCTAGATTTTCACATTATTTCCCTAAAATAATTTAAAAACTTAGACCAGGGTTAAAACTTAGATAAGGTCATGGAAGAATAAATAAGGGAATCCTCTATTGACATAACAGATACAGTTACAGAAAATACCAAGGGAAAAATTTAATAAGGCAGTTTTATCTATAAGGCAGATCTACAAACATAGCCAAACTTTGATGCCCAACTGGGTGAATGTGAATGGAATATAATTTTATTGTGCTCTTTCATCTCCTGTGCTGTAACTGTACATTATCAGCTTGTGAATGCACTTTATCTTTCCCTCAATTGAATTTTACATTATCTCTATTGCTTTGCCTCCTACCTTTTTGGTACTTCATTGGATATTTATCTTAACAACTTTAGAGATTCATTTTAGAATTCAACATTGAACATGCTATGGATGTCAAAGCAAATTTAATTTAAAAACCCTTTGAATTTATAGAATTAACATGTTTATTTTTTGTCTCTATCATTAGAAGTTCTAACTTTAAATATCCATGGGACAAATCAGCCATGAAGCTGCTCCTCAGAGGAGCTGATAGAAATCAAAAGTGGACTTTACTTAACTTGATATTGTTTTGGATTATCTGAAAGTAGTCAAATTGCAAAGTCAAAATAATTTTAAAAATTTAAATTTTTATCACTTTTGGGGAAAGAGAGGCATTGGTAAGAAGGGAGAGTGAATAATGACAAAATAAAAAAAAGACTGGAATGATTTTTAAAATAGTGGAAAATAACTTAAAAGGGAGCTTTTTTCTTCTTTCCATTTTAGTTGAACTAACCTCAGATTTCTTTATTCACTTGCTATTGATTTTTATCTTTACAGAGAATTTTGCAGTAACATTTTGCCACATAAGAATGCCTCTACAAACAGAATAACATTTGAATCTATTTTCTTCTGAATTGGGATAAACAAGATAGGCATCCAATTGATTTTCTACTTATTTATACTTTTATATAGGAGAAATTTCATTGATGAGATTGTTATAAGAGTGATGTTAAAAAAATTAAAAGAGAAACTTAAAATAATGAAAATAAGGGGAATTATATGAGAAAAGAAAAAAAAATATATTTTTAACAAAACAAAACACTAATGTTTAGATGCCAAATAGGTAGTTGAGACCGCACTATGACATATGGGCCAGCACAGGTGGCATTATAGTGGTGGAAGTGGACATTTGACTAGAGGTTGAGTTTCATATCCTACTGTCGTAGTGCAGAAACTCCTTTAACTAAGGATCCATGAAAGTCTAACATGAGTCCCTTCAGTTCCGATAAAAGGACTAAAGAAGCACAATTTAGTCATGTCATTAAAATCTTACTAAGTTTGGTCCCTTCAGGTTTTGTGACTTTTTAAAAAATTTAAAAGTAACGAATCAAACTGGCAACAATCATTTTAAAAAACATGTTTCTGATTTTAAATAATTACAGATTTAAGGAAGTTGCAAAAACATGTACAGAGAGGTCCTATGCAACCCAGACCCACAATGGTATCATCTTGTAGAACTGTATTATAGGACAATGTCAAAACTAGGAAATTGACATTAGTTCAACATATAGAGTTGTTTTAGTCAGCTTTTTCACTGCTGTTACTAATGGATTTGACCAGAACAATTTTAGGGAAGAAAAGTTTATTTGAGTTTATTTCATGGTTTCAGAGGTCTTAGTTCATAGAAGGCCAGCTCCATTTCTTGGGGCTTGAGGTGAGGCAGAACATCATAGCAGAAGAGTGTGGTGGAGAGAAGCAGCTCACATGATGATCAGAAAGCAAAGAGAGATCTCTCCACTGGCCAGATACAAATATATACCCCAAAGCCATGCCCCCAGTGCTCACCTTCTCCAACCACACCTTACCACTTCAGTTACCACTCAGTTAATCCCTGTCAGCGAATTAATCCACTGATTGGTTAAGACTCTCCTACCCAGTCATTTCTTGTCTGAACCTTCTTGCATTTTCTCACACATGGGCTTTTGGGGGACACCTCACATCCAAACTAGAACAAGAGTTTATTCAGGATTTATGTGCACTTGTGTATGGGCGCACATATGTGCAATTCTACTCAATTTTATCCCTTGTGTAGATTCATGTAAATACCATCATAACCCAGATATGGAAGTGTTCCATCTCTACCAGACTCCCCCTTGTTGTGCCTTTGTAGCCATGTCTATTCCTCTTCTGTCAATAATAACTTAAAAAAAACTAACAAATATATATTAGGAGATAGGTCTGACCTCACTTCATATGTCTCATCTATTTCTGTAGGACTCTGTGTTGATAACTGAAAGTGTCAAATTTTGCTTGGTAGGTGGTATCACCCAGGACAGGAAAGTTAGCTGGTCTGCTTATGAAAGAATTTTTATGTCCAAGAAGGCTGGCTTGAATTCCCAATTGAAGGGTGAATGTAAGCAAACTGGAAGAGTGCTCCATGTGCCCAAGGCCCTGTACCTCCAGCCCTCTACACGCCCACTGCACTTTCCCTCACATCCCTGAAGACCCCTGGGACACCTTCAGTGTCCTGTGGTAGGTGGATGACCTCTATTCCAACTCTTACCCTTCACACTGTTGTTCCCAGTAGGCAGGTTTCCAGGGGCCCTTCAAGGAGCCATTCTCAACCCACTTGATCTGCTCAGGTATCCCTTGTTGATTCATCCTGGTCCCCCCTTTGTCCAGACTTCTTGGGGTGACCTTTTCCCCATCAGCCCATGTCTTGTATCTGTCTTGTAGCCAATCACTTAAATAGGAAAAGTAAGATAGACATCTTGGGTTGTCCGTGGTGGTGGACTCTGAATGCTGGGTCATTGTGCCTTACTCCCCTTTCCATCTTGCATCTAATAGTTCAGAGTCTTATGATCTGGAATTTCCTAACCATTTATAAAGTAACCTGAACTAATGCGTGAAAGAGTTGAATGTGATAGCCCTGCAGAAATGATTATATTTCAAATATAGAATTCCTAGGGAAGTGAAATTCTTAACCCAAATATAAAGATGAAACATGCACATAGTAAGAGCCTGGTACCGCTTTCAAATCACTGTGTCCAGATGTGCACCTTGTAATCTAACCCTAATTCTACTTCACCACCTGAGACATACCATTTCCCACACATACTGGCTGATCAAGGTTCTCTGTGCATGATTTCTAGATTACAAGAACCTCAGGTTACGTAGACTTCTGAAATGCTGCTAAAATCTCAAAGTTGATCAATATAAGATTTATTTGTGGGTACATGATAATAAACAAATAGATGAAAGCCAAACATGGTTATTTGTAGTGATTCTTCAGTTATCCAGCATCATAGAAAAGTTAATTTCATACAAGTATCTCCCAGTCAGTTATCCAAATTTAGAATTATTTAATAATTCTGCTAGAAACACTTAAATTTTATTTGGTGTGACTGTTGCTAAGGCATCTGAATATCTTTTTATTTTACTTGATGATTGAGGCTCAGTATATGGAAAGTACATCAGTTTTCTGTGTTATAATATTGTGATTTTTGAAGCATGTAGATTATGTGTTTCAAATGCCCCCAGTGACTTTTTAAAAAAATATTTGTTTTTTAGTTGTAGTTGGACATAATACGTTTATTTTTATTTATTTATTTTTATGTGGTACTGAAGATCAAACCCAGGGCTTTGCATGTGCTAGGCAAACGCTCTACCACTGAGCTACAACCCCAGCCCCAAGCCCTCAGTGATGTTTAAGGTTTTGCCTGCTTTTGTTTTATTTCTGTCTCCTTCCTGATGCTCAGAAGCTGTTGCTTCTTGTTGGCTGCCCTTTACATTTCTGTCTCATCTCCTTCTCCTGCACAAACATTACTTCTAATCCTTTGAAATTAGAATCCAGATAACCAAAATTATTGGAGTTTTATGTGTAATATGAGTGCATTTCTTCTCTGAATAAAGTGAATGAATTTCAGACTTTTAGTATTTGGAGCCTTGATTTTGGTTTCACAAAGTCTTTTAAACTTACTTGCTACATGATCTCACTTCTATTATTTTTTTAATAACTAGTTTTCGAGATAAATATTCTCTGAATAGTTGAGGCATGACTATAATGAGATTACTTTCTGCAGTCAACAAATGTTTACTGATTGTCTTGGAAACATCTTCTAAGTGTTTAGGATTCATCAGTGAGAAAAACAGGAGATCCTTGCTTTCATAGAGTTTAGTTTCTAACAGAGGAAGTAGATAATAAACAGTAAATCGAATGAACAAATGAACTATATGATATGTAAAGAAGGTGATGTGTGTTATGGAACAAAACCAAATGGAATGCAGTAGGAGATTGGGAATGCTAGTAGGGATGGTGAAGTATGGTCAGAATAGGGTCTAGTGGGAGGGTGTTTTGAGCGAAGCGGCCAGGGGTTAGCCAAGTATACATTTAGGGTCAGAATTCCCAGAAATGGGAATGGCCAATGGAATGGGTGCATGTATAAATTGTTTGAAGACCAGTGAAGAGGCTATATTTAGGCTTTTCTGTAAAGAGAAAGAGTAGGAGAAGTCACAACAGGGGGAATAAGCAGATCATGCAGGGACTTGATAGCTATCATATGGGTCTTGGCTTTTACTCTGAGTGAAATGGGAAGTCACTAAATGGTTTGGAGCAGAGGAATGAGCTCTGATTTACATTTTAAAAATACCACTGTGATCATAATGTTGAGAAGATGTTGTGGGGGGTGGGTCCGTGGTGGAAGAAGGGAGACCTAGTAGAAAATCTTTGCAATAAGGCAGGTAAAAATAATGGTGGCTTGGATCAGGGTGACAGCAGTGAAGAGGGTGAGAAGAGGTAGGTATATTTTGCAGGTGGAACTAACAGGACTTGCTCATGAATCAAATGTGGGAATGTGTAAAAGAGAAGAGTCAAGGATTATTCTGAGGGTTTTGGACTGGATAACTGGAAGTATGGCGGGGTCATCTGTTATGCTGGAGAAGGCTGTAACAGATAAGGCATGTTTGGAGAAAAAGAGGAGCCGGCTGTGGATCTGTTGAGTTTGCATCATCTAGCAAACCTTTAGCTAGAGATGCCAAGCAGGAAATTTGATAGATGACTCTGGAGTCTGGGGAAGAAGTCTGAGCTAGATATATAAATTTGGCAATTATGAATACATAGATGATATTGAAAGCCTCAAGATTGAAGAACCACCAAAGAAGTATGTATTTGAAAAGTTCAGGAGAAATGTGAGTAACTATTAAAAGAAGCTGAGACCAATGAGGTGGTCACTAAGGAGTGACCAGTGAGTTCGGAGAAAAACAAAGAAATGTGGGATGGGTCCTGAAAAGCAAGAGAAGATGTTTTGAAATATTCAGACAGATTGTGTTCTATTCATTCAGTTGGAATGGAAGTAAATGGGAAAACCCAGGTATGGAAAGTTGAACAGTCAAGGGATAGAGGTGGAGAGGGCAAGAGGGAGGATCACATGGATGCAGTTGTGAAATCATAGGGTGTTCTTTCTCTGTGACAGATGGGGAAAAGAACAGAGAATCAACATCACCGAGATAAATACTGAACAGCGAGGAAGCAAACTATCACAGCTGAGCCTTGCGGGCTGCTGTGAAACTCAGAAGTGATATTATCAATAAAGCCAGAGTTGGCAAGTGATTAACAAATAAACAACATATGGCTCATTGGTTGCCATGTCCCTGGAAACATAGCCTCTTAGAAGACACTGTGGCTCTGTAAATGAGTTTCTAGTTCAGGCACACGTGCTTTTGATTCATAGGACAGTTGTTAAAGTGTGTTTACCCAGTTAACCTAAGAAAAGCTGCTACCAAAAAGGCAACTAGACTTTTCTGACTATGGACAAGATGGAGTGGACTTAATCCTTCCTATTTTATCTTCTAAGTACACCTACAAACCCTGGACATTATATGTAAAAAAATTAGGGAAATATTCTAAAAGGTTGAGATTTTTTCTGGCTTGGGACCTCTCTATCTGAAGAATGACACAGGGCCGAGTTCTTTGTTTTTGTTTTGTTTCACATACCCCAGGATGGGAGTTGGAATAGACAGTGACCCAGAACCTCACTTTCCCTTGATGCCTTCCTCAAGAGTACACACACCTTTCCCCACCATCATTTCACCACAAATCACTATCCTTGTCTTGAGTTACATTGAAACAAGGACATAATTTTTTTTGTCAGTGCATTATAATTATACACAACAGTGGGACTTATTGTTATACATTGGCACATGCACACAATAGAACAATAGAATTTGGCCAAACTCATTCGCCGATTCCTTCCCCTCTGGAAACAATTTTCAAAAGAATCCTTTATAAAGCCTTTGTGCGATGCACTGAACCTTATGTTTTGTAATGTAATGAAAATGTTTTGTGTAGTGAAAATGTTGTCTGGTTTGTCCTTTGTAAAAACATTTGTTATATTGGCATATATTACAAAGTTTTAAATATATACATATTTGCATTTTCTTTTTTTCTTTTTTTTTTTGCTATTTTTTGATCATGCTAAGAAAGACAATGCCACTCAACTTCTAAAAGGTAATACTAATTATCATTTCAGGTTTCAAGACTTTTCTTTTCACCATTAAACCTACCTTATCTCCTTTTGTGATTACTGTTCAAATTAGGCGCTAGGTAAAATTTTATTTGATGCTTGGACAAACATGGAACCTGTAGAAGAACCTTTTCAAAATCCTTTAGTCCCACCACAGGTTGGGGAACTCTCTGCCTTTATTTTGTTTGGTTTTTCAATGGAATTTAAGTTAAAGGAGAGTAGGTGAGGTGGGGATGGCAGAATGGGTAGAAGATGTGATCTCACCTGTCTAGGTGAAAAGGGAGCAGGGAGTCCAGCCCCTTTCAGGTGCAACTGGGAGGACCTTAAATTTAGTAGCATCCATGGCTGACCTCTGCAAAGCAATGGCTGCTCCTCTTCTGGGGACTACTTTGGAGAGCCCTGCTCCACAGTGCGTAGGCACAGCATCTGTCTGAAGAGCCTCCCTTACTGATGATGGAGACTGACAAAAGACTCCGTCCAGAGTGCTCAGGACAATTTGTTGTTCGAAGAAGTTGTTAAATAGGAATATCTCTTCAGCTTGTCTGTCTCTTTTGGGGGGGTGCCAAATAGATTTGGCTATAGCTGTTGAGCAATACGTCACCAACTTTTCTTCTTCTACCCTTTGAGTTTCACCTATTATGACAGTTTTGAAAGTGTCCTGAAGGAATGCTAGGAGCAGGTTTTGATTGTCTTGCTACTAGGCACATCTGCTGCCATTAGCTGCAAAAAATTCTGGCACCTTTTCTTCAACATGTGCCTAATTGGCTTTCGGATGTTGTTGTGAGAGTCATAGTCTTACCTAGTTATGGCTCATCCCAAATCCGGTGACTTTGGGTTCATTTGTATCTCCAGAAAATATGATTATCTTAAAATAAACACATCCTTGGCTTTTAGAGCTGCTTTTGCACTTACCACTCATGACTGTTTATGGGTGGGTCCACCAGCATCTCTTCAGTTCATTGTGGAAAGCTTAGAAGATGACATGGTCTTGGTGATTCATGTTGTTTTGGTGCATGGGCTTTTTATTCACAGAGACAAAGATGTATGTTCGATTTGTGCACAGCCAGTACACTACCTAGTGAAATCTTGGGGGTTATTACAATTTCTCTACCTAGTGAAATCTTGGGGGTTATTAAATCTGGGAGCTCAAGGTCATTGAAAGAATGTGTGCACCAACAGATAGTTATCCTCATAATAATTATATTTGATTGCCTTTTGAAATGTAAAGAGAAAAAATAAATCTATATTAAAAAACCATTTATTTTGTTTGTTTTTATGTTATAGGGATATTTATTAAAACAGAAAATGGAGCTATCTGTAGTGTTATAAATTAAATATTTGACTTATCATGTTTTTGAGCAATCCCAACAGGAAGTTGTACTAGCTTATGGGAGCCAGTAGATTTTTGCAGCTAAACGCGTGTGTGTCAGGGGGAACAAACAAACCAAAAACACTTCTGTGGATTCATCAAGAAATCTCACTTCCTGGCATGAATACTCAGGCAGAAGCATGCCAGCTGTACATGCTGGTGACGTAGAATAATCAGTTCTCGCCAAAGATGCTGCTCACTGTTTCTTCACCGTAGTGCTGATTCTGGGGATTCCTGTGTCACACCAAAGGACCACAGGTTACCATCCCTCACAGCACATGAAATTATTGTGGCCTACTGGTTTTCATGAAAACAGTTGGCTTTGGCCAAATGGAAAGCTGGAATTCTATTGCATATTCACATGACACAGTCTTTTAAAAAAAAAATGCAACACTTTTCCTCTCAAAATCTTTCAGTAAAATTGATGCTGTGGGTTGATGATTCCTTTTTACCAGGCAGCTCTCTTTGAATTCTCCTTCAGAAGTGGATGGTGTCAGGAGGTGACGAGTGAGAGTGCCACCCTGAGAAGCAGGAGCATGGCAAGGAGGTGCTCAGGCTTTGTGTCACTGTGTGAAGGTGGAACAAGTCATGACATTGTGGAAGAAGTGGGACCTGATTAGGATAAGCTAGAGACTTCAGGACAGTTGTCTTGGGGCATTAATTTCAAAGAGGTTCTAAATATTGACAGAAATAAGAGCTGGAGAAAATGGGGCTTGCCTTGGTTTCCCAGATAAAATACAAGACTCGCAATTAATTTGAATTTCAGATAGACAACAAAATATTTAAAAACATAAACATATCTTAGTTATCTCAACAGGACATTCATTAGAAAGCTCTTCATCATTTATTTAGAATTCAAATGTAAGTAGGTTATCTTGTATTTAGAAAATCTGGGAACCCTAGGCTTATCAGAACTCTTCACACAAAATACACTTCTTAGGAATGGAGGCGCCACCTTAATGTGGTGTTCGGAGACTAGATGAGTAAGCGAACAGTGACTAACCAGACAGTCTAACTCTCTTCTAAAGAGGGTGGAATAATGAAATGCAGGGCCGGTTTTGCTGCTGTCCTTGGAGATGAATGTGTTTGTCGAGTGTGTACAGATTTGGGCCATTCAGAACTGCCTGAGAACATAGAGGAGATGCTGAGGGCTGCTTTTGGCTGGTGCTCCTGCTCTGCTCAGCTTCCCTGCAAAGTAAATATTGAATCAATAATTAGCATTTGAAGAGGACTCTAATTATATACCTGCCTGGGGCAGTCACACCCCTCCAGGTGGCCTTGGTTAAAAATTTGATGGGTATGAGTGTAGTCAAATGGACTGGGCTCTGGCTTTTGCCCTGACCTTGACATGAAATTACTAACCATCTCCAAACTCAGTTTTTCCATCTACAGGATTATACAACCTACCTTATAAGGTTATTGTGAGGATTAAATGAGTTAATATATGTACAGCCAGTACTTTGGCCCCTAAAAAGAACACAATAAAATGCTTGCTGTGTTTTTTTTTTTTAAACAATTTCCCCAAACATTATGCTTGCCTGGTTGTGGTAAAGTTGTTCACCAATCTCTTTCTTACTTGAACACATACACCTTGAAATACAACTTGAGGACAGGTAATCCATCCTATTCATGTATTCATAATATATAACATGGTAGCATGCAGTAGGTGGATGTTTGTTAAATTGAATGAATGTTGTATCTATTGTTTCAGGGATTTAGGAAATAAATCCCTTGTTGCTTCCTATGCAGTCGCATTTACAGAAGTGGTTCTGTAGGTTAGAACTGGTTAACTGAACTATAGTGAGTGTTGTTATGCCTGAGGGTCTGATTCCTGAAGACTCTGGGGGTGACCTGAGTCCAGCAGGTGGCTTGAAGCTATGCATCAGTGTACCCCAGTATACGGTGCAAATGTAATTTTCTGTGACTCAGTCATGACTTAAGGTTGGAAAGCACCATTCTAGGTGTAATATAAAACATTAAATTATTACAAATATGACTTGATACCTATCTTAGTCCACTTATGGTGCTATAATAAAATGGCATAGACTGGGTAACTGATAAACAGTAGAAATTTGTTGCTCACAGTTCTGGAGACTGGGAAGTCCCGGATCAAGGTGCCAGTAGATTTGGTGTCTGGTGAGGGCTCATTTTCTTCTTTACTGATGGTGCCTCCTTACTGTGTCCTCACATGGTGGAAGGGGAAACAAGTTCCCTCAGGCCTCTTTTTTATTTGTTCTAATTAGTTATACATGATAGCAGAGTGCATTTTGATTCGCTGTACACAAATGGAGCACAACTTTTCATTTCTTTGGTTGTACATGATGTAGAGTCGCACGGTATGTGCAGTCATACATGTATCTAGGGTAATGATGTCCATCTCATTCCACCATCTTTCCTGCCCCTATGCCTCCTCCCCATGCCTCCCTGCCTTTGCCCAATCAAAGTTCCTCTGTTCTTCCCATGCCCCCACCCCCCATTATGGATCAGCATCCACTTAACAGAGAGAACATTTGGCCTTTGGTTTTTTGGGGATTGATATATTTAGTTTAACATGATATTTTCCAACTCCATCCATTTATCTGCAAATACCCAATGATTTTATTCTCTTTTAATACTGAGTAATATTTCATTGTTTATATATACCACAGTTTCTTTATTCATTCATCTGTTGAAGGGCATCTAGGTTGGTTGCACAGTTTAGCTATTGTGAATTGAGCAGCTATAAACATTGATATGGCTGTGTCCCTGTAGTATGCAGTTTTTAAGTCTTTTGGGTACAGACCAAGGAGTGGAATAGCTGGGTCAAGTGGTGGTTCCATTCCAAGTTTTCTAAGGAACCTCCATACTGTTTTCCAAGAGTGGTTGCACCAATTTGCAGTGCCACCGGTAATGTATGAGTGTACCTTTTCCCCACATCCTTGCCAACACTTATTATTGTTTGTATTCGTGATAATTGCTATTTTGACTGGAGTGGGATGAAATCTTAGAGTAGTTTTGATTTGTATTTCTCTAATTACTGGAGAAATTGAACATTTTTTTCATATATTTGTTGATTGATTGTATATCTTCTTCTGAGAAGTATCTGTTCAATTCCTTAGCCCAAGATCTGGTATTATGATGCCTCCTGCTTGCTAAGGATTGCTTTGACTATTCTGGGTCTCTTATTTTTCCAAATGAATTTCATGATTATTTTTTCTATTTCTATGAGGAATGTTGTTAGGATTTTAACTGGAATCTCATTAAATCTCTGTAACACTTTTGGTAGTATGGCCATTTTGACAATATTAATTTTTACTATCTAAGAACATGGGAGGGAGATATTTCTATCTTCTAAGGTCTTCTTCAATGTCTTTCTTTAGTCTTCTGTAGTTTTTACTGTATAGGTCTTTCATTTCTTTTGTTAGATTGATTCCCCAATTTTTTTTTTGAGGCTGTTGTGAATGGAATAGTTTTTCTAATTTTTCCTTCTAAGGGTTCATCACTGATGTATAGAAATGTATTTGATATATGAGTATTGATTTTATATCCTGCTACTTTGCTGAATTCATTTATTAATTCTAGAAGTTTTCTGGTGGATTTTTTTGGATCCTTTCAGTATAGAATCATGTCATCAGCAAACAGTGATTGTTTCAGTTCTTCTTTACCTATTTATAGCCCTTGAATTTCTTTTGTCTGTCTAATTGCTCTGGCTACAGTTTCAAGGACTATATTGAATAAGAGTGGTGAGAGAGGCTCGGGCCTCTTTTATAAGGCGCATTTATGAAGGCAGAGCCCTCATGACCTGATCATCTCCCAAAGGCCCCACGTCTAATACCATCATGTTAGAGATTAGGATTTCAACTTGTGAATTTGGGGGTAATACCAACATTCAGATCATAGCAGTGCCATTTTTGAAAAATCAAATAAGTTTTTGATTTCAGCTAGCTGGATTACTAGATCATTTGGCTAGATCAGAAGGATATACAGTACATTGAGGTTATTTGAGAGGCTGTAGTTGTGATTTTTCCCTAATATGTTTCTTAAAGTGCTTTTCTATAATTAGGAGAGGATGAATCCTCATAAGTCATATTTAAAACATCTTTTTTTTTCTAACATGACTTATTTAATTTAGCACAATATTCTCCAGTTCCATCCAATGATATACTTTCATTCTTTTTAAAAATTTATTTATTTATTTTAGTTAGGTATATATTACAGCAGAATGCATTTTGATTCATTGTACACAATTGCAGCACAACTTTTCATTTCTCTAGTTGTACACGATGTAGCATTTCACCATATGTGCAGTCGTACATGTACCTGGGGTAATGATGTCCGTCTCATTCCACCATCTTTCTTGTCCCATACACACTCCCCACCCACCCTCCCCTTTGCCCAATCAAAGTTCCTCCATTTTTCCCGTGCCTCCCTCCTCCACATTATGGATCAGCATCCACTTATCAGAGAGAACATTTGGCCTTTTTTTTGGGGCGGGAGGATTGGCTTACTTTGCTTAGCATGATATTCTATTTAAAACATCTTAATGTTATATTAAAATGTTAATTTATGTGCCCCTACAAGTAAGTAAATTCTAAATAATGATCAAGTAGATACAGTTGATATATATGACAACTTTCAATGGGGATTAAATAGCGCCCACATTTAATCTAAAAGAGAAATGTCTATTTCTCAAGGAAGAATGAAAAGATGTCTATCCAGGAGAAATAATACCTGTTGAATCTTTTTTTTTCAATATCTTTATTTTTATTTATTTATTTTTATGTGGTGCTGAGGATTGAACCCAGGGCCTCACATGTGTGAGGCAAGTGCTCTACAATGAGCCAAAAACCCCACCCACTATTGAATCTTAAATATTGACACAAAGAAAAAATTTTAATACAGAGAACAAAAATAAGTGTATTTAAAATATAGCAACAAGTTATTTTAAAATTAACTGAATTTAACGATTGATGATTCATGAAATATCACATGCATTGAATTAATGTGTGCATAACCCCGTACCTTCTATACGATGGGTGCAATGCTGGGCAACCACGGTGTCAGATGTGGCTACTGGGCTAAATTTTCTCACAGCCTAGGGGAAAACTAAAGTTTATTTTCTTATCAAATGTCTTATGTTCATTTATTTGTGCTAGTTGTGTTCTAGACCTAGGATTGCTAATAGTGAACTGTAGGTACATACTTTCTGAATCTGCTCAGCACCCAGGTCTCCCAGGAAGTGTAAGTAATGACTCCTTGATCCCTGTCTTTGATCAAAATCAGACTTCCATGTGGAATCTGGATTATTATCGTTTTCATTAATTAAGTTTGGCTCACCCATAAAATTAATGCCACTCTTTGCACATTCGCATTGGTTTTTAAAGTTTATTTCTATTGCCTTGATGTTCTCCTTCCCATCAAAGTTCATAGATGGCTGAAAAATCCAGATGTTTCAACCCATTGTGTCCCATTTACAGAATGTCTAAAAACTTAATTGAGCAGCTTCTGGTAACTTTGAAATAAATGTTTATGTTTTTAGAGTTCTATTCTTTTGAGAAAAATAAGAGGTGAATGATCAGTGATGCTATTCATTAGTATTATTAATGATGTCATTAACCTCATTGATACATTATAACAAACTCTAGATTTTGATTTCCAACTAATTTATTTGCAGTACTGGGAATTGAACCCAGGATTTGGTGCATGTTGGGTAAGCTCTCAGTCACTGAGCTACATCCCTAGCCCCCAACCAATTTGATTGCTATGTCAGTTTCACTGAGATATTCACAGAATTGAACACTTAGGACTTAATGTATCAGAAGGTTTAGTAATAATATTAAGAGGCAGTGCTGTACTCAGATGATCACACATAACACACCATAATTATGAACACATATAGATAGTTTACTGTTATAATCAAATAAAGCTACAATAAGACTGATCTGGCACCTTTCATGATTTACATATTTGTTCTTGGATGGCATTGTAATTAGGGACAAATGGTTCATGTGATGCTCAAATAAATGACTATAATTAGTATTACTTTCATGCAGTCAAGCTACATTTTTTCTTTTCCTGAAACAATGTACCCTTTCATCATCTTCACACGCCCACTGACACTTGTAGATGAGAAAAGATGAAGGTCTGGAATCTTACTCATCAACAACTGGAGAGTCTTTGTCCTCCATCTCAACCTGCTCTCGGCTTAAGAGTCGTGTCTTCTTCTGAACCCCTGCCCCATCCTGGCCACCACTCCCCAACAACCAGGGACTTTTCATTCAGAGCTGCATCCTGCTCTGCCTCCTGTCCTAGAGCTGAGGAACCAGGTGGGAGAAGTTCCAAAGCTGAAGGATCTGGTTACCTGGCAACAGTGGGGAGGGAGAGAAACTGACTGTGTCATCCACCATGCAAATGGCATGAATCAGCAATGGATTCCTGACATCTAGGAGGGCCTGCAGAGAAGCAGAAGGAAAAGAGTCATTTCTAAGTAAGATACATGCCAAATTGACTGTCCAAGCCAGGATTCTTTTGAGAATGAATGGGGGACTATTAATACTTTCACTGGGACTATAGGTGTAGGCCATGACTGTCTTCAGAAAACTTGGACTTCTTGTTCCGCCTCTTCTAAGTGGGCATTGGAGAGAGAAAGAGGTGGGAGTGACCATATTATACACTTGAATGTGCATGTGTGCTCTGTTTGTGTCATGGAAGTGGAGACTGATGGCATGTGAAAAGGATCCCACATGCAGCTCTGGAAGCTCTGTTTAATTAGTCTCCGCACCTTTGTCCCCTTATTCCCTAGTTCTTTCTCTGCTAGAAGACTGATTTTCTAAAATAATGGCTCGAATTTAACTTTTTTTCTGATTTAAACAATTCTCTGTTGGTGGTTAGCAGAGTAAACCCTGCACCTAGCTGGCTGCCATCCAGGCCTCCCTACAGATCCAACTCTTGCTTCTCTGTCTTCATCTGAGGAACTATTGGACTTCAGGTACTGGGACTCCTTTCTTCTCCCAAACTATGATTTCCTTCCTCTCTGTCTTTACTCATGTCCAGTCATCTCACAGCCTGGAGACCCTTGCTTGACCCTCTGTTTGTGCTTATGTAATTTCTGCCCATTTTTCTTGACCCAGTAAAAAATATCAGCTCTAATGCTGTGGAAAGCTGAGAATTGGAAGAAAAGGGGTTCTCTGTGAAATCTTTTGTACTCACTCTTATTTAATCCAGCTCTGAACTTTTAGGAGTTTGATACAGACTTCTGTATATGGGGACATATGACAGCTATAAAGCATCATTACCATCATTTAGGTAAATGTCTAGATTCCCTACCAGATCAGAAGCTGTCACAGGAGAGAATCAAGGTCTGGTTCTTCTTTGTAACATTCAAAGAACTTTTTTTTGGGGGGGGGTGTGTTTTCTTTTGCGTTTGGTGGGCATGCAATAGTTTGTTGAATGAAAGATCAGAGACTGAAATTCAAAATTCAGTTGCTGTTTATCTCTGCTTGGGTGAAGAAAAGTTGTGTGACAAGGGCACTCAAGGCTTTGCTTGTGCAGAGACTTAGAACTAAGTCAGGGTGGGCATGGGATTCTTACTGGCCCTCAGGAATGACTTCCTTGCTCTCACAGGAGGACCAAAGGAGGTTGACCAGTTTTCGTCGTTGAGTAAGTCAAATCGGAGCTGCATCTTTGGCATGGATGGGTGGTCACAGTTATTTAGGGCCCTGTGACGGTGGCAAGGCCCTTTTCTGATAGCCAGATTTTCAGGATCTTGGTCTCTAGACATCTTGTTACATGGCTAGTCACATTGCTAGTGTTCATAATTAAATGAAAAAAAATTTGAACTTTGCCCAAAATTACAAGCAAGGTCAGCTTTCTTTTTTTTAAAAAAAAACAACAACAATAATTCTGTAACTAGTCTTTTTGGTCATTTCAAAAACCAAAAATGACTAACAGTGAAAAAAAAGGACTGTCAAATTGAATCTTCATCCCTAACGAATCCCCTGCCATATGTCCTTGGCGCAAATCAGGCTGCCTGGGGCTTTTCATTCTATGCAGCGAGGCATGCTGGAAATTTGTGTTGGAGAGAAGTGCTCTTGCCATTTCACACCCTGAAGGGGGTACCAGAAGCTATTTCCCAAAAGGATGAAATTCAGGGCATCTGTTTTCTCTGGCATTTGTAGTTTTAGAACTATGGCAATGATATGTATTAGAACTGGCAGAGATGACAGAAGATTTTCATCTAATCAAAGCTTATCAAAAATCTCATGAGATATTTTCTCTACCAGACACCTCAGATTTATTTAAGTCTACTTACTACTAAAGCCTGAGCCCTGCAAAAGAAAAAAAAATAATGTGACTATTTGCTGTGTCTTAAATCTTCTTTATTTTACTGATACACTGATAGGATCCAATTACTGTAGAATCTTTAGCTTACAGGCCAGAGATTGCTATACCATAAAAAGAACAACACTCTAACCAAATATCTAAGTATATTTTGGCCTAGATGTATTTTGGCCTTCTACATCTATTTTGGCAATAGATGTAGAAGGCCCAGGCATATTTTGGCTAAGATATTTAGATTTTGAGCTGCCAAGTAATTACAGGGTGACACTCTGACATATCCTCCTGACTTATTTTTATTTATTGGCCCAATATATAACTACTCTTAGAATATAGACTTTTAAAAATCTGAACAGAATCTCAGACTAAATTTAGCCCTGTGTTTCCCTGTTGGATATGAGAAAATCAAGACTCAGGGAAATTTAGTAATTCACTTGGAGTAGTACAGCTTAATTGAAATAGTGCCTAATCTAAATGACATAGTATAATTGCTACCATATTATATTGGCACAGGACCAGCCTAGATTCACAAGGAGGGGAAGTAAAAATAAATATTTATTGTGCTACTATAGATTGAACCCAGCATTACTCTACCACTGAGTTACTTCCCCAGCCCTTTTTATTTTTTATTTTGAGATGGAGTCTTGCTAAGTTATGCAGGCTGGCCAGAAACTCGAGATCCTCCTGCCTCAGCCTACTAAGTTGCTGGGATTAGGGATGTGCCCCACTGTATCCGGCAATCCCAACTTTTTTTTAAAACGATTTTTTTAAGTTATCAATGGACCTTTATTTTGTTTATTTATATGCGGTGCTGAGAATTGAACTCAGTGCCTCACACGTGCTAGGCAGGTGCTCTATCATTGAGCTACAACCCCAGCCCTCAAATCCCACTTCTTGATGGAGATAATGACACAGCATTTGTGGCTATCTTTAGTTCACCATACTTATAAAGCAGAAAATGTATTTCATATGTTTTAGATCTTTTGAGGTGTTTACTGCATTTTTAATTGGAAAAAAATTTAGCCACTATTTCTGAAATATTTTTGCCTCCATTTAGATTTCTCCTTTTGATAATTCAGTTACATATATTTTAAACTCTCTTGGTTTTGCCCCAAAGATCACTGAGTCTCTGGTTTTCAATTTTTAAAAGTTCTTTTTTCTCTGTGTGCTTTTAGTTTGGATAATTTCTATATGGCTTACTGATATACTATAAGCCTCACTGATCTTTTTATTTCCTGCAGTGCCTACTTTACTCTTAAGTCCATACCATGAGTTGTTTTATTTTCATATTTTATATTTTTTAGAGTTTCCATTTGCTCCTTTTTTGAGTAGAAGTCATTCATTACTGTCTGTTTACTCATTATGTTAATCTTTTCCTTTGAATCCTTAAATGTCTGTATCAGTTGTTTTACAGTCTTTCTTGGTATTTTCAACATTTCTGTTATCTCCAGATCTGTTTCTTTTGATATTTTCCCCTTGATAATGGGTCACATTTTCTTGTTTACTTGCATATAGAATAATTTACGATTGTATGTTGGTATTATGATATTGATAGTTTGAATCAAGAAGGCCAGCTTCTGTTTTCATAGACAATTAACTTCTGGTGGTCTATCGACTTGATTTCATTTAATTTTAATAAGCTTAGTTAGGCTAGATCTAGGCTGGGTCTAGAGCAGCATTTTTGGAGTCTCAGTTGGATGTCCAGGTGATCAGTGATATCTGTTTCCTTTGGCTGATCAGGATTGCTGTATCTCTCAGCACTATGTGACCTGCAGAATCTCTATTCAGCTCACACTGTCTGTGAACTGTTGTGTGCCAAGCTTCTCTACTGGTATTGGCCTGCCTGTGTGAAGCTGGTGATTCAAGGAGACCCCTGTGCTAACTTCTAGAGGTATTTCTATGTCTTTTTCTATGGGTCACTTCACTTGCAAATTCCAGCCCCCTCAGCACCCCTGAATTCTGATTGCTGCCACTAGTCAGTGAGATTGCCACGCTCTGTTTGCCACGCTCCCTCTTTGCCTGTGTTCCAGAAAATGTTTCCTGGCAAAATACCAAGGTTATTGTGTGAAAACCTTTTGTGTTCCCTGTCTTTCTGGGAACCCAGCTCCATGTTACCCGTGGTCCAATGTCTGAAAGCAGATGCTTCATAGATTTTGTTCAATTTTATATTTGCTGTGGGGGAATTAGTCTGGTACTAGTTTCTCCATTATAGCCAGAGGTGAAAGTTATCTTCCTTTTGTAGTGACACCATAGTTGTTTTGTTTGCAGTGCTGGAGATCAAACTCAGGACCTCCTACATACTGGCTAGGCATGTGCTCTATCAGTGAGCTACATTCCCAGCCCCTAGAAAATTTTAATAGACAAAAAGTTCCATATATTAGGGAAAAAACCATAAATTGCCATTCTACCTACTACATAAGTGTCCAATTTGGAGCATCAAATATAAATGTTACCTACAGGACTTTCTTTGACTTTTGGCTGATATGAGTGGTTCAGTAACAGGTTTGTGAGCTGACACAATGCGTTCCGACTTAGTTAGCTGACCCACTTATTCTGTGGGCTCTTCAAGTTGTCACCCATAGGGGCACTGGCAGTAGGTGCTAGACAGACATTTGGTGTTAGATGAGGAGGTAGCAAGATGCAAGGGGCATTCCGTGAATAGCTGGGATTAAAACAAATAACCGGAAAGCTCTGAGGCTTATAGCCTCAAAATTAACTCATAAGCCACTTCTCTCTTAAAGCCAGAGATTCCTAACCAACTGATCCAATTTAAGAAACTTGTTTTCAAATCTTTCCTACTTAAAATGTATTTTCTCTGCTGCTTCTACTGGATGTGTGTCCCATACCTCAGGTGGGTTGGGATAATTTTGTGTGTTGTTTGGGATCCAGTAAGCATAAAAGGTTGACAATCACATACCAGGCTGAGTGATGTCAGCCTTATTGGTTCAGTATGCAACTCCCCTCCCCCACGCTCAGTGTGCTTCTTTTTCCCATCATTCTTTCTCCTTCAGATCTTCTCTTCTTGTTGCCCAGGAATGGGCAGAGCTAAGAAAAGATTGTCAGGACGATCTGACTCAGGCACTCCTAACTTTGGTTGCAACAGTGGCAACGATTGGGACAGAGTCATCTCACTTCCGAGTGCAGCACTAGGTACTGTGCATGATGTTGAGAGCCTCCGCTGCTTACTTATGGTGCACATAACAGAGGGAAAGAGTCATCAACTCTGATGCCTGCAAGCATTTTAAAGTTGCATACTAAACCAGTAAGGCTGACATCATCCCAGAAGCTAAAGTGTAAGGAGCTAAACCAAATGATTTTTCACCTTAATGCTAGAATAGCACATGTATCACAGAGGGCAAAAGATGTTAGATTTTTATTTTGTGCATTGTAAGCTTCCCTGTTTTAGCTGGGGTCTAAGGGCCCTTACTGAGGGTGTGTGAAGATCCTGTACCTAGTCCAGGGATCCTATACTAACTCTAGATGCTCAGGCATAGGCAGAAAAAATTTGGGGAAATGGTTTGCTAAAATTGACAAGGCTGTCCTTGGATTTTTCATTGTGTTTTAATTGTAATGAGACACATTGCAACATTCTGAGCCTGGCCAGAAAAGTTTTCCTCTCCCTCTATTCACTCACCAATTCAGGGCCAAACATCATTTAGACATTAGCAGGGCTGGTCCTGTCCTCTTCCTAACATGGGAATTTTTCACAAACAACCCTGGGATTCATAGCTGGTACCCCTTATTCTACTGTGGGACATGAGTGGTTGTCTGCAAAGGGGAGGTGGAGGTATCTATTTGGACCTTTTTATTTCTTTGTTCAGGACCAAAATGGTGGTCTGCAATGACCACTGACCCTTCTGTCTCATTTGGGACCTTGAGATGGCACTTTCTTCTTCATTGTTCTATGGAAACACAGAAGTAAACAGGCATGATTTCTAAACAGGAATTTATAGACTGCATGTGCTCTGCTTCCTAGTGCAGGTGTGCAAATTTTGAAAGAGGTGCAGAGATTGGAGCATTGCCAGGTGATGATCCATCTCAGTTCTAAGGATAAAAGTTGCAGTCTCCCCTGGGATCTCAGACTTCATCATGGGGTTTTCCTGAGTGTAACACTAAAAACTGGCAGAACCAAGGTTCTCAGCCAAGAGAATTTGTAAATAGGTTGAGTTGAAAGGTTTGTGTGTGTGTGTGTGTGTGTGTATGTATCTGTATGTGTATGTGTGTGTAGTGGGAAGTGTAGGAATCTCATAGGGAGTGGGGTAAGGAGGTCTCTCGGGGAAAGGCCATAGAGTTGCATTGAACTTTTTAGACTAAATGACTCAACAATGCTCATAAAAAGAGAAGTGAGAAGGAACCAATTTTAGGATGATTTTACAGTAATGCTTTCGTGAAGTCTTTGTAGAACTTCCATTCATGAATGATCTCCTTTTCTTCTGAATTCCCATTCTCTGCTTTCCAGTGTGCTTCTTACCACATTTCATCTTGATAATCCCTGTATGTATACAACTCCCCTCCCACATTCTTAGCTTCCTGGGTGTGGGAACCATGATCTTTGGATCACCCAAGTGCTTTATTCACTTCTCATACACTCAGCAAACATCTTCAAATTGAATATGAATGTATTTTCAACTCCTTCTCTCTAAATTTTGTTGACATTGTTGGAAAAACGTAATTAAGAAAGAGTAAACATATCAGTATTCTAAGTGGCTAATAATCATATAATTAAAATGATAACATGATAAGTGGTATACATCTTGAGTTTCAGAGACTTTTGATATATCCGTGTCATTACTGGCATTATAAATACACACGATTTCAGTAACTAATATTCACCTAACCACCTTGTCTAAATGTTTTTGAGTGTAAACCAGGGTTCACAATACCTGCTTTATTTAATAGGTCTGTGATGATCACATTGTTCAAAAGGTATCAAAGCCCTTGGCAAATTTAATAGTGTTGTAAAAAGACCGAAATTGTTGAGTACTAAGACCTTACTGTTTTAACAGAGAAGAGAAAATAACACATGCACATCTACCTAAAAAGCCTACAAAACCTACAAATGTTTTATTATATGTTTTCAAGCACTTTATTTATTGCTTTCACTGTATACTTCTTTTAAAAGGACCTGCTGGCTGCTGCACCTGCTGTGGTAGTACTAGTAATAATAGATTGTGTAGACTTTTACAATTTATAAAGTTTGCATGTATTATCTCAGATTTTTTTTTTTTTGATACAGAGGATTGAACTCAGGAGCACTCGACCACTGAGCCACATCCCCAGCCCTATTTTGTATTTTATTTAGAGACAAGGTCTCACTGAATTGCTTGGCACCTCACTTTTGCTGAAGCTGGCTTTGAACTTGTGATCCTCCTGTCTCAGCCTCCTGAGCGTGATTTATCTCAGATTTGATAGTTCCTCGTTCATAAGGAAGTACCTCTTTACTAACTAACGGCTAACTTAACTTACTACTAACTCATTGCTAACTTACTGTTAAAAAGAGTGGAATTGAAATGCAAAGTCATTTTAATTTAGGTATATTTCATTAAGATTGCAGCTAACTTTCTTCAAAGACATCTCAAAATAAAAACAACACTACAAGGTTGCTGAGGATACTCAATTTCATGTATATGTTCCTGTAAGGTAACAAGACTCTGACAGTCCACTCTGTTGTCTGTTTCTTGGCCCTCTATTTATGATTATGAAAGACAGCTGGACAGAGACCAATCCTGCATCACCCTTCCTCCTCTTCCCTTCTCTTCCCTTCTTTACCTATCTCCTGCACTTGTGCAGGTTTGATTTTGGGATGTTGGAATCCACCATCCCAGGAGGTCCCCCAGAGCTTCAGCAGAAGTTGGCACTCAGGGGCATACTCAGCTGATCAGTGAGGGGGTTGGCTCTCTCCACAGCAAAGGGCTTGCAGTTATTGACTGTCATAACCAAGCAACAAAGGCATCAAAGAGATGATATTTAGGCTGATTTTATAGTTACGTATATTCTTTCCCACTATGCCTATGGGTTATTGTTCTGTGCTCTAGCTAACCCAGAAACTGCTAATTTATTCCCTAGATAATCCAGAATCGACTGAACTAAGATTTAAAAGCATATTAAATTTGCACACTGCATAATGCCTATGGGCAGCACTTGAAATCCAAAACCTTTGCTATTCTTTGTACACCTGGTGGTAGTTCCCACGCATGTTCACCTGCCTTCTGTAGTAAACAAGGTCCAGTCCAGAGCATCATTGGGACTCACATCACCATATTTACTATAGTATGCTCCAAGTTTGGTTACATTTCCCACTAGACTGTGAGCTCCTCATACTTATCTTGTACTTTCTGGGAAAAGTATCTAATGAACAGCAAGAAAGCAATCTGGCTTATTGGATGGATAAGTAAAGTGAAAGTGCATTCATGAAAGGATGTGTTCTGTGAATGGAGAGTCATTAAAAATTCCATGGATTTTGATAATTCATATTGCAAAGTTAAGTTTTGTTAATTTGAATGCCATTTCTTTCAAGGTGGTTGTGATACAAATTAGAAATTGGTGTTAAACCATTTCTTTTAAGATCATACACACATTCTAACATCATGATCTTTTTGGAGACTGCTAATAGACATTATTTATCATTATGGCTTATAGAGTACTTAAAAGAATTTTATTTCATTAGAAATATTTTTTTCATTTGCTGACTCAGATTAACCTTTGCTGCAGTTTGAATTAGGCAGATTTCCATGGCTGGCTATGAAATTCATCTTGGAAGAGCAAAAAACCATGAAAAGAAGAAAAGAAAAGAAATAGGAACACGTAGCGATTCATTGGTTTAGAAGAAATAACTAACTGGTATTTACTATATGCATGAGTAGGCAGATGCAGGCATCTTAGTCGGTTCAGGTTGTTGCTCACAGTCCTAGATGGAAAGTCCCAGATTCAAGTGCTGGCAGATTTAATGTCTGGTGAGCACCCACTCTCTGGCAGGGTTTGTTTTTTGTTGTTGTTGTTGTTCGTTTGTTTGTTTTTTACTATACCTTCACGTGGCAGAAGGGATAGCTGATCTCTGGGGTCTCTCTTAGGAGGGCACTAATACCGTCTGTGAGGGTTCTGCCCTCATGACCTAACCACCTCCTAATGTCCTCACCTTCTAACACTATCACCTTGGGGCTAGGATTTCAACATGTGAATTTTTTTGAGAGGGGGAAACAAGCATTTGTGCCTTCATAGAGATATGTCTCCAAGAAGACAAAATTTACATGGATGAAACATGAAATAATAAAATGTGGGATTAGATGCCAAAAAAAAAAATGTTGGATTTCAGAGAAGACACAGAACTTTGTCAGGAAAAGCTCCAGGAAGGAAGTGAAATCTCACTGGGGCCATAAGGAAATTAGTCAGTGTAAGAAAATAACTTCATGTCTATGTTCATTCTCTATGGTTGTATAACAAATTACCCCAAACTAAGTGGCTTAACACAGCACATGGGTATTATCTCATCATTTCCATGGAACAGGACCCTATCTGGCCACAGTTTATGGGGACCCTCTGCTTGGGGTCTGGAAGGCTGAAATCAGGTTGTCGACTGGGCTGATCCTTTGTGAACCTTTGTAAACCTTTCTCAAAGCCCATTTGGCTTTTGGCACAACTCAGTGCTTTGCAGTTTCAGGATGGAGGTCCCTGTTTCTGCATAAGCCATCAGCCCAGGCGGCCCACATCCCTTGCCATGGGGCCTGCTCATGGGCTCTCATACAGCATGGCAGCTTCTTCAAGGTCGGCAAAAGAATCCGCCATTTCTTTCACTCTTATTTGCTTATTTATTGGCAGATAGTTAGCCTTTAATTTTATACATACTTAAATATATGGGGGAGAACCAAGATTTTAAATATACAAAACCATGATAAATTTACAGTGTTTTCCACAATTCATTCATTTTTAATAGAAATACATCACTAGTTCAAGTAACTTCTCAAAGCCAGCCTCACACTCTGCCAAGATGGCTGCTGTTCACACTCACTTGATGAGGTCAGTTCCACCCATTTTTTAATTAACTTAAAATCATCTGATTGTAGGTCCTAATTACATTTGCAAAATATTCTTACTTTTCCATACTGTTTTAGTCAGCCTTTTTGTCACTGTGAACAAAAGGCCTGACAAGAACAACTTAGAGGAGGAAATTTATTTTGGCTCATGGTGTCAGAGCTTCAGTCCATGGTCAACAGGCTCCATAGCTCTGGGTTGGAGGTGAGACAGAACATCATGGAGGAAGGGTGTGGCGGAGGAAAGAAGCTCAGGACATGGCAATCAAGAAGCAGAGAGAGAAAGCTCCACTCCCCAAGGACAAAATATAAACCCCAAAGGGACCCCCCACTCCAGTGACTTATTTCCCCCAGCCACATTCTACCTGCCTACAGTTATCACCCAGTTAATCATATCAGTGGATGAACTTTTGGGGGACACCTTGGCTCTAAATCACAACATACACACTGTAGCCTAATCATGGAGTGAGCTCTTCCTATCCTTGCCATGCTCTATTGTCTACAAGCAAGTTATAGCTTCCAAGAGCACTCAAGGGTGTGGGCCATTGGGAGACACTTTAGAATCCTGCCTGCTACAGTGTCTTCTTTTGCAAATGATTCTTCTTTAAATTTTATTTTATTTTATGGCGATAAGAACACATAGCATGGAATCTGTGCTATTAGCAAAATTTAAACTGTATAAAGTGTTGAGTATGGGTACAGTGCTGGACAGCAGATCATCTAGAGAGCTGATTCTTCTTGCTTGACTGAAACTTTATTTCAACATTACACTCTTTTATTCTATGGCTTTGATGATTGTAGATGTCTCATGAAAGTGGAAACATAACTGTGTCTCTGTCTGTGAGTGGCTCACTTAATGTAATATCCTCAAGTTTCATTCATATATTGTTGCATATGGCAGAATTTCCTTTTATTCCCCAAGGGTAATTAGTATTCCATTTTCTGGATGTTCTTTGTCTATTCACCTGTTGATGGATATTTAGGTTATTTCCACATTTTGACCACTGTAAATAGTGCTGCACTGAATATGGGAATGTGACTCTCTTTTTCAAGATCCTGATTTCAGTTCTTACAGATAAATACCCAGAAACAGGATTGCAGCATCAATGGTAATTCTATGTAAAAATGTTTGAGAAACTCCTAAGTGGTTTTCTAATGTTGCTGGTCTATTTTAGATTCTTACCAATAGTATACAGAGATTCCAATTTCCCCATATGTTTGCCAACTCCTCCTTCCTTCCTCCCCGCATACCCTACTTTCTTTCTTTCTTTCTTATAACCCTCCTAACAGATGTGAGGTGATAGCTCATTTTGTTTTGATTTGCATATCCCTGATGATTAGTGACAATGCACACCTTTTTATATACTTTTGGTCGTTTGTATGTCTTTCTGGTTTGGAAAATGACTATTCAAGTCTTTATTCCATTTATATTTTAATTAATTAATAATCAATTAATGACTTATTTTGGGTAATTACATGCCTGTAATCCCAATGACTCACCTGGACAATTTAGCAAGACCCTGTCCCCAAAATAAAACAGAACTGGGAATGTAGCTCAGTGGTAGAGCACTTGCCTAGCATGTTCAAAGTTCAATCTCTAGTACTTTCAGGGAAAAAAATCAATTATTTTGGTGCTGGGGTTCAAACCCAGGGCTCCATGCCTGCTAGGAAGTGCTGTACCCCTGACCTACCTCCCTAGCCCCTAGCCCATTTTAAAATTGGATTATTAGTTTTTGTTTTTGCTATTGAGTTGTAGGATTATGAATGATTCTTTTGTTGTCATGTGAACATGTTTTTAAATGAAATATTTTAAAAAGGCGATTTTAAAAATGGGCCATGGGTAATAAATGCCAGACTAAGGAAGATAACATTTTGTACTTGGAGCTTTTACTTGGGGGACCAGCTGTCCACAGTTTTTAAGGAAGAGGAAAGGAGCCTAGAGTGAGTTCTAATTAGAGAAACCACATCATCATCTTGATATTCTGCAAGAACTTCCCAGCCCATCTCTTGGCTGCTGGTCTTGCTTGTCTTCCATCTGCCTCTTCTCACAGTCCAGGTGATCTTTCCAAAACGTGCATCCAATCCTATCACTACCCTGCTGAAAATACTTCTGCTGACTCTTAGTCAGAACCCAGCTCTGCAGACCCCTGGGACAGGCCTGCCATTGCTGTTCAGCTTCACGCCCCAACAAGCACTTCCCGTGCCCTTCATTCATGCTCCGGTGAAAGGCAGTAGGGTGTGAAGGGAAGGAATGGATTTGAAAGACACTAGAAAGTACAATTACGTGGATGTGACAGAGGGTGAGGGAGGGTATCTGAGCTCATTTTGTACTTATAAAATTGAATACCTGAGATTGGGTAATCTATGAAGAAAAAATTTATTTCTGACAGTTCTGGAGTCTGGGAAGTTCAAGATCAAGGCTCCAGCATCTGATAAGGGCTTCTTCCTGCATTACCACATGGCAGAAAGTCACACCCCTTGCATGGACCCTTGTCATAGCAGCAATCATCCATTCAGGAGAGCAGAACCCTTATTACTCAAATACCTCCTGGTAGGTCCCACTTCTCAGCACTGTTGAATTAAGCGTTAAATTCCCAACATGGGAGTTTGGGGGAGCACATTCAGACCGTAGCAGAGGGGAAGCCTACTCCATGAATGGAAACAGGGCTTGCAGGTACAGCAGGTATAGGCGAGCAGATGAGTTCAGTTTGAGGTCATTGTAGAACATTACATCCAAGGAGTTCTTGCATGCTTGGCCTTGCCTGGGTACTATAAGATCTATAAAGGAAGTTCCAGACATGACCTTGACACAGATGAGAATATGTGTAACAGTAGGAAATTGGAGATCTTGAGAGAGGCAACAGCAGGATTATTGCTAGTGGTCGATTACAGAGGTAGAACAATAATTATGTCAGTTAATAGCTGAATGAAGTTTTCCCCACTCCATGAAGGACCCAATAAAAGTAATGACAGATAACGTGTTGCTTTTCATAGTTTCTGGGGCTTAAACATTTAAAAAGTGGGTGACATTATTGGAACCTAACTCAGGTATGTACAAATGTATCAGGAGGATAACTTTCAATTTTGTCCTGAGTTATCTCAAATTGATTTTGTTCAAGTGTTTTACTTAATAACAATCCGACTATGAATCTTGAAGTTCTTTTCTGCTTATTTTGGTCTGTGTAGAAGTAGATTATTATTTTTTTTTCTCTTGTTTTCTAGCATCCATTTTTTTTTCCAGAAAAAAATATTTTTAAGCTATCCTGGTCTGCCTTCCTAACATGGGGACATGCTCTGGGGACAATAAACAAAGAGGGCTGCTGCTTTCTCTCTTGATGGACGATGGATTCTAATCTCTGCTTCTGTCCTTTCCTGTATAACTAAGTAGAATCCATCATACCCATGTCCAGTCTATTTGCAGACTCATCTGGTCTTTGGTTCCTTCTAGAGTCATTTACATGCTGCCCTTGCTCTTGGGTGTAAGACCAGTGCCAGTGCTGCCATGCAGTGACTGGACTCCCTGCTGCTACCAACACTGCTTCCCAAGAAGCGTGCTCTACTGGCTTGGCTCCCCCCCCCCCCCGG
>NW_026000037.1:59069755-59156589 GCF_001458135.2 Marmota marmota marmota
CCCCCCCCAGGTGCTTTGCCAGCTGCTATTGTCTTCACTGCCTAGGAAGTGTCCCCCCACCCCCAGGCACACAAAGTAAATAAAGCAGTTCTTTATTAACTACTGAAGTTCTGGTCTCAATTCTAAAAACCTGAACTCTGAGGACTTTGCTTCTGGTTAGGAGTTCAGCAGTTCAGAAGGCCCCAAAAGGGTCACAGGTGGAAAGAGACACTGATACTGCTGTGCTGTGCCTTTCAGGTATTTTAGTCCATTTTTCACTGCTACAACAGAATTATCAACTGAGTAACTTATGAAGAAAAAAATTTATTTCTTAAGGTTTTGGTGGCTGGGCAGTCCCCAGGTCAAGGGATCCACACTTGGAAATGGCCTTCTCTCTGTATCATCACATGGTGGAAGGCAGAAGGGCAAGAGATCACATGTGCATGTGCACAAGAACAGAGAGGGCAGGGAGAAAAGGAGAAGTGAGGGTGGGGACCTCATCCTTTTATCAAGAACCCACTCCTGAAATAATGGCATAATCTGTTTGTGAGGACAGAGCCCTCATGGCTCTTAAAGTTTCCACCTCTCAACATGGTTTTCTGGGGGATTAACTTTCCAACACATGAACTTTTGGGGGACACATTCAAACTGTAGGACTAGGTAAAGACTGAATATGTTCTTTCATGCATATTGTTATCTCAAAAATGGAACCTTAATGCACCAGAATTTCTCTTCTTCTTCCCCAGGAAATAGAATATAAAACCTTTTCGCAGGAGTTAGTTGGGAGGCTAGTGGAAGGTTGTGGGCATTTTTCTTGAGTCTAGGTTTCTTGGGCCTTAAAGTGTGATGGGGTGAAAGTTGAGAGGGAAAGGGCCTCAAAACTACATTTATGAAAGTTGTGTCTTTGGTCTTTACCTTTAGTGACAGGTCATCTGCTCACATCCTCCAAAAATGTTCATCGCTCATGGCAAGATGTCTTCCTCTAATAACATCCCAAGTTCTTTGGAACAATGACACACCTAGCTTTGCCTTCTGTATTAGTCTGGGTAATGCTAAGTGGTGCTGTGATCTCCCCCTACCTTACCCCCATCTCAGTAGCTTCACACAATGGAGGTTATTTGTCATGTACACAAAGTCTTTTGTGGTTGTTCACTGTTCACCATCTTGTGACTATAACATATGAATCACACACCTTCTATATTAGTTCCCTAGAGCTTTCAAAACAAGATACCACAGCTGAATGGTTTAAAAACACATACATGTATTCTCTCATGGTTTTGAAGGTTAGTAGTATATAATAAAGGTGTTGGACATATTTTCTCTGAAGTCTCCAGGGAAGAATTTATCTTTGTCCCTTCTGTCTCCTGATAGTTGCCTGTAGTCCGTGACATTCCTTGCTTGTAGATACATTACTTCAATCTCTGCTGCCACCTTCACATGATGGTCTTCTCTGGGTCCAGATTTCCCTCTTATAAGGTCACCAGTTATTGAATTAGAGTCTACCCTCATCCAGTATGACGTCATCTTAACATGATTGCATCCACGAAGACCTAATTTCCAAACAAAGCCACCTGCACAGATACTGAGTTTTAGGACTTCAGCCTATATTTTAGATCCATAACA
Source organism: Marmota marmota marmota (assembly GCF_001458135.2). Taxonomy (NCBI): domain Eukaryota; kingdom Metazoa; phylum Chordata; class Mammalia; order Rodentia; family Sciuridae; genus Marmota; species Marmota marmota. The sequence continues at coordinate 59,071,358 of NW_026000037.1, forward strand.
CCCTTTCAACTTGTGGCTAAGTAAGAGAAGAATAGGAGGGATACCCATTGGCTGTTAATAGTCTCCCTCAGAAGTGACACATGCTAGTGTCATTCATGGTCTACTGACCAGAATGTTTCCCATCATAACTACAAGGAAGGCTGATAAATTCAGAGGCACACAGGGGTATTTGGTGAACATTACCTGTCTTTTTCAATCCTCAACCAGCTCTTTCCCTCTGGCTTGGGAAGGCTCCAGGGCATATATGAGTCTGGGTGGTTCTGTGTAATGTGAAATATCTATCAGGAAACACTCCTAGACTTGTAATACTGCTCAAGGAAAAACAAATAATTTGCGTAATTTGTAAAACTGCTCTACTTTTGTTTGGTTCTTTGGTTTATCTTAATCCAGAGATTATAATATGGTGGTCAGCAGGTTGAGTCTTTTCTATAGATTTTTTTTTTTTTGTGTGTGTGTGTGTGTGTACATAATGTTTGAGAAATGTAAGCTGGCCTGGTGCAGTGGTGCCTGCCTGTAATCCCAGCTACTGGAGAGTGGGTGGAGATGCTGAGACAGGAGGATCGCAAATTCAGTAATGGCATAATCTGTTTGCATCATAGTGAGACTGTGTCTCAAAAGAAAAAATTAAAAGGGCTAGGATGTAGCTTGTGGTAAAGCACCCCTGGGTTCAATCCTCAGTACCCCCCACCCCCCCAAAAAAGTAAACAAAATTTAGATTATCTAGTTTTCCTTGAACAAATGGAAGCTATGTCAACATCTGAGCTCATGTTTCCACAGAAAACCAGCAATAAGGAAAACAGTCAAATAAGGGCTGCTCCCTGAAGACATTTCCATCTCTTCAGCTCTCTGGGATCCTCTCCATTGCCTATAGTATTTAACCAACAATGAGGCGGAGCATCGCCTCTAATGGGTGTTTGTATTTTCAGTATTGTTTTCTGATAGTAGAGTCCACCTCCCGCCCCCCTTATATTTGGCTCTTTTTACTCACTTTTACCAAATTGGCCCTTGCAGGCATTTTTCTTAGTGATCTCAATTTTAAGCAAAATCTTCATTTTTATGTATCTCATCATATCCTGGTGCTTCTAAGCACTCCAGCACTTCCCACAAACACTACCTTGAACTCACAGTGACTTCTCCATGGCTGTTTGGATGGTAGAGATTTAAGGTGAACAGATGACAAAGGTCCGGAAATACTTATAATGGGGATAGGTGGATAGATATTTGCAGTGAAATACTTACTGTTGGGGACATTTGAATGTAATTAGAATGATGCCTTTTGGCTTGTTTTCAAGTACATCATTACTGACACAGGTTTTTGTGCCTCTTCTCTCTTATATAGACCCCTGGAACGATCCAGTGAAGATGTGGATATAATCTTCACACGACTGAAGGAAGTTAAAGCTTTTGAGAAATTTCACCCCAATCTCCTTCATCAGATTTGTTTATGTGGTTATTATGAGAATTTGGAAAAAGGAATAACATGTAAGGAATACAACTCCAGGGGTATATTTGTCTGTGTGTGGTTTGTGCTCATTTTGTGGCTACCCTGGGGGGAGAGAGAACATGCAGAGGGTTTATTAATGTGCCAAATATGTAGGTTCAGTCCAAGTAAGTGGGACATTTCCCTCTGTTTATTCAGTTCCACGAAGGCATTGCCTTAACTCCTTTGTTCACAGTATGCAAATGAGTTTTCCAGGGCAGCCCACTAACTCATTCATTTAGCTGTATCTTTAGAAATTCAAATAGTTATCTTCCTTAATCAAAAAATATGTCATCAATAGGATATTAAAAAGAAAAAAAACAGTTTTAATTAACCCCCCTCTAATTCCAGGTAAAATAAGGAGCAGGGAAAAGAAAATAATAATTTTTTAAAAATAATTTTTAATTAAAAAAGTAATACTTCTCCATCTGTTTGTATGGTGTATGCAGCATTAACAGAAAACTCCCACCCAACTGCCTTGAATTACTCATAAAAGAAGGAAAAAAATGATTTACTTGTATCAAAAGTCCTGAGGTAAAACGACTGCAGAGTTAGTTAATGAAGTGGCTCAATGACATTACTAAAGTCCCAGGTCTGTCCGTCCTTCCCTCCTTCTCTCTCTCTTTCTCTTTTTGGTATGCATCCTCAGGTGCTGGCTTTGTCATCGGGCTTCTCACAGATGGTTCCCAGGCAGCTAGAGCAGTTGGAAGCATTTCATGCCAACACAAAAAAATTCCCTGCTGAAGGACCATTTCTTCTTGTGTCTCTTTTTCAGAAGTCCCTGGCAGACTTCCTGTATTATCTGATTGGCTTGTATTGTATCATATGCCCATGTCCAAACTATCACTGGCAGAGATAATGGGATGCCCATGATGGATTTAGAGCAATCGCAATTACCCCAGTGGGGCAAGGGGAGCAACTCCCACGCTCTGAGCACCTGGCCTATGAGGGGAGGGGAAATTTATATAAAATGTGGTTCAGTTAGCTAAGAGGGCGGGACTCACTGTGGGTGGGGAAGCAGCAGGGTCTGTCACAGCATCCTTACAGAAAATATGGAAAATCAACAAAACAATTACCTACAACCCCAATTCAGAGGTTGTTCTTAACATTTTATATGCATCCTTCAAGATGTTTCCCATGTGTACACAAAAAAAAACACATTTGTTTTTAAAATCAATTATACATACCATTTTTAAGCATATGTGTATACATTTTAAAGACTTTTTTTTTTAGTTGTAGATGGGCACAAGACCTTTATTTTATTTACTTTGTGGTGCTGAGGATGGAACCCAGTGCCCCACTCTACCACTGAGCCTCAACCCCAGCCTGTATATATTTTATTAATAACAGAAACTTCATTCTTTTGGGGCCTGAGAATTTTTATTTCTTAAGGCCATTTTCAAAATGAATTTTCCATGGTATAAAATGTGAATTTGATTGACAAATGATAATGTCTTTGGGGGCTGAGAAGTTCATGAAAGGCAGACCCTAACTCTAAAACCAGCCAGGTCCACAGGCTGCGAGCAGCTGAGTTGCAGGGAGGTCCACTGTAAATCCATCAGTCCTCATATTTAAGAAGACACTTGGTTGGTATGAGAGTTTTCAACGAGTGTTTCAGGGTTACTTTCCAAAGTGTGACCTTAACATGTATGGGAACTAAAGTTGTACCTAAATATCTAAAAATTTCCTCTCTGGGATTACAAACTCAAAGCAAAGTCAGATTCAGAAATTTTTGATGATGAGAATCATTTTCAAATGCCTAAAAGCCGTCAATTTAGAAAACAAACAAGAAAATGCACATGATGATACCTACTTTAAAATTTTCAAACAAAGCAGATTTAAAAATATTTATCAGTCTGCTTAAAAGGAGACATGCTATTCTAGAAAACACATTAATTTTAATATAGTTTTAGGAAATTGGAGTAGTGTAGTCTGTTAAGTCAAATAACCTTGTTACTCAGTATTCCACGTAGCATCATAATTTTTCAAGAATCACAATTCAATGAGATATATTAAGATAAATTGCACAGAACATCAGTAACTTATTAGATTTAAAGGATCCTATGGCTAGGGTTGTCATCTCCTATTACAGCTGTATAAATATGGAAGAGCTCTGTTCCTAGAGTTCCACTTCACAGAATGTTGAGTGAATAGAATATAACTTTGTTGATGAGTGAGATAAAGAAAAACAAGCCATATCTGGTGGGAACAGGTACTGGAGGAGAACTAAGCTCAGTTAGATTCAAGCCATGCTTATAATAACTAGTGCAGAGCTATCAGATGATGGGACAAAACCAACTTGTACTTGATATATTTATATTTCTGTTTTTTTTTTCAGTATTTCGCCAGGGTGATATTGGGACAAACTGGTATGCTGTCCTGGCAGGGTCTTTGGATGTTAAAGTATCTGAGACCAGCAGTCACCAGGTAATATATACTGTATTTTTTAAAAAATAGGATTTTAAAAAAAATACTCATTCCCATGTCTTTTATACCATCAGAATCACATTTTCAAATTGATTTCCTCTTCTCTGTCATAAAGGGTTCAACTGTGTTGCCTAATGCCTACATTAAGTCACTCAACAAGCATCCACATGAATGCCTAGCATGATGTGCATAGGTGCCAGGCACTGGAACATGCAAGGCAGGGGCACGTTGCTTGTCTTCCAGAAGCTGCTGTCTCTTGGGAAATGAAGATACTTCAATTGCAAAGTGATGGCTGTGGTTGTGTGAGTGAGATGTGAGCAGGAGGGGAAAGAGTCTTCCTGGGTTTCCTCTGGGATCTCTCTTCCATCTTATTTAGTGACTTTGCTTCAACCTAGAAGTGATTCCCCTCATCAGGCTTTTAGGAGCTGCAGGGATATAGGGGACGTATGGTCAGTATAGCCCTCCTAAAATCTCTATTTCTCTGCCTTCTCTTTTCAAATGTAAGAGGGCCAATAATTTGTTTTAAAGTGCAATACCAGCTTCTTCTATGGTCCTTAGTCAGCTCTGAGGAGCGTGGCCCCCTAGTGGATAAAACTCACATTGTTTTTTTTTCTTTTCACAATATTGTGAATATTTTAAATTGGACTTAGAATTAATTCTCTTACCATCTGTAGTGACCCTTGCTCCATCACTATGACATGTGGCCTAAACATATACAACCTTCCTATTTAGAACCAAGAACCTTAAATCTGAAATATATGACTCCATAAGGTCACTTTTACACATCAGTATGAAAATGTTCCATTTTTACATTTGCATATAAGGAATTCAGATAAAAACTGGGGGAAGAGAACTGGGTAATTATAAAATCAAGTAAAACCAAAAAAATCATTGAAAGAGACAGATAACCTACATTCAAAGACCACGTTTAAGGCAGCATTTCCAAGCATTTTCCTTGGGTAGCACACTTCGGATGTGAACGACATTTATGTTACTAAATTGGAGTGTTGAATTTTGTAGGACTCACATGCATATTGGAGGCGTGGGCAGTCACCATCTTGGAAATGGAATGCTGTCCCACAGACTGGGTGAAGTGGGCGTTTGGCACGTGGAATACGATTTCCTGTGTTGGGCCCATGGTGGGTGCTCAGACTCTACTTAGCCTGTAGCACACTCTTCCTGTGCCTTGGCACACAGAAAGTTCCATTAGACACACCTGGAGCTTGTGCCTCCCAACTGTGACATTGGGTCCCCTCTTCCCCTCCCTCACAGGATTTCAGAGAGGGTCAAGGTGACAGATGGTTTTGATTCTTGTAAGCTGCCTCAGTTTCCCATGGGATTGAGAACAGCTGGCACTTCTTGGCCAGTTGCCACATGCCAGGCAGTGCTGTAAGCTCTTCACAGGTCTTTATTTACTCCTTTAATTCCCACACAACCCCACGAGGGAGGACACGTTACCGTTCTCATTTTATACATGAGAAAACTAAGGCCCCAGTGGTTAAATAACTTTCCCCAAGTGACGGATCTTGGAATTGGGGGAACCAGGATTCGAACTCCAGCAGTCAGGCGCTGGATGCTTGCTCTCAGCCACAGCTCTGTATAATTTGGCTCAAAAAGAAACATGGTCAAATCCACAGCCTCCCTCTGGCTGCCTCTTGCTTCCCCTCCCTGTGCCCCTGTCTTTGGCTCTGCACCTCGGCTCTCTGCAGATGTTGGCCTATTGGGCACCCTCTGGGTGTGTCTGCTCAACGTCGCTCCTGGTGTCACCTGTGTGGACGTGCCAAAGGAAGGGGGCCTCTGAGAGAGTCATTCTCCTTGGTCCCTCCTGCTCCCCCAGTGGGTCCTGAAGAAGTCATGTTGGGGAGAGGGGAGAAGCTGAAGAGAGGAAGGCGAAGGAAGGGGGAAATGGAAGGAAGGAGAGAGAAAAGAAGAAACCCCATGGAGGAGAAATGAGGAGAGAGAAGAAGAAAACGAAGGGCTGCTGTCCCCAGGGAGTGATCAGCAACCCTGGCACTGATGCGCTGACACAGCAGACGCTAGCAGCTGGCGTGAGATTTTGACGGTATTAAAATAGCATGTGGCCAGAGGCTCGAGGAGTACAGCCTCGGATCAAGGATCTCTCCCAGTGTGGTCCTAGAAGACTGAGTTAGTTAACCTTTGCTGCCAGCTGTGGATTTTAAACTTTTCAAAATTTTAGTTTTGGATTATGGCTGTAGCTTTGACCTCAGTGCAGAGAACTTTCCTCTGCTGGACTGGGTTTCTCCTGGGTTGTTAGGAATTATTCTTAGCTTTATTCCAGAGATGGCTTATTGCCCCCTTTATGGACTCAATCCCGTGATGTCCAGCCAGAGATTTCTGGATTGATTCATATCACCAAGATGTAAGGGAGTGGAAGTATGTTGACTCTTCCCTGCTCCCACCCTCCAGAGTATAGTCGAGACAGACCGAGGGGACAGCTTTTCAGCAGCTCTGAGGGGCAGGGCATGGTTCTGGCTACATGGCAGAAAGATGCTAAGGGAATGAGCAAGACATGAACCTCCCCGCTATACCGGGCTGCTTGAAAGGGAAGAAGAGAAATGACCTATCAACCTGTGCTGGCCTTGTAATGGGCCCTGGGTTTCGCCGAGCAGCAATGTGGCAAATCAGGGTAAAAAGATGGACTGATGGGTTAGCATGTCAGAGTGCTCCCTATGTCAGTGAGTGTTCTTCAGAGAAAGAGAAGGAGATATGGAGACAGAGATGAGAGTTGAGAGACAGAGAGGGAGAGGGAGGAGAGAGACAAGGGGGACAGGTTTTAAGGAATTGGTTCACATGATTGTGAGGGTTGGCAAGTCTGTCAGGCAAGAGATTTGGATAAGAGCTGAGGTTTGGAGTCTTGAGTACAAAGGCAGGAAGCTCAGGCAGAATTTCTGTGATGGTCTGGAAACAGAATTCTATGGGAAACCTCAACAGAACCTATTTGCTCTTAAGGTCTTCTACTGATTGGATGAGGCCCACCTAATTTATAGAGAGCAATCTCCTTTATTAAAACTGTACCGATTTTGTTAATAACATATAAATAATATCTTTTTTTTTTAATTTTTTATTGTTGGCTGTTCAAAACATTACATAATTCNGAAGATATTTTGAATGGAGTGGTTGTCCTCATTTCCATTTCAGAGGATTTGTCGCTGATATACAGGAATGCCTTTGATTTATGTGTGTTGATTTTATATCCTGCCACTTTGCTGAATTCATTTATTAGCTCTAATAATTTCTTTGTAGACCCTTTTGGGTCTGCTAGGTATAGAATCATGTCATCTGCAAATAGTGATAATTTAAGTTCTTCTTTTCCTATTTTGATGCCTTTAATTTCTTTCGTCTGTCTAATTGCTCTGGCCAGTGTTTCGAGAACTATGTTGAACTAAATAATATCTTTATAGCAACATCTAGACTAGTATTTAACAAACGGGTACCATCATCTAGCTGAGTTGACAGTGAGGAATGAAGTAGGCTCGGGTAATGGACCAGGGAGGTGAGGAAAAGTAAGGAAAGACCTGAAATTCCGACTCTTGGGGACCAGAAACTGTTGTGGATCCTCATTAAGGGCCTCGGTGTGTCTCACTGCAGTAGGGGCTCCGGGTGCACTGACTTGGTCTGCAGGCATTCCTGTGCTGTTTTATCAGTGGGTGGGGAAACACCACTCAGCGACAGTGGGTGCAGCAGGCCCAGGCCACAGAGTACGCGGCCAAAGTAAGACTTGAATTCAGGTCTGGCATCTTCCAACTGCATGTCCTTTCTGCTGTTCCCATGTGAATAGAAAGTAGGTGGGGTGTGTGTGTCAGTTTTTTTCACTGCTGCAACCAAGAGACCTGGCAAGAACAATTTTAGAGGAGGAAAAGCATATTGGGGGGCTCACGGTTTCTGAGGTGTCGGTCCATAGATGGCTGACTCCATTCCCCGAGGCTTGAGATGAGGCAGAACATCATGGTGGAAGAGTGCAGTGGAGGAAAGTGGTTCAGGACATGGCATCAGGAAGCAGAGAAAAACAAAAGAGACTCCCCTCACCATGGACAAAATATATACCCCAATGTCACGCCCCCATTGCTCACCTCCTCCAGCCACATCCTACCTGCCTTCAGTCACCACTCAGTTAATCCCATCAGGGGATCAATTCACTGATTAGGTTAAGGCTCTCATAACCCAATCATTTCACCTCTAAACCTTCCTGCATTGCCTCACACATGAGCTTTTGGGAGACACCTCTGATCTAAACCATAACAGGAGGTAATGATAAAAGAGCAAGAAGAAAAGTTCTAGGAGACTAAGGAAGTCTTAGTCTTGTTTTTTTTTTTTTTTTTTTTTTGAAAACAACAGATGTGTGGAGCCACACTGAANTTTTTTTTTTTTTTTTTTTTTTTTCTGAAAACAATCACCCTATCTTGAGGAAAGAGAAAAAGGAGCTAACAGCTGAGGCAGGTCTTTAAGAGGGCAGAGTTGCTTGCTAGCCTGCACCTCCACTTTCTTGGAGTCCCTCCCTACATTGAGTGTCTGCCATCCTATCTGAGTCAGAAGGGAGGTAGTGACAAGTTCCCAAACTTGTCCCTGAGTTTCAGCCCCTGGGTGTGCTGGTGGCTGCTTTCTGAGGCAGAGTTAGGGGCTCAGAACAGAAATATCCCTGGGTGCTGGAGCGCCCCCTGCAGGCAGCTGTGTGCGAAGCACTTCACAGGCAGCATGGGCCGGGGCACTCAGACATGGCTCTTCTCCCTTGAGAGCTATGATAAATCTCATTGCACAGGACAGATGTTCAATAACTTGCTCACAGTCACACAGCCATCAGGTGTGTGAACCACTTCTTTGTGATTCTGGGGCCATGTTCTTAACTATTATGGTTGTCCAGGTGCCTGCAGGAGGTGAAGCGAAAGGACCAGAGGTGAGGGCTGAGCCATTCAGAATTATGTGGGAGAAGCAGCTTTTCCATACGGCTCCTCTGGCCACCTTCGTGCTGCCAGCTCAGAGCCCACGACTCACCTACACACCCACCTCCCAGGTGCTTGTTGTACTTGCCCCTCCTCTCACCACCTTTTAGATGTGAAGATGCATGGTGAAGTGAGCATAGTCCACCCCTTCAAAGGGCTTCCAGATTAGAGAGGATAGGTCAGTGTAGGTGACAGGGAGAGAGAGTGAGGTGCGGCAGGAACAGGATAGAGGTGAAATTGTTAGAGGGATACTGATGGGATGTATGGGCATCTGGGAGAAAAGGAAGACCCTGACTTGGATGAAGAGTTCGATGGGAATGCCCTCAATAGAACAGGGAACAAACAAGGAAGAAAACCCCTCTCAGATTCGGGTATGCTATTTTTGTGCTATTCATTTATCAGCTATTATTGATTTGATGGATTTTTTTTCTGAAAACAATCACCCTATTTTATACAGAAAGAGATAACTCTAGCTTTCAAGAATACACAGGACATGGCGAGAGAAAAGGGAAGTATTGGGGAATGAAGTGCAGCAAATTTTGTTCCATGCTTGTATGATTATGTCAAAGTGAACCCCAATATTATGTACAACTATATTGCACTAATAAAAAGAAGAACACATAGGACATAAAAATTCTGTTTGACTTATAAAATCATATTCCCTTCCTGCTCATTTCAATATAATATTACTTTTTCTTTTTTTCCATCCTTCATATATATGTATATTTTCTCACTAGGTTGAAAAACACAGCTTCTTCCCCTCTGTATGATTGGTTCTTCTTGAATTCTTTGTACCCTGGGATGAGGGTCACACTTATTCTTCATGGGTGATATCCTTCAAGCATGTGGCAGGAGCTCTCATCATTTACAAAGCATTTCACCTGCGTGCTTTGGTTTGCATCTCCCCAGTGGGTAGACTGAGCCGCACTGTATCATGCTCGTTCACAGAGGAGTGAGTGGTCTGCTCAAGATGACACAGTGGTGAGCCTCAGAGGTGGCATCCCTCAGCCAGCCCGATTCCCTTGCTATCAAGGATGGATGCTATCAAGCATTAATCCTTCCAGTTCCCCAGTAATACCTGTCCTCACCCTCAGTCCTCTACCTAAGCTGTTAGTGGTCATTAGCCTGAGGTGTAGGCAAGTAGTCTGCCCGATATCCCAGCAGGTAAGAAGGTGGTATGGATTCACCTTTGCTCAGTGAGTCACTGATGCCTAAGAGTATAACAAAGAAAGCTGTTGGTGACACATTAGAGAGAAGAATTAAAATTTTGACACTGCGGTGAGTGGTCATGTCAACCTCAGGCCTCTCCTGGGAGGGGAGGATGGAGAAAACCAGCCATGGAGCTTCTGAGAGTCAGATGGCTCACCTCAGTGTTGCACAGGGTCAGTCCCCCTGGTCAGCTGAGAAGCAAAGGTCTGCTGGTGGTGGGGGTGGGGGTGGGAGGAGACAGGAGCTGCGCCCCTGACTGCCTCCCCTGTCTGGCTCAGACGCCTCCTCTGTTGATGGTGGTATAATATCCTGCTGAACACTGGCGCCACTCTGTGGTCTCTCTGGGGCTCTTTCCAACATGGCCCAGAGCCACACCCTGGTTCTGCATCCTTTGCTTTTCCTGTGACTGAGTCCCCCAACCCCAGGCTTCAAGAGGGGACTGGAGAGGAGAGACTCTGAGAGGTTGGACTGTTTCCTGGGGAAGGAAACAGTCCAACCTCTCAGAGACTCTCCCTGAGGACCTGGGGCTACATTGTTCTCCTTTCTGTTCTTACTACTTTGAAACCAGGAGCTTACCTTAAGGAACTTTCAGAGACTTGCCAATCCTTACACAGCTCTTTCTATAAATTACATTACTCCATACAACAGTACCTCCTTCAGAGACACTGTTGGGGCTATGTGGAGTTGTCAGAAGCATCTCTCCCAGTTCCTCAGACATCCTCTGGTCTTGGCCATTCTTTTTCTACCTCAGGAAACTTAGAACGCCCAGCAAGGGGACAAGCCCACAGACCCCTCACCATTTGAAGGTCTGCCTCACCATCTGGCTCACAGGTTTCCATGTCCACTTTGGGAGGATGGGTGCTATCAAGGATTAATCATTCCAATTCCCCAGTAATACCTGTCCTCACCGTCAGTCCCCTACCTAAGCTCATCTAGGACATATATGCCTGCAGATCACCCCGAACTCTCATACACAGGTTCTTCTCCTGTCTTGGAGCTTTATTTAACTTCCATGGGCTAAATATTCTCACTCAAATGAATGGCATATTTTGTCATTAGTATTTTCATGGTTTGTGATTAGAACATTGGAGCAAGTTATAAACAACAACTTGAAAATCATAACTGAGTTTATAAACTTTTCTACATAGATAACAGCCTTCAACTCTGTGGGGAGCTTGCGGGGGTGGGGGGAGAGAGAGAGGAACAAAGCTCTGCTTTCCCTGCAGACAAGTGAGGGAACCTTCCTAGCACAATAGATATTTGAACCCTAGAAATATATTTAAATTAATATTATTCAATAATATTAAATATTATTGTAAATTAAGCTTTATACTAAAATAAGTATAACAAATTTCCTGTCATATGAAAGTAGAATTTCTGAAGGCTGCTGACAGAATAGGATTTCATGATGCAAAACAGATAATGGGGCAGTTTATTAATTTATTAAAATGCATACATCTCTGTAACAGATGCTTATTTAAAGTGTTATATGTGCCTAATATGAAACACAGTGGTTAAATTTAGATCTCTTGGAATTCTCTCTGCCACTTAATTGACTATGGGTATGCACGTTACAATTATTTGTAAATTTAGGATAATAATTCTACCTTAAAAGAGTTTATGTATGTAAACCACTTAGGACAAAACTTGGGATAGAGGAAGGTTCCCGTGTTTTTTTAATGACTATTTCAAGAAAGAGAAGTTGGTGACCTAGAGCAGAATGCTGCTGGTTGCAATGCTTGCAATGCTGCCAGTCTATCACAAGAGGGCAGTGTTAGAATAGAAAAAGCAGGAAATGTACTTGGTATTGGAAACGGCAAGAAGTTTTAACAAGGTTGTTCAGCCATTTCATGGGATCAGAGAATCTGGGCTGGTCTTGGCCGAGGTTCTTACTTAACTCCATTACCTCATCTGTCACTGTAAGATGTTACTTGGCAAATCTTATCCCAGTTTTGGAGAAAGACCTCTTACTGGTTTTCTTTTTAAACTAAAATAATGTGCTTTTGTTTGCCCTCTCATCTTCACTTTTATAACAAAGACATTTTGAAACACTGCATGTTTGCTTATAAAATTCGAAGGGCAGGCATGTTTCTGCATGAAGTGGACCCCTCTATCTCTGCTGGTCTCTTTGCCTTTGCCTCTCATTCTTCTGTTCACTCATTATACTCCATTATTTTCCAACAGGGAACATCATTATTGGAAGACATTTTTTTCTGAGCACATTTCTGACTGAACACATTCAGGGAGACCATAAAACACGAATGATGCCAGTCCACAGTGGCTGTTATAATGTCTTACTCCTCGTCTGTGCTTAGGTCATGTTCTTGGTTAGGGACTGATTTGGGGATTTCTTTAGCATCTTGCAAGATGCATCATTATTTAGTTTTGTTGCCAGTTTGGGTGGATGCCAAATGCTGGACAGATGGGCTCACCACTGAAGTGGGGCTGGCCTCCTGTGTTGGTCATCCAAGAACCAACGCCAGCCCTTGTGCCTTGAGCCTTTCCCAGACAGCTTGCCTGATCCCTTTAAGCTGTGTCTAACCCTTACTGATCCCAGGGAAGTGCTCAATGGTGACAGACCTCGGCTCTGCTGTTTTTTAGAAAACACATTTGCCTTTCTGCTTGGCAATAAATCCTTTTGACAGCACAAGTCATCTAATGTCTTGACACATTCTGAGATTTGATTCCACTGAGTTTTATTATTTAAAAGAACTCAGTAAATTCTAGTACAAAAGTCAAGCTCATGAACTAAATCCAGGTGTTCCTTTACTTAATGACAACAATGGCCCATGGTCCTAAAGTGAAAATTGTAAAAATATTTGCTTTCTAAGCCGGGCATGGTGGCTCATTCCTGTAATCCCAGCAGCCCCGGAGGCTGAGGCAGGAGGATCGTGAGTTCAAAGCTAGTCTCAGTAAAAATGAGGTGTTAAGCAACTCAGTGAGACCCTATCTTGAAATAAAATACAAAATAGGGCTGGGGATGTGGCTTAGTGGCTAAGTGCCCCTGAGTTCAATCCCTGGTACAAAAAAAAAAAAAAAAAAAAAAAAAAAAATTGCTTTCTAGAATTGGTTTCTGGATCTAAACATTTAAAGAACTGATTTGTTCCTCAGTGTTAACCCACCATGTATCCAAAACAATAAATCCACCATGAGACAATGACTTCTTCCTGAGTCACTGATATAGAAGTGAGTTAAATATGAAACATAAAAGGATCTGATACTCCTTGAAGCTTAGGACATTTTTAAAAAAAAAAAAATCTTGAAGTACTTATCACAGAGAATTCTTATGTCTATTTTATTGACTATAAGCTACTTTAAATTTCATCAGAATGTCTGTGGCTTGTGTTAGCTGGATTTCAGTTGATGCTTATAGACATGATTTGCAAGGCACAAGTCACTTAGCTTGGACAACAGTCTTAATTACCAGTGACATGTAACCACTGACTTTCTTAACATCGTTTCCATTTTCGTACTGTACCTGTGTTTACAATGAAACAAACAAATAAAATGTCTCAGATGGGAATGCGTGCTCTAAGAAAACTCAGTATACCGTAATTCAGACGTACAAAGCAGATAAATTAAGGGGTGATTAGTTGCAGTACAAAAGGATTCTTTGATTTACAGCAGGATTGTCAGAAGGGTTCCTTTGAATACAAGCTCCCCCAGAGAGCTCAAGTGTTTTGCAGATCATTCAAACCACTTGACATCCAGACTGGGGGACAGAGAAACTTGGAATTTAAGTGTTGAAAGCCATCATTAGGTGAAGGTTAATACAAAGTGAATATAGAGATTCTCTGTGATTTAAATAAAAGCAAGAAATATTTGCTTTTTTAGAGACATGGAAAACCTACACATGCATATAAATATAATTTAGAAGTAATAATTTCTGTTATTTATAGAGCATGTACTATGTGCCAGGAACCAGCTAGGACTCTGTATATTGTTTTATTTCTTTTTATTCCTGCTAATAATTTTATAAAAAAGATAATGCCTGCCTATTTCACAAGTAAGGATATTGAGGCTCTGGGGAGGAGAGCATTTTGCCCAAAGCCATGGGATAGTAATTGGCAGACCTGAGTTTGGGTCTAGATGTGCCAAGGCCCCTTCTTTTTTATTCTGCTGGCCCAGGGGGCTCTCCCCTAAGCACTGAGTGTCTGCTTGTGGGTCCCTCCTTTGCCTGACCCTGCCCTCCACCTTCTGCTAGGGCAGGCCTTATTGACCTTTGATTTACCCAGTACCAATGTGTGTGAATGGAGGTAGGCGGACCCTGCCAAGACACTGCTCATGACTTCATTTGGTTCCAAGCTGGGTGGAAGATGAGAGCCTGGAAATAGGGGTCTGCCCGTGGTGGAGGTGGTGCGCAGGGCTAGAGGGTGAGTTCAGGCATTGCTGAGCAGGAGGCCGAAGGAAGCAGACAGGTAGGTCAGACTCCCCAGTTAGTGTAGTGGAGGCTGAGGCAGGCGGGGCTTGGTGATGGGGAGGGAGCCAGGAAGCAGGCCCCATGGAGTAGTCTGCGGCCCAGCAGGCTGAGAGGAATGGAGGGATCCAGAGAGGAACGGGGTCCAGCAAGGCTGTCAGAACTCCCACTTTGGGATGGATTGGGAGTACCAGGTTACTAAGGCTGAGTCTCAGAAGGAAAGAAACCCAGTGTTTCCTGCTCAGGAAGGAACTCCATTATTCCAACTGGGTCACAGGGTCAGAGTTGGAAAAGCTGAAATGTGGGTTCTGTTCTTAGTTCCCCACTTATGACTACTGTAATTTCTCCTAATGGTTAGAGATTGGTGCCCCAGCCTTGGAAGGCTTTTATCCTCTGGGAGGGTCAAATGGATCCAATACTGGAATTGAAGGATTAAGGAGAACAGGGCTAAATGTTTCCCATTTCCCTGATGATTGTTCATTGAACAGATAGGTTGGTGATTGAGCAAAGAACCTATGGATAAAATTAACACCGTAGCTGAGGTTACCTCTGAGCCTTGGCAAACTGAGAAGTATGTGTGGGTAAGTGAGGGGACTGACTAGTTGCTGGTCTTTGCTCCTTTTCTTACTGGGCCTGGTTTTGGGCAAGTTATTGAACATCCTAGAGTCTGATTTTGCCTAACCTATAAAACAGCAAAACTAATACTGACACTGCAGGATTTGCTTAAGAGTATAGGTTGAGCATCCAGAATCCAAATCCTAAAATGTTTCAGAATTTGGGACATTTAGGAATTGGGATTCTACTACTGACCTTGTGTGACAGTTTGCAGTCAGAATGTGGTTCAGTGTTTATAAACTTTGTTTCATGCGAAAAATTATCAATTCTATTGTGTAAAATTACTTTCAGCCTATATATTCAATGCATGTATGAAACAGAAATGAGTTCTTTGTTTAGATTTGGCCCCTAATCCCAAGTCTGCTCATGATGTATGCACACATTTCAGAACCTGAAGAAATAGGAAATCTGCATCACTCTGGCCCCAAGCATTTCAGATAAGGGATGCCCAACCCGGATTGCCAGTAAGAAGGTCCACAATTTATTAAGCATTTATTTTGGGCCAGGCACTGTGCAAAACAGTTTAAATACAGGAGCTCATTTAACTATCTTGAGGAGTAAAGAGGCACCATGGTCAAGACACATGGCACCACATTCCACTTGTATGCATGCAGGAGGACCTGTACATGCTGCACGACAGGACGAGTACCATGAAGCATCAGTGGGTGATTAAGGAAGGAGGTCTGTGATTTTTGAGGGAGGATAAGGAGTGATCAAGTGGACAGAGTTAAGGATAGCTGGATCAGACCAGAGGAAGAAACCAAATGACATGTGAATGACATGTTATAGGCCATATATATATATATTTTTTTTTTTTGAAAACCCATCACTCCTATTTCTATAGTGGAATTGACCTTGGGAGGCCAAACTTGTTTCCCTGATACAATGAAGTCTTCCCAGGTGTCCCCTGAGGGAGGCTGCACTTAGGCTATGTCTGATGAAGGCAATAAATGGTACTCTGGTCTCAGTCCCTGTCACAGAAATCTCTCTGAGAATGCTGGTTTGGTTCAGCACCTCCCCCCGAGGTCTCAGTGCAGTTTGGGACCCACAGCCATCTTGGCTAACTACCCTCTTATTTGAATTTTCCCAGAAGCAGCTTTGGAGACAAGGATTGAGCTGAAAGTAGTTTTTTGGAGACAGGGGGTGTGGCAAGGGATTGGGGGGGGGGAGTGTACAAGGGAGGAAGGAAAGCCGGCTGTGTGTTATAAGCGTGTTTCCTCAGTGGGCAATGGGTTTGCTCCTTCAGGGGACCTGCGAAGAACTCAGCAGGGCAGGGAAGCTGCGGAGTTAACCCCCACTGCCTTGCCTCTGTGCAGGAGGGTGCCCCTTCCAGGTGCTGGCTGGCTGGCACTCTGCTCTCAGGCAGAGCTGTGAAGTAGACTTTCAAGGCAGGACCCTGTAGGCATGTATGGAACTGTCCAGAAAGCTACAAACGACTTCTGGGGTGGAGTTGGGGGATGGCAGCATCTGTGAAATCCACCGTCAACCTTGAACATTCAGATTTTTAAATTTCCACTTCCCATTTGAAAGTCCTCAAAAATAAATCACCACCTTGCAAGATAGAACATCCCTGCACTGTTGTTCCAGATTCCCTGGGTTGGCGCTGGTTGCTTTCTTTGGTGTCACTGAAAACATTTTCTTTCAGATGGTCTCTCTGAACATTAATCCACAAACGAGCAGAAAATACAAATGTTCTTCTGAATAGTCCCTATTAAATAAGTATTGAGATGTGAGCAGACCTCTGGAGTATGTGTAAGCTTAAAAGAAGTCACCCCGCTACATTCAGCCACAGATCCTTTCAGCAACAGGCGAGGGCAGGCATCAAGCACACCTGCAGATTCTGACCTGTAGGGATTGTTCAGCGTGCACACGAGAGGAGTGCTCCTTCCACCCGGGCTCCCTTCATCCTGCTCACGTGTGTCCTGCCTTCCAGCCTGCGTACTGAGCAACGTACACTAGTTCTGCTAAATGAGAGAACATTCGAATGTGAATATCTTTGTTTGATAATTTCTTTCTAAAGCACATGCAAGACCCTGCGTGGGACTGCATTGTAAATAGCACCAAGCAGCCATGGACTACAAGGACAGTCACTAATCTTTAGAGTGAAAATGTTTCCTAGCTCTTTCAGCTTTTCCCTGTGGCCACTTGTCCCAGTGCCCAACCCACACGTCCCCAATCCATTCTAGTTTCTAAGTAAATTTGTCCTACACATGCTCTGAATCCACTGTTAAGTTTGAATTTGCAAATAACATATCTTTTTGGAGAGGTTTTTCCATCCTCATTTCAAGATCATATCTTATATTTGTTTTGTTGGTGTTGGTTTGTTTAGCCGGACCCAAGAGCAGCCCAGAGCCTCCGCTATGTTAGGCAAGTGCTCTACCACTGAGCTGCACCCCCAGTCCTAGACCATATCTTGTAATCTGTGGCTCCCTATGCTTAAATTTGAGTGGATTGAGTGTGAAGGAGGAGACAGGAAAAGACTGACCCCATGCTCAGTTCTGGTAGGAGAGCTTGGGTTCCTGAGCAAATGAATCACAGTGGCTATGTTCCAATGGGCGTGGGCCTCTTGTTCCTTAAGGGACATGATGAAATGCTGTGAGCGGTGCAGTTGGAAATGCTGTCATGACTAAATTTTGTTATACATGATAAAGTCTGGGTAAGTTCAGTCCTTCAGAGAAATTCCCAGAATGAGTTCCATTTTGTGCACTCATGGTAGCGATATTGGCTGGTGTGAGTTTCCTAGCATGTCTTTCTTTGTGTAGCATTTGGTGACAAACTACATGTATCAGGGATGAGAGGTAGGAAAAGAGAAGACTGGTTGATCCATCTACTCTACAACTAGCTCACAAAGAACTGAAATTGTCATCTTTCTTTTGCCTTATACTTTGCTAATAAACTTAGATATCTAAGCTATGTGAATCATAGCAGGAGTAATACTTATGATCTAACCCTTTCAAGTTTTAACATAGAATTTAATGCTGGAAAGTACAAATTAGGCCGAAAGAATTCTTTCTGAAGGGTTCAGGTTGTAGTAAAATGAGCGATTTAGTGGGAGCCTCCAGGGAACCTGCTATTCTAGAAAATCTGTGAAAGCCTTCGACTTATCATAATCTACTTGTGTTCTTACTAGAATTTGAAAATTACTCAGACATATCCAACTTACTGAGTATTGATGTTTCAGTTCTGGGAATGTTTTTCTGAGTGAATTTATTTTCAATTGTCTCTCTGGAAAGTTTATTAGCAGCCTATTCTTAAAATTTCCCCTGATCTTTTTATTCTTTTCTGAAATATTATTGATTTTATTTTCCCGAACCTAATTTCATATGCTAATATCTGTGTAGTAGCAATTTTCCATGGTTCAAGAAACTGGATTCTTATGGGCATTTGTCTTAGAGATGTGATTACAGAGGCACTAACTTGATCTTAATATCATTTACCTATTATCGTGTATCAGATGCATGAAAGGAAAACTGTGCCTTCTAACTCAGAGGATCACCCTTGTGTATCTTCCTTAATTTATAATACCTTGCAAAATTAATGTCCAGATGATTTTGAGTGGCTATTTGCGTTATTTGAAACTAGTTAGGATTAATTCCAAACATTATCACCAATGTTGCATGTAGAGAGGAAATTTCTTTTTTAGTACTCCTTATGAAACTTCTGAATCATTGATTCATGCAGTTTGTGAACTAGCCACAGTATTTCAGATACTGTTTTTACTCTGTTGTGGCTGCAGGAGGCAGCATGATACAAAAAGCTTGTTATCTATAGTCAGCCATGGTTAGAATCTGGCTGTACTGCTTATTTACTGTGTGAGCTGGGGCCCTGTAAACCCACCACTGAGACCCTCAGTTTCCTCATCTCTTCAAGACAGACAGACACAGTGTCATCCCTATTCCAGTTTCCTATTTAAATATTATAACTGTACCCTTTCACTGAGAAGGCTGAGTTCATCTTCACTGGGTTTCTGTCCTTTTCTTAAAACAGATAGTAGTTGCAGAAGATAGCAAGACTATTGCTAGCAGCTTTACTTATCATAACACCAAACTAGAAACAACCCAAATGCACGATAGGAGAATGGATAGGCAAACAGTGACATGCCCACACAATGGGAAACTATTTACCAATAAGAAGAAAGAACTATCGATCCATGTAAGAACATGCACAAATCTTATAGACATTATATTGAACAAAAGTCAGACATAGACAACAGCAATTATTTGTCTCCTTTTACTTGAAGTTCCGCAACAAGCAGAACTCCTTCAGGTTGATAGAAATCAGGTCAGTGATTTCCTCTGAAGTAAGGATCTCGACTGGAAAGGGGTAACAGGGGAACTTTTGGGGGTCATATAAATGTTCTGGGTCTTGATCTGGGTGGGGATCATGCCAGTGTAGGCATTTGCCAAAATGTGCAATGAATGGTACAATGAAGTTGGGTGTTTTATTTTGTACAAATTATATTTAAATTTGAAGAAAAGACAACTCACTCATCTGCTAAATGTTGAATTTTCTAATGGCTATTTTTGGTGATTCTCAGGATGCGGTGACCATCTGCACCCTGGGGATTGGGACAGCCTTTGGAGAGTCCATTTTGGACAACACGCCCCGCCATGCGACCATCGTTACCAGGGAGAGCAGCGAACTGCTCCGCATCGAGCAGAAGGACTTTAAGGCACTATGGGAGGTGAGCCCCAAGGCTTCTTTGTCAATTAATACAGTTTCAGATGAGAACGGGAGTCGCCACACGGATAATGGCATTACAGTCAGGCCTTAATGTGTTCTGTTCTGAGCTGGTAGATGGAATTTAATTTTCAAAACTTGTTTTTAAAATGAGTGAGTGAAAAAGCCATTTTGACACAAGACATTTTTTTTTAATTTAGTGCTTGCTCAATTTTCTGTAGTTTGACATACCTTATAATTATTTCTTGAATGACCATAGAGCGTTTTTATGTATTTTCTCCCTCCTATTCTACAGATGTATTCTTAACCAGGGAACAAAATACTTTGACATTTTCTTTTGCATTTTAAAAATTATTATTGACATGTTCCCCGGGAAAGTGGAATGAATGGGGTTAACATCTGCTTCATTTAAAATGCTTTTAAAAATGATGTGCCCTATAATAAGGTATGTGGAATGGAGGTACATAAAGATGTCTGGTTACTTGCCAACTTCAGGATGCATAGGTGCCTCAGCAGTGGAGGGATGCCATGTGTCCTGGTAGCTTTTGCATTTACTGATGCTTCCTGGTATATCTCAGGGCTCTGTGCTCATTTACAAGGAGTATGGGGAATAAATCATCTTACATGCCGTCTTGGCAAATAAAGCACTTATAAAGGCCCAGCTAAGCTTTGCATCTCTGACACTCATTCCTTTTCAGTTCTTTTAGCTTCTGATTTTAACCTGTGGCTGCTCCTTGTCTTTGTCCAGGGCTCAGTATGTCCAAGAGTTAACCCGTTGAGCCGGCAGGCTTTGCCACTTGTCCCAGTGTGGCTAAGATTTTAAACTTGATCTAAAAAGAATTTTGTGTAATCAAATAGTTTCCCCCAGAGCCAAACAAATGATGGATGCATTAGGGGGGCCCAGCTGCAGGTGAATGAGTGACGCTGGCCTTGAAAGTCAGGCAAAGCCTTGGAAGGCCTTGGTGGTGAAACCTGTTACTTTTATTCTTGGCACTAGTGAATAAATTGCAGGGTTACTTGTTTGAAATGTTTCTCTTAGAAAATATTAAAGATCTCCCACGGCTCTGTAAAGTTCAGAGACAAAAGCTAGTTTTAGGAAGGAAAAGCAAAAGTCGGTTTGCATGAGGTGTGTGTGGAGAGGTTTTTCCGTCAATTAAAAGGGACCAGGCTTGAGGCAAATAAGCCATTTTGTGGATCTTTCATTTTAAAAGGTAAACTGAAAAGTCTTTTTCAAAAAGGGAATTTGGAAAACTGGTGTAAGGAGAAAAAAAAAAAAAAGACTCCTACCTGCCATGCGGCTCCGTCGTCTCTTTTGTCTGGGACGACTTGCTCAAATTGCTTGATAGAGGGTGGTTTGTGGAAATATTTAAAAATGTATTTTAATTAGGAGCCCTCAGTGCTGTGAAGCAAGTTCTTGAGAAGTTGCTGCCTAGGAACATTAAATTTATTAAAAGTATTTTCAAACAAAATTGCAAAGAAGAGTGCAGGGGGCACTGGCGCACCCCACTTAGCTCAGCAATCTTTAACCTCCAGCTGTCTTAGCTTTGTTTTGTTCTGAGCTCTTTAATGTGAATGATAAACATCATGCATTTTATCCTCAGTATTCAGCATGTATTCCTCCCAAATTAGAGTATCCTGCTACATACCCATAATGCTAGTCTCTACAAAACTAATGATAATATCCTAATATCATTTAATACCCAGTCTATATTTCAATTTTTTTCAATTGATCTTAAAATATCTTTTATAAGCTATTTTTTTTTTCAAACCAGGCTCCAGAAAAAAGCGTGCATCACATTTGATTGTTACATCTAAATCTCTTTCCTCTCTCTGCCTCTCTTGTTTTTCTCTACCTTTCTCCCTTTCCTTTCTCCCCTTGGCATTGACTTATTTAAAAGGCCAGGTCAATTTCCCCCAAGTTCAAGATTTATATGAGTTGTTCTCATGATGTCTTCTTTTACACCTTTACCCCAGGTTTCCTGTAAATAGAAGTTAGGGCTAAAATCTTAATTAGATCAATCAAACATTTTGGGCAAGAAAATGCTAAGGGTGATGCTGAGGGTATCAGGAGACTGCTAATAACCCACTTGCTCCACAATTGGTGGTGGTGCTTGATCCCTTGGTAAGTTGTACCTGAGTATATCTTAGATCATCTTCTATAGGTGTTTCCCTTAGAGGTAAATTATTAAATGGAGACATTGATATTGAGACCTTACTCTCTAAAACCTTACCATGTGTTTTGTAGCTCTGTGGATCCAATCCCTCAACTGAATCCTCAGAGCTTGATTTCTGCTCTCCTCTGCCGCTGACTTTAGTGTGCCAGGGGCAAGATTCAGAGAGCCATTTAGTGCTCAAAAGGATGGATAGTTTTCAGTCTGGCTTCTTTTACAGAAGGAGGACTGGATTCTCCAAGGAAGAGATTAGTCCACATACCATACTTCATTTCATTTGCCTGTCCTTGCAATGAAGTGCAGAGTATGAATTAGATACTCAGTCAACGTGTTCACTATTTAAAGTTCACAAACCACCCTCAATCACTTATCTCATTATCTAGTGACCTGTTAATCAGAACTTTTTAAATGGCTATGCTTGTGCATACATAATACCAAGAAGATGTATAATTCTAAAGTACCTTCTGAAAAAAAAAGATTGATATTTATTTTACAGTTCATTTATATAACAAATGCTGAGTATCTCCTGTGTGTTAGGTATCAATAAACAAAATTGACAGGATTCTCAGGGCAGAAGCTTCTGCTGTACATGGAGGAGACAGAAAATAAAACAAAGCCAATAATATAATTTTGGAGTATAACCTATTGTCATTAAGTGAATCTTACTTTTGTTCTTTGAATATTTGGTGATGGCATATATAGCTCCAACTACAAGCAAAATGTGTGATAGCCAGACCACCTGTTCCTTGATTATGTCAAATAGTAGGGTTTATGGTTCAACCATCCATCACACTAGTGACATCTGCTAGCAATATCAAAACCCAAGCTCATACCGTCAGCTGAAATCTTAGATGTGTCAGCCACAGAGCAGGGAAGGATTGCGAAGACAAGGACTGCGTAGAAAAGGCTGATTTCTTCCAGATTCAGGTGGAGGCACCACTGAACCGTGAGATACAGAGAGAAGGCGGCAGCAGAATGGGTAAGAGCTCAGAGTCAGGTCTGGGTCAGGGGTCCAAATTGTAAAAATAAGACAACATAAATTAATTGTGGCCTACATTTCCATGTTCATCTCATTTGACTCATTACTTTTGAGTAATGTCATGGTGGTCCCATTTTATGGTAAGCACCTTATATTTAGTTGCATACACACATATTCTTGATGTCACTTAGAGGGGTTGAAACCTGAAACACTCCCATCAGGATTCTGAGTTACTTCTCACTTAAAATTATGGCTAATCAGTAATAGGTAGTATAGTCAAAAAAAGTTCTTTCATAGGCTGAGCAAAGCTGTGTTTGTGTCTTATGCTTGGGCTTTGATGGCAGCACAAAGCTGGGAAATTTCTATTTCCTCCCAGGCTCAAGGCAGGTTACTCAGGCTTCCACAGGTTTGTACTCAGAAGGCCACACATGAGGTTTTCAGTTCACCCCAAATATCTCTTGCTTTATATTGTCTATTCTGTTGTAAGTCAAATAGGCAACACCTAGGTTTTTTTTTTAAAAAAAAATTATTGTTATAAATGTAACCAGAAGCAATTTATTCAGTTATCTCTGCAAATACCTCAAAAACATAAACATGCCCTAAGATATCACTGAGAGGGCAGCTTGATGCTTATCTTTTACTCGATATCTTTCCTAGTGAGAACTGCTTTCTTTCCTCCTCCTTTTCCATATTTTAGTTTGCAGTGGTCAGATTTATGGTCAGATTCAGAGATACGGTGTTGGTCCCTCTTCAAGTCAGGTCATGCTTTCTTAGCTTGAGTGAATTAAGGTGAATTTATTCAGAGTTGGTCAATGGCGCCTCCCTCTTCTCTTGCCTCTTTGATAGGAGAACTTGTAAATATTAACCAGGGTATAAAACATCTCATTTTTCAGTAACATCTCAGGAGGGAGGAAGAGCTAGGAAGAGAGGAGAGGGGAGAGACTGGAGGTAATGTTTCTGAATTACTTCCAGAAGAGAATTAATTTGAAAGTGTTGGAATACCATTTTTAGTTCTTGAGACAATTATAATTTATAATTTAAACTCTGACACTGGTGGCATTTTCTGCCCTTAGTGAGGAAAGCTAAATGGCAAAGTGGTTAAGTGGAGGCTTGGGAATTTAAGCCAGTTATTAATAGTTGATCCAAGATTATGGGTATGTATGATGGATGGTGGCTCTTGGAATAAATATAAAACTGATTTATGATCCAATTCCATGAATCTCTTCTCAGCATATGTAGTACAGGAGGGTTTTTGCTGGCTTAGAGCAACAACACTGAGGGTTTTCATTCTTTTTTCCTTTTGTTTTTCTTCCTCCTTTCATATCTCATGTAGTCTGAGGGTTCTTTCAGGATTGTGGCATGTTTTGACATCTTTACGTGGAATCTTTCACATGCATGACATGAAATGACGTGAGGGTCCAATGTACTCAGGGAAGTAGATGTGAGAGACAGTCGCGGTCAAATCACTACCCAAGAACTAGCAGTGTACCACCGGGTTATCAAACATCTCATTCTATAACCGACACTGTTTCAATCGCATGAACATCATTCTCGTTAAAAAAAAAAAAAATTCCAATACTGTGAGTCATGTTTGAACATGTTCAGAATAATATTACATATTTAAGAATAAATTCTTTGAAAAATATAAAGATTGGAGTAAAATGACCTGTGTCACAATAAAAGTGTTTCTTCCATTATCATTGTTATTCAGACATCTCTCAGGACACTATTGTGATTTTATTTGAATCAGGGCAAAACATGTCACGGAGAACCAGTGCTTGGTTGTAGTAATTGGTATAGCAGAATTTATTCCCCAAATGTGTTTGTGATCTCAGTAAATATTGTCACTGACTGAAAATCTATTTCATGCTTTATGAGATATAAAACTGAATGGTAAAAATAAAAGGTATACATACATGTTTGAAAGCAATTAGTAAACAGATATTTCTAGGAGTAATGAATGCTTTGAAGAAATATGTTTACATCTCTCTCTGTTTCCTAATTTTAAGTGTTTTTTTTCCCTAGAAGATTCTACCAGATATGTTGGCAATTGTGAAAAGCTTTTTAGTTGTTTCTGTTTATTGCTTCTTTTAGAATAGATAGGAGGAAAGGCCCTCTTTCCATTAATAATCTTTCAAGCCACTGAGAGAGTAAGAACGGACAGCAGCTCAGTTGTTGCTGCTTTTAAAAACCTTATTAGAATAATATACCTTCCAGAGGCATCTGCTCCTGCTTGAATAGGTAGGATGATCTCTCTCAGTGGCTGTCAGAAAAATGAAAGCCAGATACCTACAACAAAATCTCAGAGCGTAAGTATCTCAGGAGTCCTCTGGGTGGGTTTTATGGCTTCATTGAGCATGCTAACCATTTTGGCTTGTTTCCCTTTTGCATTCGTGGTAGGCTTGCCAGGTGGAATGGTGTTTCCAGTGGATGTTTAGGGCCAGGGATATTGAGGCAGGACCCCCTGGCTTTCCTTTTATTGCCTCGGGGACTCACACTTCATCTGAAGAGCATCAGAGCTCAGAAGGCAAGGGGCCTGAATTCTCCCAAGTCAGAAGCCTCAGCTAACTTTTGGCAACTTTGGAACTTGTACTGTTAGGGTTACTTCCCAGGCCAGAAATTTGCATCAAAGGGCTAAGAAAAATACATCCAAAAATAAACATGAAAGCCAAGACTTGGTGCCAGGAACTCCAGCCACACACATCCTGTTGGCTGGTTCCCTGGTCTCTCTACTCACAGCTCTGATTCTTTGAAACTAAACGGAAGCCTGATCCGATGACTTGGACCTCATGTCAGCATCAGGGGCTCACTCCTCTGTCTTCAAGCTTTTCCGTGGAGTGGCAAAGTAATTCAAATGCAGAAAGAAAAGGAGTGAGATTATTAGGAGTTAGCTAAAGTTTAAACATAGGGGAAAAAAAAAAAAAAAAAAGGAAGTCTTTTCTCATCACCTTTGACTGCCTCAGCATTCCTGGAAAACCTTCAGCTCTGTTACTCTCTGTGGACCAGAGGTGCTCAGTAACAGATGTGAACAGGGGACTGCCGGGGATGAAGGCACGTTTGCTGCCCAGATAAAGGGTAGCTGTTCACTGGATGTCTGAGAGCTCTGAGAGACAGGAAAAGAGGGACGCATGCTCTACAAGGTCAGACGAGTCTTTCTGTTCTTCTCTGTTCTTCCGTGAAGGATGGGACAGTGGGGACATGGTACATGTCACGGTTTACATTCGGTTGGAGGAATTATGCTAACATCTCTGGCTTTTCTAATTATTTTTCACCAGACCTACATAGGTACCATGGCACTGCCATAATTTGATTTCATCTTTGTTTATGGTGTCTGTGCTGTGGGTGTGGGGGGAGCTTATCTTTTTCTGATAGTGAAGAATATTTATTTAGTCTCATGATCTTAAATATATTTCTAGAAGAGAAATGTAGTTGTTTATAACTAGGCAGAATCATATCTATCACATCAATATTAAATATATGTATCTATCCAGTGACATATTTGAATGGCATATATTAAAAATGAATTTTTGGGCCAGGAACAGATTGAGTGTGATGGTATTTTACTCGCTGGGTGCCCAGGGGAGGTATCTTGACTGTAGCTCTCAGATTATGTGAAGTCCTCAGTGTTTATGAAAATTCTGCTACATTATTGATAACTCAAAGCCCCACTTGCTCCCCAAGCAGTGATCTCACTGTTTCTCAGAAGATGATCAGGGGGTCTGAATAGATCAAGGCCTGGCTGGCAGATGCAGGCTGCCCAGCTGCTGCCCAGCATGCTGGTTGTGACCAGTAGTCGTTCCTCTTGCTGAGGCTCCCTGGAGGTTTCATTTCAGGAGTGTGCAGTGGATACTCCGGTCTTCCGTTGTGCCCAAAGGTTCTATGCCTCCTCGTTTGCCAGCAAGCTGGGCACTGTGCCCTTCCAATGGCTGCTTGCCTCATTCACTTCTAAAAAGCTTCTGTCACACACAACAAGCATACTTGGTTCCCACCACGGGGAGGTGCAAAAGCCACCCTGTCTGCTCCCCTGTGGTTTACAGTGTAGTGGATAAGATAGACCAGCATATGCACAAATGTAAGATTAACTGAATATGAGACAAACTGAAAAATACTCTGGGAAAGAGATGGTGTCTGGAGGTCATGGGGGGAGCTCTGGGGAGGTTTATTTTCAGCCAGGGTTTTGTTTCATATCCACAAAAGAGCTCTGCTTCAGAATTCTTTTGCTGTTTATCAGCATCCCAAAAGGGTTGGGGCCAGTTAATCAAATGATGGCGTTGGCGGCAGCCTTGTGCTGAGGGAGGGGCAGGGCTCCTTCCTTGTGAGTCTGCTCTCTGCCCTCTCCCCCTCCTCTGTGGGGCCCCAGGCAGTCTAATCAAGGAGAGTGTCATGTGCTGCATTTCCCCAGGCCCAGCTTTGTGTGGTGTTTGTTTTCAGTCATCATCTGGAGAAATTCACAGTGAGGGTTCATGGGACCCCAGGCAGAGGCAGTTTAAAATGGGAAAGCCTCTAAGAACTTGAGACTTCTAGAAGGAACTCCTGGTGTGGACTGGTGGCTCTCCTTAAGCTCTTTATGCGTAGAAAGCCCTATGATTGTGCGACTTTCCTGCTCTTGTGGGTCCAGATTCCTCTTGTGCACCAATTCCAGGATTCTGGTGAGAGGTTAGAGGGCTGGGGTGGTGTTTGACACCAAGAAAGAAAAAGCAGGAAATTTGGTCACAGTGCTGGCCTCTTAGGTTCCTGCAGTCTTGACCCTGGTTGATGTCCCTGACCTCAGTGTTCTGAGCTGTCTACCCTAAACCAAGGAATGCACGACAGACCTTCCACAGGCCATTCATGTGGTCGCGTGGTCTGGCCTGAAATGCTGATCTATTCCTGGTTTAACCCAAGTTTGTGGGATGACTTCCTGCAGCGCACTCCAGCCTCCTGGGCCACCTTATTGTACAACAGAAATACCTTGACTTAAATCTTACCTCGAGGATTGGAGAGAGTCAAGGTTAATGCCCATTGATTATTTATATGCCTTAAGTGTTAAAAAATACAGTGTCTCCCTCTTTTTTGGTTTGCAGATGAAAGAAGCCACAAATTATGTGAATGGAAAGAATAAAATAGAGGGCAACAGTTCATGTTCTATCAAACTATAGACAGGGAGAAGAACTTTATGGTATCTTTCATTTTTTGTGAAAGGGTTGTGGCTCACTATAGAGCACTTGCCTCTATACTATGAGGCACTGGGTTCAATTCTCAGCACCACATATAAATAAATAAATAAAATAAAGGTATTATGTCCATCCACATGTCCAGTTATGTCCACTTATAGTTCTTAAACTGATTCTACTTAGAATTACCTGGGGGAGTTTTTATTTTTATTTATTTTTTCCTCTCATGCCTCACTCTACCTAAATCAGTGAATTCTGAATCACTAGAAGATGAGGTCTGGCATCTGTGACCTCTTAAAGTAGCCCAGGTGGGTCTAGTGGGCAACCAGGGCTGAGAGCCTTGTGTTCCTCTGTGCTTGCTGGTTCAGCATATACCTGGCTGGCCTCCTTGCCCCTGGCTACAGCTCTGTGATGGATCTGTTTGCTCCTTGCTAGTCTGTGTTGAATTTCCTAGTGTGTTTTCAAATTGGGGTTTCTGCCAGATTTAAGTGATAATGGCAATCATGTGGGAGAGACGAGCATGGGGGGTTTATTCAAGGTTTTCTGAATTACAGCTTGTCTATGTCGTGTGAAAATAAGTTGCAAGAACATTGCCTAATTCCACGATCCTACAGGCACACCCTCTCAGGGCAATGGTGCCATCTTTCATTAGGTAGTTCCCGGGAACCTCTATGCTTGCCCTTGTGAAAGAATGAGAATAAAAGAGGCAAGTCTTATCTTAGTATTATTATGAAAAGAGTTTTGGATTCATGGATCTTCTGAGAATTTGGGGAGCCCACGATGTCCCTGGTCTGTACTGGAAGAACTACTTCTCTAGGATAAGTTCCCAGAAAATGTATAATGTTTGATAAACATGGAAACTTTTCTGACTCTTATGGAGTTGGGGGGCCTCAGATCTTCTTGCCTTTTTTGAGGACTGAACTGGGTTTGGATATCCTTTTTTCTTTTTCCCCTTCTGAGGTCCTCTTCAAGCCCCTCCCAAGACCAGCCATGTGCCTGCTGGCTCTCTTGGAGCAAAACCTTGTAAGAAGCTCAGAAGTGGCAATCCAGAGACCTGAAGGTTAAATTCTTATTGAAATATCCCTGCTTCAGGTCTGCTAACTACTGTTTCTGCTGTGCTTTCCTGGTCTCTTTGTCGAGTCAACCCAAGATCCAGCCCAAATGCCACCTCCTTTAACATCTGCTGTCATCCACATCAGATGAATAATATCAGGGAAGAAATAATGGCCGCTCATTCACACCTGTTGCTTCTTGCAGGTCTGTTTATAAAATCATATTTGTCTTTGAAGGAAAGACTGGGAGGAGGCTGAACTTCCTCCCGAGGAGATGAAATACACATGATCAAAAAAAAAAAAAAAAAAAAAATGACCAGGGGCTGGGGTGTGGCTCAGCGGTTGAGCACTTGCCTTGCACATAGGAGGCCCTGGGTTTGATCCTCAGTACCACATAAAAAAAGTGAAATAAAGGTATTGTGTCCAACTATAACTAAAAAATAAATATTAAAAAGAAAAGAAAAGAAAATGACCAGGGCTGGGGTTGTGGCTCAGTAGTAGAGCACTTACCTAGCATGTGTGGGGCACTGGGTTCAATTCTCAGACTGCATATAAATAAATAAAAAAAAATAGAGGTATTGTGTTCATCAACAACTAAAAAAAAAAAATACTTAAAAAAAAATGACCTGCTGGGCATGGTAGCACATGCCTGTAATTCCAGTGACTTGGGAGACTGAGGCAGGAGGATTAAAAAGTTTGAGGCCAGTCTCAGCAATAATAAAAAGGGCTGAAGATGTGACTCCGTGGTTAAGCACTTCTGGGTTCAATTCCTGGTAAGAGAGAGAGAGAGAGAGAGAGAGAGAGACCCATGATCAAAAAAGGAAGATAGATTGTTAGGGAACTTGATATCTGATTGGGAGATGGGGATCATCAGGAAGGCCAACACCTACAGTTGCTTTGGTTCAGGGAAGATTTAAGGTCCCCCAAAACTGACAAGGAAGCTGGAAGCTAAGGGGTCCTGGCCTGAGATAATCTGAAGCAAGAGGTTGAAAGTGACTTCAGAACTGACCCAGAGGGAACTAAGGACTGTGTGGACACACTCGGGATGCATCTGGTTTCTCCCAGATTTAGCCTTGGGTCTTGATCAGTTGGTGCATCTCACTTTCCGTG
Source organism: Marmota marmota marmota (assembly GCF_001458135.2). Taxonomy (NCBI): domain Eukaryota; kingdom Metazoa; phylum Chordata; class Mammalia; order Rodentia; family Sciuridae; genus Marmota; species Marmota marmota. Next base: position 59,101,609 of record NW_026000037.1, read on the forward strand.
GGGTCTCTGTGGACGCTGCAGAGCAGGAGTTCACCGTCAGGCCTGGTCCCCAGGTAACAGAAGTGCTGCACATCATTTATTTTCACCTGTTCCTCCATAAGTTGGAGGAACGTTCCCTGAGGAGCAACCCACTGAGGGACTCATGATATGATCAAAGTGCCTGATCTGACTAAAGGACATCATGGTCATGTGGATTTCACATTTCATGGTGGGTCTCTGCTTTTTAAAAAATTCTTTCCACATTGTTTTTTATTGGTGCATTATAGTTATACATACGGATGGGATTTAGTGTTGCATATTCATACATCCACAAAATATAACAATATAATTTGGCCAGTATCACCCCCCAGCACTTTCCTCCTCCCACCCTCAGGTATCTATTTTCTACTGATTTTCCTGAAATTCCCCCACTCTTTCCCCCCCCCCTTCCTCTCTTTCACATGTGAGAGATATGTATGACTCTTGACCTTCTGAGTTTGGCTTATTTTGCTTAACATAATGATCTCAAGTTCCATCCATTTTCCTACAGATGAACTAATTTTATCCAATTTAGCTTTCTGTCTTCCAGAAATATGATAATTCATTTAGTCCATGGCCGTCAGGTCTACATGGAACATCAGAAAAAGAGGATAGGCTCACAACAGGTGCTTTTAATTTGGGATTCATAACCCTGGGGAGTTCATGAACCAGCTATTTAACCTTTGATATCTTTTATATGTATGTTCATCTTTCTGCAAAGAGGGTCCATACCCTTTAATCTGATAGGGGTCTGTTACTCCCCAAAAGATTAAGAGCCATTTTCTGTAGAATTAAAAGGTTATAGACCAGATTAGGTAGCCTATTCCCTCTTCATGGGAGAGAGAACTGAAAATTGACTCTCATTTTAACACATCATTATTGGATTTCTCATGGAGGGAGCAGAAACAGAAAATAGTTGTCGTCAGGCTTTAAGGCTTTGATATTGGCATTTCAAAACTTTTTGTCATGGAAAAAAAGTTAGAAAAATGTGAACTTTCAGGGATGGAAACAAACACTTTATAGATAGAGATTCTGTGCCCATTTTAAAATAAATATTTCTAATTTACGAATCCACTGCTCCACTAATGCTCATTTAGGCATTTGGTATTCAGTTTTAAAATGACTGAACTATAATAAGATGTTTTCATAGAAGTGTGGATTTGTATTCTTTGTTCCCCTGCCCCTCCCCTCCATATCCCCGCCCCCCCAAAAAAACGTGTCCACATTTAACAATTCCAGTAAAGCTAACTGGACAACCTCAGACAAGGGTATTTTAAGAAATCAACCATAACACAGCCCATTGTGCACAGCAAGAATTCTGTTTTTATTTCAAAGAAATTATTTAACTTATTAAGACTAGGTAATAAATGCATTTGGTACAAAATTCAAAACATCCAACAGAGTATATAATAGGAAGTTCTGCTCACCAGAAGTAGCCTCACTGGCTTCTTCCGTACAGTATTTTTTGCTGAATATTGTCAGAGATTGGCTTATTGGGCAAGACAACATTTGACTTTTCTCAACCTCTTGAAAAGGAAAATAAGGTGAAAAGATTTAAAACTATTAAGACATTTTGAGTCATGATTTTTTCACGCAGATTGACTCTAACATACTTGTAAGGTTTTAGTTTGCTTGTTCCTGTTGGTTTACTGTTTTACTAACCCTAACAAGTTGGACATTGTATAACATTCTCCAATGTCTTAAATCTGAGAACATTTTGTGAAATGTGACTTTGTTTCAAATAGAAAATCAGAATAATCAATTTTAATTTGTATTTTTTAAGAATTAGCCAGACAAATGGGGGCACAAACCAATAATTCCAGCAATTTGGGAGACTGAGACAGGAGGATTGCAAGTTTGAAGTCAGCCTCGGCAACTTAGTGAAGCCCTAAGCAACTTAGTAAGATCCTGTCTCAAAATAAAAAAGAGCTGACATTTTCTTCAATCATTTCCCAGGTCCTGATTCAATACATTTAGCTATTTGCAATGTTGATTCACAGAATCGAGTCTCAAAGTTCAGCTGCTTCAGTGTCTCCCAAATATTCTAGCTTAAACTCTTTACTTTTATATACTTTCTAAAAGATACTTTTAGGAATTGAATCTGTGTTCACTTCTGAGTGGTTTAGTACCACAGGAGAAAATGTATTACAATTGTAAAATATTTCAGGTATAACACCCAGAAACAAGAGATATTTTAAAATGACTTCTCATGTATTCACAGCCAAGCTTCAAGAAAATTAATCAAAATTTCCTGTCTTTCATCTACCTTTCATTTCTGCACAGGTGATTATTTTCTTCCATATGATGTTTATCATTTCTATGTTTCTTGATGTCTTTTTTTATACATGTGCTATTTCACTATTTTCAATGTTTGAATAAATGATTTTTTGAAAAAAATAAAAAAAGGCTGGGGATGTGGCTCAGTGGTAGAGTAACCCTGAGTTCAATTCCTGGTATAAAAAAAAATTCAAAGTAATGTGCATGATTAGTAATATATAAATATAAAAATAAAGTTAATGAAAAAGTAAATATAAAAATAATACCTCCTCCAGTTTTAATAAAGCCTTAAAGCTATAGGATATCATGTTCACACCATATTAGTAAATGCAACATGCAAAATCCTTTTTGCATTAATTTTCTGAGAGGTTGTCTCTGTAAATAACTTCTCCAGATATTTCCCAAGTTGACATGTATCAAGGCAGGCACCCCTTGTGGTGTAGCTGACCTTGCATCCAGGGCCCTTGAGAGAATAAATATTTATGTTGGCCATGCAGCTGTCATGAATTGAGTTCATAAAATGGAGTACAGGTTTTAAACCCTGGCATAGTCTTCTTAATCTCATGGCTCCAAGGCTATAAATCAGAACGAATGTTTGCCTGCAAAAGGAGAGCAGGAATAATACTATGAAATAGTGCCTTTGTTTACTAAAATATTTCTTCATTTAGGTGCCTATCTTCTTTTGGCTGCCCTTTCCCTGGATTTCATTGTTATTTTATTTTTAAAAACACATCCATTGTAATCTGAGTTGAGGGTAACATAAAGCTCATAAAGCTAAGGGGATAAGAGAGGTGAGGTAAAAAGAAAGCTATATTTTAATATACAAAAGTAGGATATATACATACAAAGTTCAAATAGGACACACAAGGCTGACTGTATAATTTGTAGGGGCCAGTGCAAAATAAAAATATGGGGTCCTTTGTTCTCCCCAGAATAAAAAATTGTCATCAGTGGGGCTAAAATATTAAGCCTTTTACTTTCTTCTGTATTCTCTCTCTCGACTTGTCATTTTGTTCTTTATTTACTATTTAATGTTATTCTAAGTGAAGAAAAAATCAAAAATTTAAATTATTAGCATAAATTTACTATTTATCTTTCTATGGTGCAATGCCAGTTTTAAATGCAAATATGGGAACATTTAGCTTGTATGCAGAATCCCTGAAATTAGCTATTTATATTTCTTAGCTTGTACATGCATATGTATTTTATTCTTATCAGGACAGCGAAAGCCATGCATAAAACTGATTCAACTGGCTATATTTCTCTTCTTGAGGCACACCAACACTTTCTCTCAAGCTTACTGATGAGTAAGGAAGAACCGAAAGGAAAAATGGATTGTCCTCTTTCCTTGTCCTTTATGTCATTATTTTTGGCATGTTTGGCTAATGCATGGAAGTAACCTAAAGAAAGAATATGATAGCGTTTCTTTGCCAAGACCCTTCCATTCTGTGTTCAAAGCAAGAACAGATTAAAACAGAAAATGGGGCCCCTGGAGCTGGCAGCACTCAGGCCCATGAAATCAGCCCTGAGTATAGAAATGCATGAAAAGTAAAATTCTTCCTTTTTCTTCCACACTCATATTCCCAGCTCTTCTCCACAGAGGAAATTATTTTAATAGTTTCTTCAGTAACATTTCACATTTCTTAAGATGGATGCAGATTAGATATGTAGATATATAGAGATATGTAGTGGTGGATTAGATACGACTACAATTCTTCACAACTTTTCCCATCAGAAGATATAGTCTGTTTCTTCCTCTTGAATCCATACTGATCCCAGGGCATACTTTGACCTGTAAAATTCAAAGACAGTGACTTTTTTTTTTTTTTTTTTTTTTTTAAGTATTGGCCCTGCAATACCCACTCTTGACCTCTGGGTGTGCTGACTACATCCTATGAGGACATCTGAGATGGAAAACCATATAGTCCATTCCAGACATTGCAGCCATGGTAGTTGGAACCCCAGAAAAGGAAGTGCACCCAGTCCTAACCAACCCTCCCCACCCACGCTTACTGCAGCAGCCTGAGCAAGTCCAGGGGTCACCAACACAACTTCCCTAGAGCCCTCAGAAAGTGAAACATCATAAACCATTGTTCTGAGCTATGAGATTTTGAGTAAATTGGTATGAGCAATAACTATGGTACATACATTAAAAACATTTGAACCTTTACACCCCCATGAATGGGATTGCATCATTTGTATGGTCTGTATGTATCCTGCTTTTCTTCATGTAGTGTATATCAGAGAAAGTCCTCTGTCTGAACCCATGGAGTTTAGCCACATTATGAGACAGAGTTTTTTGTTGAAGGGGTTGCTATAATTTATTAAACCTATTCCTATGGATGGGCAGAGTTATGCTGGGTTTCATTCTTGTAAACAGTAATGAAAGGGACATTATTATACATGTATTTTGATGTATTTTGAGGAGTAAGTTTTTACCAGTGAAGTTGTGTGGACATTATATGAAATTTAGAATTTAATAAAGATTTTCTAAATATACTCTGGAAAGCCTGCACCAATATACATTGCTCCCAACAGTGTGTGACTAAACTTGTTTTGTTAGTTCTTCAGTGTGGTAATTTCAAACTTTGAAAAATTAATTAGGAGGCTATTTTGTCTTATATTTCTCTATCACTAATCTTAATTAATTCCTTAGTTAAACTTAATACCTAATTATTGTAAGAGGTTAAACATTTAAAAAAATTTCTTGATAGTTTTAGTTTTTAATCTGTAAGTGACTAATTTAAATTCTTTGTCTAGTACTCTAATGGATTGTATCTACAGTTCTAAGATCATAAAAGCCATTTGTAGATTAAAGGAACATACCCCCTTTGTCATATGCTTTTATATATCTTTTCCAAGTTTTTGTTGGAGACGTGTTCTGTGAGCAGAAATATTTCCTAGTTTGCATTATGGTTTTCTTTTTCACTCATTGGTTTTTCCCCTTCAATCTCTTTCCTGTGAACTGTGTTCCAGTGACACCTCCCTAAGGACATTTCGCTATTAAAGCAAAACTTTTAAAAAAAATCATTTAGTTGTTTGCCACTCCTCCTGGAAATTATTTTAGTTTACCCATTTAATGTTATTTTTATCCTTTTGCTATTGGAGAGATGGTACTTCAGGAAGCCAATCCCAAATTAGTTGGTTGCTGGATCTGTTGGCTACAAAATGCGGTTCCCAGCAATAACTCATCCTTATCTATTTGGGGGAAATTAAAGGGAAGAATACATTTTTAAATGATATCACATGCTGTTTTTCTTGGCTAGATCAGTGGCTTAGCTATTCAGGACGTGGTCTCTTAGTCTTTTTATGGATCAGAGACTTAATGGGACTGTTTTGTAGGGTCGAAAATGCAGAGACCAGGTAATTCTGCCTTCATGCCTGGATCTGATCATTCCCAGGTGCTCTGTGCATCACCCCTCAATGGTCTGAGAAAGTCCGGATATAATCAGGGAAAATATCAGAGGCAGCTTCCAAAAACTGAGAGGTGGTCGACTGAGAGGTAGTAGACTGATCAGGTGCAAAGTGTAAAGGTAGAGAAAAAACTGCTCTTGATTTGGAGATTGATGGGACCATGGTGGTCAAAGGTGCTGGTGAACAGCAAAGCGGAGCTGGTGAGCCCTTCTAGAAAAAGCTCAAAACACCAGTGATTCTCTTGTCAATAAATAAATGTCTATTTGTTAAAAACAAAGAAACAAACAAACAACTTTTAACATCTTTGAGACAGGATGAGAGGCTCATTCTTGACTCCCGTGATGAAGTGTTTATGATAATTTCTTAAGCAATTACAAATTGTCTGTTTTTCTGAAAATTTGTTGCACATTGAAAATGTTTTATTTGTATTTTTAATATTTATTTTTTAGTTATAGGTGGACACAATGTCTTTATTTTATATTTATGTGGTGCCTCACGCATGTTAGGCGAACGCTCTACCACTGAGCCACAACCCCAGCCCCATTGAAAATGTTTTAAACACTAATAGTAAACATAAAAAGAAAAAAATAGATTGGTTTTCAATAAAAGAAATAAATAGACTTCTTTTAACATCAAGATATTTTTGGAAGATATGTTTATAAATTATTTTGTGTTATTTCTCCCATTTTTTCCTTAGGTAAAATATTAAAGTTTGTTTTCCTGAGACATAATGACTGTGTCATCCTTACAAACTTAGGCACTTATTTTGTGCTTCAGTCAACTGGTGCCCTTTGAGGCTTCTGAGCTGTGTAGGAGTTTGTGCCCCACAGTAAATGGCACCAGAGTGTCACAGAATTCTGATGCTTTTCTGTTTTCCTCCTGGCTCCAAGTTGCCGGCTCTTGCTTTACACTGAAGTCAGTATTCTGCTCCTAGACACACTCCTTTCCCCTTCTCCTAGTTCTTTATCTCTGCTAAAGGCTGGGAAGCTACAAGGTGGGCTTTTAAGCCTGGTGTTTAAAGCAAGAGTAAAGATACCTAAGGGGATGAGTCATGCGTGCTCACAGCAATGCCATCTGCTACCTCTGATGTGTGAAACAAATGCCACATTTATTTAGGTGGCTCAAGGGACTTACTTGCAGCTCTTATGATCAGATCAATTAGGAGATGCATCTAAGTGGCCTCTGGATTATCAGTATGTTGTTGAAGTGATTTAAGTCCTTATAAAACATTTCTACATTGTTCACCAAATTGCAAGCATATCCAATACTATCTAAGTTCCTTAATAAATAAAGAGGGCAGTTTCTATGGTGGCAAGCACATGACCTAGTAGGTCTCCAATGTACTTGGGTCAAAATGAGATTTTTCTTCATTGTGGCTATGTGATATTAGGCTAGAAATTTACACCTCAATTTTTTTACCTATAAAATGAGAAACTCAAACATAACTTGCATAGTTGTGGCGTGTCTGAGTATCTAGCCCATGGATAGTCATTGAGTAAAAGATGTTCATTAAATGATGGCAATTTTAGACACATGTAACTTGAAAATAATTTGAATTGTTTTATTGGTATAGATCATTAGAATATATTCTCAATATTTCTTTTTTTGACTGCTTTTCATTTGTTGATAATTTTTAAAAATTTGTTCTTTTTAGTTATACATGACAGTAAAATGCATTTTGATATATCATACATACATGGAGTATAACTTCCCATCTTTGTGGTTGCACGTGATGTGGAGTTACACTGGTAGTGTATTCAAATATGAGCATAGGAAAGTTATGTCTGATTCATTCTATTGGCTTTCCCATTCCCATCTCTCCTCTCTTCCCCAGTATCCTCATCCAACCCGGTGAACCTCCACACCTCATTCTCAGTTTTTCTGATAATAAAAATCTCTTATCCTTAATGATACATAATAAAAATATGCAATTATAAATTGCTAAAATATTTTTAAGTAATAAGTATCTCTTAATCATTTCCATTTCCAATTCAGAAGTCAAATTCTCAGTGACAGTAGAAGACTACAGTCACCAATGACTTAGGCCTAGCCAGTCTTTCATTCCTTTAAAGCTCCCAATTATTGGAATGTGGGTCTGGAGCAAAAGAGGATGAGACTGAGCATCACTGTTCCTGACTCATCACCCCCTTCCTGACTTTGATGACATTCCTGGCCACTCCAGATCTTCCAAAAAGAAGTGGGAGATGAGGTAATTTCTGACTCATTAAAATGGAAATGTACCCTCACTTCATAAAAAATCTCTCATCTTGATGTAAACTCAGGCTTATCTTTTAAAATGCAAACTGATAAAAGAAAAGAAAAGAAAAGAAAAAAACCCACACAATCTTGGCAACAAAGATTTTCACAGTAGCTTCCTTTGAGTGCCAAAACTTCTCATGCATGGACATGTGTGCCTGCATAAATATGTACAAAACACACCCACTGCTTACATCCATTGATGCCAGTGTCACTTCCAAAATAAATGCCACAATACACTGAGAGGAGTGCAGGTCTCTGTGCTTTCAGGTGAAAGTTCTGTGCTTTGAGATGACCAGCCATCAGCTGAGTATGGTGTTGGGGGAACAGCCTCTTGGTTATAGCACATGATGTCCCTGACATGAGACTCTGGAGTAAACTCACAGCCCTGAGCTTCCGCTCTGATGCTGTGATTAAACTGCTGTTTGGGTGTTGCCTGGCAGATGAGAATAATAACAGCACCGCTTGGGTAAGAAGGGTATTGTCCTGAGGTGTGGCGTCCTTTTGACTTCCTCCCCCAAATGGAGTGCTTCCTGCTTTCCAGCTGAGGAGTGAGTCATGTGAAGGGACTTGAGGATGTGACACTGGGGACCAGTCAGGCTATAATTATTTGGATGGCACAGATGACAAATCTGCTTTGGGCACACTTCTCATCCAGGTAGAGCCGGGAAGTTGTAAGCAGGGCTGGCAAGAGCTCACACTGAGCATCTTCAACCTTAGTCCTGTGGTGTTTTCAACAACCACAGCCACAAAGTCGTGTTCACCGGGATTCTTACTGCAGATCTGAACATCCTGATGATTATTTCAGTACCTTGTGATTTCTGGCATTTTTAGAGTTTATTCAGGTTGAGAGATTGATGATGCGTTTGGTATATGCCTGAGATAGACCTATGGATGTGCTCCAGTGGCACACAGAAACACATGGCCAGTAGGACAGTCTTACAAGAAGACTCCCCGGGGTTGGTAAGGAAATGGCTCCTATTCTGCATTAAATTGTGTTTTTATAGAAGCTGAACACTAGAATCTATTATATGTCAAGAGCCATGGTAAGGGTGTATATGTGTGTGGATATATGCGTATAATTTTGCTGAATGCTAACTGTGACCTTATAAGGTAATAATAGACATAAAAATAACATTTTAATGCTTACTTCACTTGTCCTTATGCTAAGTAGGCAATTTGTATAATTTGTCTCATATATTCCTTTAAGCAATTCTGGCCAGTAAGGATTATAATCCCATTATATAAGTAAGAAAACTGAGACTTAGGGAAATTAAAGAACTTGCCCAAAGTTGTATTGCTAGTAAACTGAAGGAATTAGGATTTCACTAGCCCTGTCTGACTTCAAAACTCATGATTTGTAACATACCATCTTATTCTTTTGTGATCAACCAGTATCCATAACAAACCAGCCAACCAAACACAATAACAGACCAGTAAATAAGTAGACAAAACCTCAGTTTCAATCTGTTTGAATAGAATATTTGTGAGAAAAAATCCTCACTTAACATTCACTTGGAGAGCAATAGCCTAAATGTGATGGAATGTTCCATTTTTCACAATAAGTTTCCATTTTTCATAATAAGTGTTATTATGAGAAAAATTAGAATTGATAATAATTGAGTAAATTCAACAAACACAAAGTGTTTCTGTGTTGATTATGCTTCTCATAAAATGCTGACATGGAAAATCAAGATCCTTAAGTAATGAAGCCCCTTACACAAGAAGTGTAAGCCCCCTTACACTCCTAATGGTTCAGTAGTGCATCATTTCCTATAAGGAGTGGCCATTGGAGACTCGGCCTTCTGAGTTTCCTAAAGATGAAGTTTGTTTATTTTTCTGCACATATCACTATGTGAAAGGGCATCCTACTTACAAATGTCTTCACTCTTTCAACTGTGGACTTCCAAGGGATATCAAAATCTTGGTAATCAGCTACCCTATCAAGATGAGCGGGCAGTCTAAATGGCCCTGGGAAATCAAGGCAGTAATCTATTTCCCACTTTTGTTTTCCCTGCAGTTTTTTTGTTTTAAAATGAAAAACTTAGAGAAAAATGAAGTAAGGTATTATATGAGCCAGCTTTAGATCTTTGATTTATGAAAAAAAAAGAGAAGAAAGAATCCAGAGGTAGCTTTGTCTAAAAAAATCTCTTATGTGATATAAAGTTAATATCTTAAATAAACTTAATATTATAAGTCTGCTGATGATGAAGTCAATGTTTAGCTTTTTTTTTTAACCACAGAAATATATGTGGTATAAAAAAATTCTTGTAGGATCTCTGAGTCTGGAGATGATTTTTGATATAATTTGAAGGTATTATGGATCCCAAACACTTTTTCTTTTTTTTTTTTTTTCGAATTAAAGCAAGCTTATTATTTCGACTGGCCGGGCTGCCTCTCCCAACAAAAACCGAGGGAACAAGACAGCCCCACAGCTTTCTTGAAGCCCAGCTTTATAGCCCAGAAAGTTACACAAAGGGGGGTTACAGATAACAAAAAAAAAGGCTAGTTTACATTTTAGCTGGCCCCGACATCAGAATTTTTGAAGGCATCAGAGCCTCAGAGAGGGTCGCCAAACACTTTTTCTGCCTTAGGCATTTAGTTCATGTGTGTGTAAATTCCTTTCATTTATTCATTTATATAAAATATATAGAATATTGAGTATTTATATCACTATGCAAATGAGATATAAAACTTATGGTTATTGGGCCCAAGGAGGTGACTGTGTGATTCAAGAGGTAAATCAAGTATTTATATATATGCATACATATATGTAAATATATGTATATGTGTGTGTATATATATGTGTGTGTGTGTGTGTGTGTGTATATATATATATATATGATTAAGTATACATATAAAAGTGAAATACTAACATTAAGGGGAAAGTGAATGGAGCAAAAATGATGAAATGATTAATGTCTTCTTTTCTGTCTCCTTAAAGTGCTGAGAGTCTCTTTTCTCTTTAGTGCTTTGCCTTGTGCTTCATTTTTGATTCAAAGCTTTTATAAAATTTTACTTCCTCCATCGAAACCTTTGAGCATGAGAAGAATTATGGTCAGATCATCCTTGGGTTCAAATTATTTGTATGACTTCTCTTCCATTAAGCATCTGTGTTTGCTTTTCATTTGTTTCTGGCTCTGTTCCTGTGAGAGATGGTTCTGGGCAGGCACGTAGCTACTTCTCTGTCTTTAAAGAGAGATTTTCCTCCAGGGGAGAAAGCTGTTCTCTTAACTGATCATGCAGTTCTGGTAGGCAAAGGAGCAAGTGGACACACACTTAATAGGACAGATTGACCTAATCAACCTGGTTATCAATAGAGCATTATGTTTCCAGTTGAACACCTGCACGACCCCTGTCTAATGCACTTAATGATGAACCACTTATTTTTGGTCTAGTGTACCTTTCTCTTAATTTTTAGTATGTTGTCTAGTTTACTTCCTGGAATCATGTGCAGTGTTGAGGTGAACCACTATGTATCGGCAAGTCTTAGAGGACTGAGTGAAAAGCCCATAATGGTGACTGTCTCATTGCAAGACCCATATTTATTAAATAAATAATTGTGAACAATTTGATATAAATTTCAACCAAGATGAATGTTTTTTCAACAAAGTTTTTTTTTTAATAGAAAAGAAAATCCACTTGAAAAGCACCAAGTAAGGTAGCACTCTTCTTCCTCTTCAAGTCCTTTCTAGGGACGTTGTCTCGAGAAGGCTTAGTAGCTCTAGAGATCATTCAGTGTATCCCTTTTTTTACAATTGAATATCCAGAAGCAGGTCCAGAGAGCTCATAAGGACCTCCCTAAGGCCTTCATTGTTAAATATTGGCAGAGCCAGGACCAGCTTTGGTTTCCTTGTTGCTGAAGGACAATTAAAAAAAAATCTCTGAAGGATGGTTGAAAAACAAATGTGGTATGGTAAAGCCTTCAATTAATTGCTTGGGATTCTAGTGAAAGTAATAGATCCTCTTTTCAGAAAAATATACATATACACAAAAGCATGGATATAATTTCACACATGAACTTCATGAAGCTCCTTCAGTGACCACCATCTAGGGTTCATGATCTCCACTTTGAGAAGAACTGATACAGATGTCATTTGACAAGAAACAACCTGCCTGTTGCTGAATCCTGCCATAATCTAATTCCATTCAAGTGATTACATGATTGTAGAATGGTTACTGCCGCTTCTCAAAATGCCCCCTTAAAGAATTAAATTATTAATAAGGAAAGAACTCCCAAAACAGACATGTAGATCCACATGTTAGCTGAATGCACATTCACAAACACACACGGTCACTTGTGAATATAGACTGTTAATTTAAAAAGCATGTATTTTGCACAACATAAAGACAGGTTAAAGACTTGAAAAATTTGAATTTCTTGCAACTACCTGATCCTCTCTTGAAAAACTATTTTTATTATCCCTCATTCTTCTACCATATTTTCTTTTATATTAAACACCAGTCATGGTGTGTGTCATTAAGTACCTACTGTGTACCTATTGAATTGGACTCTGGAGGCTAGAAAATTAGTTATCCAGCAAGTATATATGGACTCTCTTATGTTTCAGATATTCTGAGAGGATGGACAAAAGTTCCCTTGAAAACATGGGCCTGGTCTTTTTTCTCAAGGAGATCATGGTCCATTTTGGGGGACATGATGTTATTAATATGCATTAAATGGTCGATCTTTATTGAGTGCTGTCAAACTTCAAGTGAGACAGAAAGAGAAAGAGAAATCACTTTCAGAGGAGCTTAATTTCATGAAGGAGGTGAAATTACTGGGCTTTGAAAGGTAGGTAGGATTTGAGAAGACCATAAAGAAAAGGAGGGTCATTTTAGTCTTCTGGTTATCTATTAGTTCATAATACACTACCCCAAATGGAGTCACTTGAAACAATAGTACTTTTTAAATTTTGCTCATGAACCTGATGTTTGAATAGGGTTGGGAGGGAGAGGCTGTCTCAGTTCCACTGCCATCATTTGGCACCACTCAGAGGAGGATGCAGGCAGTCAAAGGCTCACAGTGGTGTGCCCGTGACCAGAACACTTATAGTATGGCCTTTCCATGTGGTTACTTGGCCTCCTCCCAGCACAGGGGCTGGGTAACAAGAGCTAGTGTCCCAAGAGAACCAGGCAGAAGCTTCTTTAATTTTTCTGGAGGAAGCCTTGGAAGTCATCAGTTGCCTCTTTGTCAAATGGAGCCTATGTCCCCCCCCCCACCAGAATCAGGGGCCAGCAGCGGGGGGTGTGGGGGGGTGGGGGTGGGGACATAGGCTACATTTTTAACACATTGAAGTCACATTGTAGGAGGAACATGTGGGGTGGGGGGGAAATTATGGTCTTTTGGAAAACACAGTCTACCACACAGTCCTGGAGTGGTGGAAATGCGGTTGCAGAGGTGGCCAAGTTCAAGACATTTGAAGGATCAGGTTGCAGGGAGCAGGGGATTTGTGGATAGGAGCTTGGGAAAAGGGTAGGAGTCTCAGTGAAGGAAGTTGAACTTGGTCCTGCTGACTGTAGCAAGTCTTTAGCATTTTTTTTTTCTTTTTTCACACCATAGTGTTCCTGGACTGGAATGTTTGGGCTGTGGGGAGCAGGAGTTTGTGGAAGTTAGAAGTGGCATAAGTAACTGGGAATTTGTTAAAGTAGTCTAGATAGGCCATGCTCAGGCCTTGTGTAGGGTGAAACCAGACTGGAATAAAGTGACAGGGGTGAACAACCTTCCAGAGAATATGTGATGTTGAGATTAGTAAGAGGCAATAATGGAAAGGGAGAAAATAAAATGGCGATGATGTTTCACTGTTTCAAGCTAAGTAAAAATATAGGCTCTGCTCCTACAGAGGTTGGCAGAAGTTTTCCAACAGAACCTGCCAGGGCAAGTCAAAGTGTGCACACTTGGATAGTTAGTATTTCCCAAGCTCCTACAGGGAGTTCTGTGCAGATAAAGGATGTAATTGATTTAAGCACATTTATAAAATTAAGATTTTTTTCTAAGTATGATTATATGGTTGTCTCATTTTTATCTTCAGAGCATTCCTTAGTCTGTTACTACAGATCTCACAATCCCTCAGCCACAGTTCTGAAAGCCAAATAGCAGAGAAAAACCAAAAGTTTTTGTAAGCCCTGTTGTCTGTCAGCAATGAACTGAAAGGATATGGAGGAGTCTGTGTCCCACTTAGTGGGACTTCATGTGTTTTTTTTTTTCTTTTCCTTAATTACCTTTTATTTTTATTTATTTTTTAAATATTCATTTATTTCGTGTTAGATGTTTGATGTGTTTGACTTTGAGATTCTGGATGGAATCCCTATCTTATAGATGAGACTACTGACACCCAGAAAACTAAGTGCTTTAACCAAGACACCTACACAAGGATGGGGATCTGAAAAGTCCACTCTGTCCTCCTCTGTGGTGAGCTCAGTCCCAAAGCTGTGCATGGGAAATGTTTGAAGAAGTGACCAGTTTCTGACACTAGGTGATAACTGTCTTGTCTGATAGGTGCTGCTATTTTTTTCCATTAAATTATGAATCCTTTGAAGGCAGGGACAGTGTGGTATTTGTGTCACTTACTTTACATACAGAAAAAGCTTCATCTTTGAGGTTGACTATTCCAAGTTAGGCTGTCTGCTGGGTTCATCAAGTTCTGGGGTCAGTCTTGTATTTGGTCAGTGCCAAGACTCAAGACTTGGAGCAGGCACAGTCTCCCCAGGGCAGGATGGTCTTACCCCTTCTCTTTCAGAAACCTCATTTCAGTGTCCTACACTGGACCTACAGGATCTGGAGGCACAGGCCAGGATTAAGTCCCTTATGTCTGTGGTGGTGCCACCTGGGAAAATGGGCATTGGCCAGTGAAGCACCCAGGAAACCCAGACACACTTCCACCCCAGGCTTTTCTCCTGTGAAGGCAGCTTTTTCATGGGGAGAAAATGACTTTGGACTTCTCGCCTCTTCTCACTTGCCTCCTTCCTCTCTCATACCCCACAGTGAATCAGCTGTATGCTCTCAAGCATGAGAGTCAATTACTCTTATTGTTAGGCTTGGCTATGATTGTCTTTAATGGTCAGAAAATTATCCAGCAACTAAAAAAAAAAGCCACAATTAAAAAATTCAGCCACAGTGTGTCCCTGTGACTTTTGGCTGGCACTGAAAGAAGCATTTCCTCAGAGGAGTTCTTTCAGACATTTGGCATTTAGTACTTGTGTTTTGCATTTTATTTCCCAAATGGAAACCTGAGGGCTTGTCGTTTTGTTTTGTTTTAGTCCTTCCAATATCAGGCATATTTTCAGCCATCCAAAAAATGAAAGTATCAGTTTAATGTCATTTTGGGGTTAGAAAACATTTGATAGCGAATAATCTTTGTTTTCTATGTGCAACATCAAGCAAATATAGGAATGCTAAGCATGTTCAGACCCTGGATCTAGCTTTAAATAAATTGGCATCCTTGCCCCACTTACTAAATGCTATACAAATTGTTTTATTGGGAAGGAAATTTTGACCAACCTTATAGATTGTCCAATAGGAATACTGATCTCAATGATCTTGGCCAAAGGAAGTACCCTGGGAGTCATCACTGATAAGAATGGCCTTGGGCATTTGCAACAGGGGTCCTGAGGGCAGCGAAGCTGGGACTGCTCTGGGTTGTATGGGAGTAGGAAGTCCTGGAGCTTCGTGGACCTAGAGTATGTCTGGCCAAGCAGCAAGGGTTATACAAAAAGGCGTGACTAAATACATGCCAGACATCACCACCTCTTACACTTTCAGGGAGCCAGGAAGCCACAGTGGCAATACTTAATGAGATGGCTGACAGTCAGGGAATGTCCCTGCATGTGCTGGTTTGAAGAATGCCAGCCAGTTTCTAGTGGGCAGGATTAAAATGCAAACCAAGCCCAGATTTTTTAATTTAATTAATGTCTGGTGTTTGCCAACCAGAGGGAAGATGATGGAGTGCTGCAAACAAATAGCTTAGAGCTGTGCTGTCACTTGGACTAAGTAAGACACCCTGACATGACATAGCTGGGATGGCAGCTGGCCGGCTCCTCTGTGGTGCTGGCAATGGATTCAGCAGATAGGAGGGGGATGTGGAAATGTTCCTGAGACATGGTCTATACACAAGAAGACCTTTAGCAAAAAATCGAGGTGAGATACACAAGATTTACCCCTTTAGCCATCTTAAAGTGCACGAGTCGGTGGCACTAGGCACTTTTATAGTGTTGTACAAATAGCACCACTGTCTACTTCCTGAACTTCTAACACCCCATAAAGAAACCCTGTACCTATTAAGCAGCCAGTCCCCAATTCCCCACCCTGCAGCCTCCCGGCCATCCATCGCTCATTTGCTTCCCATCTGCAAGTCGACTTCTCAGGATGACACTGTAGCTTGGGGGGAGAGAAGACACTGGAATTGGAAATCAGGAGTCCAGGGCTCTTTTCCATTTTAGTTCTGCCTTTATCATAATGTGGCAGCCCTGTTTTCATAGCGATATAAGGGAAAGTCTGTAACTTAGCCTTTCACAAGCTTTTAAAAACAATTTCATGGTGGTATATTTCATATCACAAAATCCACTCATTTGAAGTATAATTCAGTGATTTTTAATATCTTTACTATGTGGTGCAACCATCTCTATACTCCAGTTTTAGAAAATGTCATACTCCCAATAGCATCCTGGGTGCTTATTTATAATTAACCCTATTCCATCCCTAGACTCAGGCAACCACTGATTTCTTTTCTAAGTCTTTATATATTTACTTTTTTTATGGACATTTTATGCAGTGAAATCACATAGTATGTTGTCTCTTTCACTGATCGCATGAAATCCATGATGCATCCAAGATGGGCCATGTCCAATAATTCCTTTTTAGCTTCTGAATTGTATTCCTTCATTTACCTGCAAACATTTTTTAAAAGAAATTTTTTTGTCTATAATTTCTAGAGGGGTAGGTTATTAAATGACTTTTAAGAGCCTCCTCTTCCAAGATGCTATACAAAAATAGTCCAGGGGCAGTTCCAAATTCTTAAATCATCCATTTATTCAGCAAATATCTGTTAGGGCTTCTCAGCACCCTGAGCTCTGTGCTAGACCTGGAGGATGTGGTCCTACACTCTTGGAATTTCTGCTCAGGCATGGCCTGGAGGAGGGTAAGCCTTCTTCTGTTGTGCATAGTTCTTCTTCTGGTGGGTTGATGGCACACAGATGCACCAGGATGGAACTGACATTGGTTACAGGTAGCTTTCTCCCCCGACTATGTCTCTCAGGCATGCTCTGTGCTCCTCCTAGGTGCTCCCTCCTCTGAGTTTCCAGCACATTATTTTGGAATTGCTCATTTGCATGGCTCTCCTCTCTCTGGAATGTGAGCAACTTGAGAGCAGAAATGGTATCTCTTTACAGGCTGAGCTCAGTACAGCGCCCGGTGCGTAGAAGGTACAGTGATTATTCGATGAATGAACGGATGAATGGATCCCATTCTGGCAAGGATCAGGAGCAAACAGAAGAATTGGGGACACATAGTCCTCTTCCAGTCTCTTGAGTTCCTGATGTGCTTATTCTTCTTTTTGTGCTTACAGAGTTGGTGTCACATGAGTGCTTCTTTAGGTCATGGCAGGAGCACAGAAGAAAAAATGTGGTTACTTAAAGTTCTTTCTGCTCCTTGGAACATAGGCTTGACCCAGACTTCTGGCCACTGTCATTAGTATCTTCATAGTGTTCCCAGGGTCACTCTGAGGGCATACTATTTAGGAAAACAATATGAAAATGATCTTGCATGTGCAGGGTGACTGGACTCAGATGCCAGAGGTGGTGACAGAATGGCTTCTCCAGCCTGGGCTCCAGGCCCCTCCCTGTTCAGTCCGGCCACTACCCTGCCTCATACTCTTAGCTCCTCCCTGACTCCTGCCCTAGGCCATCTGGCCTGACCAGAACATCAGGAGTGGAGGAAACAGCACACATCGGGTAGCCTCCTGTAGGACACAGGGCTGAAGGCAGAAGCGGGAAGACCCAGGAGGCCAAGCCAGGTGAAGTGCTTCATGTGAGAAGAAAGCAGGTGTCCATGAGGGCTTTATTGGTTGCCAGTGCAGGTGGATGGGGTTTAATCAGTGTCCCAATAAATCACTGGGACAAAAATATTAAAAAGGAAAGAGACCTGAAAAATAGACTGTAACTATGTTTAAGATCATGGTTTTTTTTTTTTTTTTTACTATTAAAAACGTTCACCTGATCTACTTTTAATAGGATCATTTGTTAGCCTTGTCCATTTGGCGACAATATGGGATTTTGCTCTTTCCATGAGCATATTTGTTTTCATGATTATTGATTGAGGTCCATTGGTTTGGTCCATTGTAAATATTTATTGCATGGATCGTGGCCAGCCTACTACAGAGGAGGCTCCACTGTAGGTCTCCATGGCTCCACTTCTTACAGAAAGGCTCTCAATCCTTGGTGTGGGTTATAGCCTCCAGGTTCCCTTTCTTAATGGTAGGCAAAGATTGAGTTGCTAGTTGAAAAGAAATTACCTTGAGTTTGTATTGTTCTGTGATTGATGGGCCTCTTTATTTAAAACAATTCATGTTTGGGGTCCCTTAGATACATTCTACCAATTCTACATTCATGCACAGATTGCTTCTCTTTGAGCCAGTGTCCTGTGAAAATTAAGTGACACCTGATCCTAATCTTGTGAATCAAAAGCCAGGGGGTCCATTTTTTTTTTCCCTTCTTGACACTTGGCTTTTTAATTCACACTAGATCCCTTCTGTCGAGGTAGTAGTTTCATTTTTAGTATGGAAATCAAGTTTAATGAAAACTTACTTGCCATTTAAAATGATAATTTGTTTGATTTAGCATTCTTAATTACCTTGAGTAAATTGCCTATAGAGGCTCACACAATTTATTTGTTTGTTCAAAGTATTACAGTGTCATTTGCATATTTCCAACGACACCACTTTAATGAAACTCGAGGGTGGAGCCAGGGCAAGTGCTGAGGGGATGCTCTTTCCGCCTTCTTCTGTTTGTTCAGCTGGAAGATTTGGATCTTCCTACTGAGTTTTCACAAAAGAACAAAGTTTTAAAAAGCTTCAGTGTTGGGAACCCATTAGCAATGAAGTATTTGGGGAAGGGGTAGCAATTGCAGTAATGTGTGCAGCGTTCAAGGCCAGCCAGGGCCTGCCCCCTCAGCATCCCCTTAGTTTCCACCCCCTTGTGCCTCTCTTCAACCCCAGGGTAGCTGCCACCATCTTGAGGGTGTATGAAGTCGTATCTTATTTCTAGCACATTAAAGGAGCTGACAGTAATTAGTTGGAAGGCTCGTGTGTGATATTGATAAAAGGTGTCAAATGTATATTTACGACCATGAATCGGTATTCATTAATAACCACCCATAGGAGAGGGCTTAGGAACTTTTATAAATTAAGTAAGAATTGTTTCCTATTTTCATATCAGTGGTTTTAGGTTTTATGTGTGAGTTTTAGCTCATGACCTTTGGGAATGCTATTTTGACTCTTCTTTGGGAGTTTCGTTTTGTTTTGTTTTTTCCCCTGGAAGAGAGGAAAGAGGGATTTGTTTCTGGTTCTGGACAAGCTTGCAGGACAACTTCACGGAATCAGTCTCTTATTTATTGATTTTGAGTGATTCCAGAGCTTAATCACTGGTTTACCTCCTAAATTAATGTATAGTTTCCCGCTGTAAAGAACAAAATAGAAAACAATGCATTCGTTTAAATATTTCCAGCTTTTCAGTTGCCTATAGCCAAAATGTGGAAAACATTCTAATAAGAGCCCTTCATTAGTATTAGTTACGTACTAAAAGCATCCTTGAGTGATGTGGCCGGAAGGCATATCTCAAACAGGGAGCGTTCTCTCTTTTGTACTCAGAGACTATTTGTAGAGAAAGTGTGTGTGCATCTTATGGAGCACTAATCATGATGGTAAAAGAATAACAGTCAGTTTTTGATGTCTGCACTACAATTTGGGGATCTATGATAAAGGCCGGAAGATTGCTCCCTTCAGTGCTTTGTTAAGCCTGCATCCTAATGTACTCTTTGTACATGAAGGACTATCCCTGGTCAGCATTAGTGGGGCATGCTGTCCTTTCACAGTCCTGATGGAAAATGTCTATCTTGAAGCTCAAGAGACCTGCTTTGATCTCTTAATAATGCTAAGACCTTGGATTTCTCTGGACTTAGGTTTTCTTACCTGGGAAGTGGTTGTCTGTAAATGGATTAGACATGATCTAAAGTTATTCTAAGATTCTGGGCTTCTGTGATACTGAGTTGACTGTGATCCATATGGTTTTCTGGGATCTCCATACATCCAGACGTGGGAGTTGGGGAAACCAGTTCCTGAAGTCAGTGCAGTCAGAAAACATAAATTAGGGCTAAGCAGATAGTCTCTCTAGGAATCAAGCCCCTGGCTTTGAGGGGCTCTCAGGTTCTGATGGCCTGTGAATCTGATGGTAGATTAAACCTTTATCTTGACCTGATCTGTGATTTTTTCTCCCTGACTTCCCCCTTGGAATGGGTGGAATGAGGATGCAGAGAAAGATCTTAGAGATAAAATGATCTTGATATCTAAAATAAAACTACCTTTGTTTAATGTAAACAAAGGAAGAACTCTTTTTATCTTATTGACTCAGAAAAAAAGAAGACTAAATATTGTTAAGTTAAAAAAAACCAGTTTAAGAATCAACTTTTAAATGTTGATTATTTTGTATTAGTAAGAGGCTTCTCTATTTTTAATTAGAATGTAAATTGTTAATAAAGATTATTAAAAATTCAAACCATATGCCAAAGATATAAAATACAAGTTTTTTTCCATTTCCACAGTCAAGATTAACCCACTTTTGTATGCTTCCAGATATTTTAATATGCACAGATAAAAGTAGTGACTATATACACACATCTTTTTGCCTTAAAATGGAATTAAACTGTAAATACAATATGCAAGTTGCATTTTTTTAAGTTTAAATGTCACAACAAAGTATATGCTCATTTAAAAGCAACACTTGGATTTGTTTGTGTAGTTATGTGGATGTGTTAGATCATATATAAAAGCAGTAGCTCTGTGGACAGTGTCACTTTATAACACAGTTCATCTTTCTATTTTAGGAATATCAGTGAGTGAGGACTAGACATCTCAGTGTTACTTGCCCTGAACTTATACATAACCTGGGTCCCAGAATGAAGATAATCTTATTCTTTAAGGTAGCATTTTATTAGCTATTTTGATGAATAAATGTATACTCATTGTCAAGAAGCTAACATGTAACCCTTTCCTAATTCTATATTTAGACACATTTTTAACCTAATGCTTGTACAGGGAGTGTTTATTGTGTATTAGGCATAGTGTTAAACATGTTTTAATTTGAACATCTAACATAGGAAATATTATTATTATTACTATCCCATTGTGATACTTTATGATTTTTCTATAAAATAATCATATCATCTGCAACCAATGGGATTATTTCTTTGTTTTCAATCCTTATACCATTTTTAAAATTTTCCAACTTTATTGCACTGGCTAAGACTTCCATTGCACAAGTGAATGGAGTTGTGAGAGTAGACATGCTTTCCTTGACCTTGATCTTAGAGAAAATGCATTCAACATTTTACCATTAAAAATGATTTCAAGGGCTGGGATTGTGGCTCAGCAGTAGAGCACTTGCCTAGCACATGCGAGTTCCTGGGTTTGATCCTCAGCACCACATAAAAATAAATAAATAAAATAAAGATATTGTGTCCAATGACAACTAAAAAATAAATATAAAAAAACAAACCAAAAAAAAGATCAAACATGATTTCAATTATATATTGAGGAAATCTTTTATTTTTAATTTGCTGTTTTTTTATTATGTGAATATTATAAATTGCTTTTTCTAAATGTATAGATAAAATTCTATATGGCTTTTTTTCTTTTATTATGGTAATATTTCAAATTACATTGATTGATTTTTAGAAGTTAAAACAGTATTACATTCCTGAGATAAATTTGATCATAATACAAAAAGGATGATTGTTCTTATATATTACTAGCTTTTATTTGATAATATTCATTAAGGATATTTGTGTCTGTGTTTGTAAATAAAATCTGTGATTTTATTTTCTTATAGCATATTTATCAAATTTTAGTATCAGATTTATGTTGGTCTCAAAATGAGTTGGGAATTATTTCATCTTGCTCCATTTTCTAAAAAAGTTGTATAAGACTGGTATTACATTTTTCTTAAATGTTTGATAAAATTCACTGTGAAACTATTTATACTGGAGTTGTCTTTGTGGGAAGAATTTTGATAACTTTTTTTTCAATTTCTTTTGAAGGTTTGCAGCTATTAAGATTTTCACTTTCATCCTGTACCAATTTTGATTAATTGTATTTTTCAAGGAATTTGCCCATTTTACCTAACTTTTCAAATGTACTGACATAAACATGTTTGTTATACTTAATTATTGTTCTTTCAGTATATTAGGATGACTAGAGAACTCTCATATTTATTCGTTATGCTGATAATTTGTATTCCATTTAAAAATTTTTTTCTTGATCAGTCTAGCTAGGAATTTATTAAGTTTTTTTGGTCTAACATCCAGTTTTTGGCTTTCTTGATTTTTTTTCTATTGGTTTTCTATTTCATAAATGTCTTCCTTTTTTTAAAAAAATACTTCCTCTACTTACATTGGATTTAATTTCCTCTTTTTGTTTTTCTAGTTTTTAAGATGGAACCTTGAGCCATTGATTTTAGACCTTTTTTTCCTTTTTACCATACAATTTATTTTTACTATAAACTTTCCTCTAAGAATGGCTTTAACTGTGTCTGACAAATTTTGATGTATTGCATGTTTTGATTGTCATTCAGTTCAGAAATTTTGTATTTCCTCTAATTTCTTCTTTGACCCATAAGCTCTTTGGAAATGTATTGTCAACTTTCATATATTTTGAGTTTTCTAAGTATGCTCCTTCTATTACTTTTTAGTTGAGTTAAATTATAGTTAGAAAATATATCTTGTAGGATTCCAGTCTTTTAAAACTTACTGAGATTTGTTTACAGTACATCATATTTCTGTTTTGATGAATGTACCATATACATTTGAAAAGAAGGTATTCTGCAGTTGTGTGTAATGTTCAAAGTGTCAGTTAGGTCAATGTATAGTAATGTTCCAATCTTATATGTCCCCACTGATTTTTTGTCTTATTCTATCAATTTTTGAGATAGCAGTGTTAAAATATCCAACTAAAATTGTTGATTTTGTCTGTTTCTTCAATAATTCTGTCAGGTTTTGCTTTATAATTTTCTATTTTGTTCTTTCAGACGAATTATCTTTGTATCATTATAAAATGGTTCTCTTTATGCCTGATAATTGTCTTTGCCTTGTAATTTAATTCATATGATTTTGGGGATGAGTATTGAGGAGTTAACCCAGAGGCAATTTACCACTGAGCTACATACCCAATCCTTTTTATTTTTTATTTTTAGACAGGATCTCACCGAGTTGCTTAGGGCCTAGCTAAGTTGCTGTGGCTGGCCTCTAACTTGTGATCCTCCTGTCTCAGCCTCTCCAGCCACTGGGATTATAGGCATTTGCCACCATGCCCAGCTAATTCATATGATATTAACATAGCCATCACCACTTTCGTATACTTTCTCTTTTCCTGATACCTATTTTCCCAAGCTTTTATTTTCAAACTTTTTGTTTGTTTTTATTTATATAGTATAGAAAACATATGGATAAGTTTTGGTTTTTATCCATTCTGAAAAATTAAAGTGTTTAGTCCATTTACATTTAATATAATTATTTAACTGCTTGAATTTAGGTTTGCTATTTTTGTCATTTGCCTTTATTTTGTCCTATGTACATTTTATTCTTTTATCTTCCTTTCTTGTCTTATTTTGGATTAAATGAATATTTTTTAATATCCTTGTTTAGTTTGGTTTTCCAGGAAGAAAATACCAAGATAAAGATAAATGTGTAAGACATTTATTTGGCACAATGCCAACAAAAGACAAGAGGAGAAAGAACAAGAGTCTGAAACCTATTAAAGAAGGGGCAAAAGAAAGGAAGATAGTGTAGACAGTCTCAGACTGCACTGCAATTTTGAGAAGGTCTCTGCCAGCCTAGTGGAGGATACTTGTGTCAAGATTGCCAGTGGACAAGCTTTGCATTGGGCAGATATGGCCAAGTACTAGTATCCCTGCTAGCTCAGTCACTGGCTAAGTTTGAAGAACATAGCTTTGACTCATTCACAATGGATCCTAACGGGATTACAGTTGGATGCTCTCAACTACTGTATTCCTTACAGATGATTGGCAAGTTTCTTCTAGAAGAGAGACCCAAGTGGGAAAATTTCATGGCTGCCCCAAAGTCCACTCTAATTTTTCTATTGACTTTTTATTTGTTTCTCTGAATTAATTTTTAGTGGTTGTTCAGGTATCAGCACATGTTCTTGTAACTTTTCACATGGTACTTAGAATTAATATTATACTGGTTCATGTCAAATATTGAACCTAATGCCAGTATAGTTCCATTTACATTTCCCCCAAATTCTTTGTGCTATTCTTATCCTGTATATTGCTTCCATTTATTTCATAAACTCCACAAAACTGTGTTATGTATTTATTGGAATAGTTGTATGTCTTTTAAATACTTTAAAAAGAAGTGTGTGTGTGTGTGTGTGTGTGTGTGTGTGTGTCTTTTATATTTACCATTTCCAGTGATCCTCATTCTTTTATGTAGATCTAAATAACCATCTAAAGGTTAAAGTGTCGTTTACCTTTATTCTGGAGAACTCACTTCAATATTTTGAGTTAATGGTGACTAAGTATCTTAGACTTTTTTTTTTCTTTTCAAAGATGTCTTCATTTAGCCTGCATTGTCTAAGGATATTTTTGCCAGATACAGAATTCTAGGTTGATGTTTGTTTTCCTGTTGGCACTTTAAACGGATGATATATTCCATTATCTTCTAGCCTCCACTACTTTTGATAAGTTAGTGTAGTTTTCTTGTATGTAATAAGCTGCACCCCATCCCCATTTGCTTTCAAGATCCTCTTGTAATCTTTAAATTTTAGAACTTGGAATATGATGTGTTTTGGCATGTATTTATGTGTTGTTTTTTTTTTAATAATCTCCCTTGGGTTTGCTGAGGTTCTTGAATTGGTAAACATGTCTTCATTTTGAACCATATTTTGGAAAATTTGGGCCACTATTTTCCCTTCAAATATTTTTTTTTCTGCCTATTCTCTCTCTCCTCTTATCCTTCTGGGATACCAGTTAGTTACATATGTCTTAAACCTTATGCCATATATCCTACTGTTCACTAAATTTTTTGTCTGTTCTTCAGATTGAATAATTTCTACTATTTTATCTCCAAGTTCACTGACAAATTTTATTACTGTTTTTCCTGTATGCTGTTAGGTTTAGCCAATGGATTTTTTCAGCTATTATACTTTTTAATTTTAGCATTTCCATTTTCTGCTTTTCTACTGAGATTTCTTTAATGCCCATAAACATGGTTATAATAGCTGCTTTACACTAATTCTTGTTGTCTGCATTATCCCACAGTTGGTGGGACTCTGTGGACTACTTTTTTTGTTTGAGGATATGTTGTTACATTTTCCTGTTTCTTTGCGTATCTGATGATTTTGAAATTCACCTTGGACATTGTGAAGGATACATCATAGAGATTCTGAAATTCATCACATACTTTAGTTTTGATTTGCTGGTTTTGCAGGCAGTTAACTAACAGACAGTAGTAGAAATCTCTGTTGAGTTCCTTTCATGATAGCTGGGGTGCTTGGAGGACCCTCCATGCATATATTGTGTGTTAGTTTCCTTGTATAACAAAGTGCTTGACAATAACAACTTAAAGGAGAAAAGGTTTATTTTGGCTCACAGTTTCAGAGGTTTCAGTCTATGATTGACTGGCTTCATTGCTTTGGACCTCAGATGAGAGAGAAGCCAGTTTCCAAGGGCACAAACCTGAGACCCACTCCCTTCTACTAGGTCCCACCTCCTTTATTTTTTACCACCTCCCAATAATTCATTTAAATTATTCATCCAGAAAATGGATTAATCCACTGATGAGGTTAGAACGCTCATGAACCAATCACTTCCTTAAAGGGGGACACTTCATATCCAGACCATAACATAGTATTGGGATCAGTCAGAGATTTGATCCAATCTTATGTATTGAATTTGTGGCTATCTTTTCTCTGAAATCATCTCCCTCATTTTCCAGCTCCTGTCATCTTCCCAAACTCTGCTCACTGATTCCTTAGCTAGTAAGACATTAGGCTCCTGTATGAATAGGGCCATCTCAAGTCCCCTGGGACCTTCTAGTATATGAAAAACTATAAAAGCTGGATGATTCATTAAGTGCCATTCATCTAGGTACCATTGCCCCCTTTGGTTTCTACCTGTTCTTGGTTACTCTTTAGTGCCTTCTATCATACCAAACCATCTACAAGAGGGTTGGTATGATAGAAATGAGTTTTGAAATCAGAAATGGAACTCTATTCTTGCATTTAATAGGCTAATTTAACACACACACACACACACACACACACACACACACACACAGAGTTTAAGTCCCTTACCCAAAGTCACACAGTGGGTAAGTGGCAGAGCTGTGATATGAAGACCAGAGTCTTAGGATTTTTTCTAAGACAAGGTTTTGTGGTATAAATATTTGGCAATGAAGGGAAGTATAGGAAATATTATGAATCTTACGGTCACATCTCCTGATGTATTAGACTCACCTCTAGTACTCTTTGAATGCTTCAGGTAACTTTAAGTGTTTACATTATTTTATACCCAAGTTGATATATAGCTGCATTAAAGGATCATGCATTTTTTTTTATTAAATGCAACGTAGGTCTTTAATTTTGTAAAATCCCCTATTTTCATGGTCCTGTGATGTTCAACTTCTCAAGCCATCTTACTTAGAAACTGGTGAAGTTTGTCAAGTGGTTCATTCAGTGATTAAAATAAAGATAATTTTTGGAGGAGAGTAATATCAGTAGTAATGTAATTAAAGTATATGAGTGATTTCCTGAAGAAACTCAAAACCACAATTATGGGATAAATAGTGGACTTTATATGTAATTAGCTGATGGTAAGCCATAGATCTTAAAAGGACAACATTAGGCCCAGTTTGAGTAATACTTGTTTCAGAGTTTCTGCTCTGTTTTGATGGTTTCCCTTTTCCTAAGCCAGTTTGAATTAACATTCATCAAATGATTAATTTCATCTTATTCTCTTCCCCCTTGATTTCATTTTCACTTTGCATTTTTAGAGTGAAGCTTGCAAAGTCAGTATTGATTTTGCCATAAGGTGATATGTAGAGGAGTGAAATCTTATTCATACATGCTGCTTTTTTTTCCCCTCCACCAGTATTAGTGATTAAAACCAAGGGTATCTTATCACTGAGCTACATCCCCAGCCCTTTTGAAATTTTGAGACAAGGTCTTGCTAAGTTGCTGTGGCTGGCCTTGAACTTGTGATCCTCTTGTCTTAGCCTCCCAAGTAACTAGGATAACTCTGCGTCCAGCTTTGTATGTTACTTTTAAACCAAAGGAGAGGGCCTGTGTGTTAGCTTTTGGAATTCTCGTGGCATCCCAGACCAGTGCTCGGATACCATACTTGAGGGACTGGTTAGTAAAGAGCATGGATTCAATACCTGATTGATTGATCATTCTGAATCCCAGCCAGGCAGTTCTGGGAAGGTGGGCTTATCTTCTGAGTGAAATACAACCAAGTCCTTGAAGGCCATGATAAAGATTTTGGCTTTTATCCTAAGAGTAATGGGAAGCTATGCAGAGTTTTAAGCAGTCAAGTGACAAGCCCAGCTTTAAATTTTTAAAATAATTTCTCTGTTTGTGGAACAGTTCAGTATAACCAAGTTTCACAGTACAGACATTAATAAATATTTTTAAAGTTTATCCCAGGGACACAATCTAGAGGAACTGATACCTGGATAGTCTTCAAGCAGCCTTCCCAAGTTATATTTCTGCTGACTGAAATTTTTAAAAAGCTGAGAAGCAGTAAGTTTTAGATTGACTCTTTTTTTTGGAGGGAGGGGCATTGAAATTGGCTTTTTTTTTTTGGAAATGTGAATATTTTGCATTTCTGATAAGAGGTGTTTTTTAAAGGAAAAATTGCAGCAATTCAAATGTCCAGGGTTAGGGGATTTAATAATACAAAGCCGTTTTAAAAGGCGAGTCTAGCACTGGGGATGTAGCCGAGTGGCAGAGCACTTTCCTAGCATGTTCAAGGGCCTGGGTTCAGTCCCCAGTGCCAAAAAAAATGAGGGTGGTGGGGTGGGCAATTCTATATTTCATGCCTACAGGGAAATGGATATAATTTATTAATTTTAAAAATCAAAATTTTAAATGCAATAAACATGTTAAAATTGTGAAAACAATTATATTTTCTCTTAAAAATACACAAAAATACAAATGAAATAACATTTAATATTCACCAAACTCTGATGCTTAAAATGAGAACAGAAACCTAATATTTTTTCAGTAGCCATCATAGATCTGAGTTTAAAAGCATTGAGAGACTGCTAAGGCATAACATTTTTAAGAGATCAAAAACTTCCATATGAAAATATATTCTGATCTGTTTTCCCTTCCCAAACATTTGTGGAGACTAAGAAAATTTTAAACATGTCTTGGAGGAATTGACAGCTTACAAATTAAATACAGCCTTTAGCTCTTGTGTCAGCTGCTCATTGTTGACAGCAGGTTACAGCAAGGTTAATAATGATTTGTTTGAAGGATTTCCCCAAATTTTTATAGGATTTTGTGCTTCTTGTGTGCAACCTGCAAAATCGTAGCACTCAAAATAGTGCTCATTAAATTAAGCACTTAAGCATACAGATGTCCACCAAAGATTGGTAGAAAAAGAAGATATTTCTCAGAAAAAAATGAATCACTAAAGGTGAACTGCATTCAGGGTAGTAAGTGCAGTATCAAGTTGCTCTGTTTTTGTCAAGTGTCGATTCTGAATTCTAGGCTGAAAATCTGGTAGATGACAGCTCTTGAGTATTTCCCGAAGCCAGCTACTGTTTTAGGGCATAAATCGTAAATATACCTTTGAACTAAGGCAGTCTCACTGGACCTCTCCCTTTGCCACTCTGACTTCCAGTCTCAATGGGATATTGAAGGGGAGGCTCGATAGAATAAACAGTGGAATCCTTGTCCGGGAATGAGCGCCTGGCAATTGTTTCATGGAAAACAGGGAGGGGTGGGGGACAACAACCCTGCTCTGTTCACTGGCTCTTTAATTTAGATTACCAATGATAAAGCCGGGGCTACGGCTAAAGAAAGGTAGGATGCATACGCAGAAACATTAGTGCTAATATGCTGCAGAAAGACAAGATAAATCAGTCCAGCTCTCATACATCACTAAGGGAGAAGCGGATTGCAACTTGACCATGTGCCTGAGTAGTCCCACCAGTGAGAAGAGCAGAACATGGATTAAAAACACCTAGAATGTACCCTTAGGGCTACTGCTGTGTTGGACCTGGGAGAAGTGTCTGGTGTAAGTTTCAGCTTGTTTTATCCATGTATGTACCAGTGTGTTCACATCCAGGGAGCGAGCTCGTTTCTCTTCTTGTGTGTTCACGGAAGTCTCAAGCAGTTTGTTTACAGTAGTAGACTTCATTTTGTATAAATGTAATACCAACCTAATAAAGTTCTTAACAGAGGACAGTTTAGCCCAGTGTTTATCCAGGAGAGAAATATGAGCAAGTGATGACTGTCATTACTGTCTGTAGGAAGCCTGTGGGTGAGATTCTGTTTTGTTTTGTGTTTTATTTTACCGGGAAGCAGGGACTAGAGGGGGTAGATTTTTAAGTTAAAAACTCAGTTATTTTGCTCGTCTTTTTTTAAAAAAATGTATGTGTCACCCAGTATCTCACTCCTCCTGTGGTCTTTTGTTTTGAAAACTGTGTTTGATTATGTGAGCCAGACTGCTCGAAACGCATTATATTTTATGACTGGGATGTTTGTATTGTTTCATATCTGTTATTAGACAAAATAATCATAAAGGGTGTTTTCTATGGACCTTTTTATATTCCAAAATTAAGTACAGATGGTAATTTCCAGCAGTTTTAAAAATTTGTCAATTATTTAATTTAGCATCACTTAAGCATCTGCACAAGGAGAAAGCTGAGATGGTACAGAAACTGAATGAGCATTGATTGCTAGTCTGAATTGCATCTTGAAAGTTTTTGCCTCAAATCTCTGATTTCACAGTTTATTTTTACCAAATTAGATTATCATATTTCACTATCGAGACTGTGAATGGGTGGAACTCTTTCGAATATCCTACATTTCCCATCAGAACAGAGCTGAACGCGCCTGCTGATTGTTACTCGGAGGGAAATTCTCATGCCGGCTCACCGAGAAGATTGCTTAAATAATGCATGGGCAGGAGTGAGGCAAGATGGAATTTATGGCCCAGACACTGAGATCAGGCTTTTGTTCAGAGGAGAGACTATTTAAGTGTGAGCATAGAACATACACCAGGCTCCAGAGGACGGGTGTAACTGAATGAAATTAGTGACCACATGATGCTGTCCACATGCTATTTCAAAACAAGCCTTTAAGTGGCCCGTTGAGCCTATCCTGTGGTTGGTGGGAGGGAGAAGGGGGAACTTAAAGTGCCAATTGGAAACAGAATCCCCTGACTGAAAATTCCATGGGACAGACACAGAGTGAATGTTCTACAGGGAGGGGGGTGGCCCTAGAGAGACCGGATGTGAGGCTGATGAAATGCATTGTGGCAGTCTCCTTAGGAGAGAATAAACCTTGACCAAACTGCAGAATTCTATAGTCTATGTCTTCCATCTTGTCCTAATTAGAGGACTATGTCTGCTGAATCCTAATCTCTCTAATTGTTGATAGAGCAGGCATGTGATTTGCTATAAATACACATGAGCATTCATTTCTGAAATAATGGCTGTTGCCAAATATATTAGACCAACAGGAGTGCTGGACTGGGGAAGCTGTGCTGAATAGTTGAGTTTTGGAGGTAATGGACCAGTTGAGAATCATTGCACAGCTGGGCCAGCAGCTGTACCCAGTGCTCTGTCAAGTTTGGCCTCTAATTTCCTTGAACTTGTCCTTGTTTGCCAAAATGATGAACGTAGCAAGAACTTGTTTTAACTGAGCCCGCTGCAAGTGGAAAAAAGACCCTTTCCAAGGAGTCTTTGCCAAAGTGTGTAGTCAAGAGCAGCAGTGGCCAAATGTGGTATTGATTAGGGAAGGGAAGTTTGAATAATCATAAAAATGAAAACCAAAGGCACTAAGTTGAAGGATGAGGTAAGCTGGCAGGAGACCAGAATACATTAAAAGGCAGAGTGTTGGGTCATCGCTGTCCTAACTAAAGGACATATGGAAAAACCCCGTAATAATATCCAGCAATAATTATCTTGTAGTTAGAAAAAAAAATAGTCCTGTGAATTGGAAGGCAGCCCAGTAATCCCAAAGCCTTTTTTCCTAACAGTGTATTTGTTCTGATATTCTTTGGGTCTGGGTCAGAAGGAAGCATCAGAGTGTGTTCTATTAAGAAGCATCCTATGACCAAACTATGCAATTAGTGGCTAAGGGCAGCAAGGGCTCCCCTCCATTTCCTGATCCCTACTTGAGTAAGAATTTATCTAGCACTTACTGTATACTGAGATACATACTCTAACCAGCTAGAATAAAATCTGAGAGCCTACACTTGCATTTATACTTCTTTTTCATGAATTCCATCTGTTGAAACCATCGGCCTTGATGTGGTTCCCCAACTCTAAAGAACTTAATTACAGAATCCTTGCTAGGTGAATACTGTATTTTCCTGTCACTCAGGACGTCCTCCCTCTTCACACTTGAGGGCCAGTGACTCCAGCACTTGCAAGATAGGGAATTTGGGACTACGCACTTAACTTCTGGGAGAGCCAGTTTTCTCATTTGTGAAATGGAGAAAGTGATCCTCGTCTTTCAGGCACATGAGGACTCTGAGGGAAGGTGTGCCTGGGTATGAGGAGATGTTTTCCTGCCTACCCAGGATGGAAGGAGTACCATGTACCCTGTGGACAGAGCCTGTGAGAGAGCATAGGAAGTGGGGTGAGGACACAATAAAAGAGCAGAGGTGGCAGCAAAGCTGGCTTGGTGGGTGTAGTGGTACCTTGATAAGAGCGTGACCTGAGATAGGATGGCACCAGAGGGGAGGAGGAGTGAAGGATGAGCCTGAAGCCTGTCTCAAAGGGGAAGATCATGCACGCTGGGCCAGTTAAAGTAGAGCAAAGAAGAACAAGTAAAGAACAGAGAGCTAGGATGGAGAGGCAAAAGACCCAGAGTATGGTCATGGCAAGGTACGCTTTTGTGTCCATAGGTGTGCATGTGTTCTTCAAAAATAAAAAAACCTAAAGCAATGAAGTCTTTCAGAGACCAATAAGCCAAGAAAACAGAAGAGGGAAGAAGAAATCAGAGTGCTCTAGTTAACTTATGGAAAAGGAACAGGGAAAAAAAATCAATAATAAACCAATAATGCAGGGATGGTGCTGACAATAGAGTGAGAATTCAAAGGCATTGCTTAAAATGGCAAATCTATGTTTGGAGTTTTTCCCAGACAAGACCCACAATCATCAAATAATAAGGCTCTTCTGCAGTCTCGGAACTTATTTAAGTTTTCCTGAGTTTTAAAAAAAAAAATGCCACTGAAGGGATACAAATAGTGTCAGGGTTGGGAATAAAAAGAGCATGAGGAATGGAAATTCTCAAAATAGCATGTTTTAAAAGAGGAAACAGGAGCCAAAAGATGGCTGGTTGACCCTGCAAAACATTAACCATTCATTATTATTTGTTGGAAGGTTTAGAAACTGTTATTCCCTAAATAGCTTATTGTGATTTTTAAGGAATTCTAAACAAGAATCAAAAGCATACCATATCCCCAACTGACAAATAGGTGGTGGTCCAAAAGTGCATTTGTAAGTCCTTCTTAGGAACAGTGTTGTAAACATCTTCAGTCTACTTTTCAAAGGGCTACTCAACCCATCCTACAGCAGAAGTCTATCACATACATTTTCATAAAAAATTAATAGCAGAAATACTTTTAATGTTAATAATTAAAATATCAGTCTTAGCCATCAGGATAGAAAATGTTTTGAATGCTAGTGTTTAGGGAAACGCAGGCTCATTACAAGATGATGTGGTCTGTGACTACCTTAAAATTCACATCTACCTTCTTTGTCTTTGACTTCTTTGATTTTGAAATATAAGGATTTCTTGATCCTTAGTTCAGGCATGTTGTAGATTCTACCTTTAGCAATACCTGCCATGATTAGGATTGTTCTCACAAAAATAGAAAAAGGAAAGGGAATGAGTTTGGGAGGAAAGGGCAGAGAGAGAGTTAGGGGGTACCTGAGGCGGCTAGGGCAAGTAAAAAGCTGAGCTGGTTTAAAGGGTGAATGGGAAAGAGACAGATTGATGGGAAATTAAGGGAGCTTGGAACATTGAAAACAAGAGTAAATAAGAGAGTATATATATATGGAAAGAATATTGGGTCTAATGACTCCTGGACAAGCCACCAGGGGGTGCTTACCACCTGAAGTTGAAGTTGAACTTGTGTGACAGGTAGACCCATGGACCTGTGACTTTTTTTTGTTACTGGGGATTGAACCCAGGGGTACTTCACCACTGAGCCACATCCTCAGCCCTTTTTGTATTTTATTTAGAGTCAGGGTCTCGCTGAGTTGCTAAGGCTGGCTTTGAATTCATGATCCTCCTGCCTTAGCCTCCCGAGCCACTCCTGGGACCTTTTTAACCTCTCCTAGGTCTCCCTGGCCTTCACTTCCTTCCCTATTCAGTTTGGATACCGTAGCCTATCATTTCAACGACTCCTTTCCCCAATATTATCAGTTCTCTCATTTATTCACTCGATTAAAGTATATGAAGTGGTTACACAGCACTTAGAAATGAGCCCAACAGACCTGTGCTGCTCTTGGCACCTTCCAGGTCAAACCCAAGCCTTACTCTGTCCGGTTGTGTGCTCTTTCCTGTCTCTAGCCCTGCTGCTGGGGAAATGCCTACCACTGCCCAGTTTGATGTCCTGGTAAATTTAACCCCTCCGGCTCCAGAGAACCAGTTTAACTCAGTGATTTTATGTGTTTTCCTAGAAGCTCTTCCCATTCTCCCTAATACACATTTCAAGATTTTCCTGCTCGCATCAAGTCCTTGACCAGATCACCTGTCCCCTCGTTTTCCCGCAGACAGTCTCACCTCTTATGGTGCCACCAGGTCATAACCCAAATAAAGCCAACCACTTCGAGGACCAAAATCAAGATTTCTGAAAGTCATCTTTACACATCTTTCTCTCCCAATCTAGTTCCTCCTGGCAACTATCCTGTGTTTTCTGCCTCCTGTCCATCTCCCCTGCCGCCGTTCTAATTCACCTCATTTCTTACTCTCAGTCCTCTCTGGGCAGAGCAAACTAGCCTGTCTTGGTGCCTGTCAATTTCCTCCACCTCTTACCTCCAGCAGCACAAGTCACAGACAGTTGAACAAACAGATCATCCTTTTCCTGAGTAAGGGGAGGAAGGCGTAGTGAATATTGGCAATTATAAATATATTTAAAAATGTTTTTCCATTTGTACTCATTTGTTCCCCTTCCCTTGAGTTAAAATAGTTTTGTTTTTTTTTTTCTTCTTCTCCTGAGATGGCTCCGCCTGGGTTCTGGTTCCCATTCACTCCATCTTCTTGGCATGCTTGCTTTAGCACAATTCCTCCTATTCCTGTGATCTTCACTTTTTTATCTTTAGAGGATCCTTCTCACCAGAGTGACAGGGCCAGCAGCCACTCCCATCTTCACACAAAACAAAGCAAAGCCTTCGTCTTCCCTGGTACCCTTCATCTTCTGACTTCATCTCCCCTTCTACAAACTTTGGAATCATCTGTACTTGTTGTGTCCTTTTCTTCTCTGTCCAGCCACTCCATGGACTCCCCATAGCTAAAGTCATCCTCTGCCTCCTCATCTGGATTGTGAAACACAGTCTCAGTCCTTCACCTTGTTATGGTATTTGACTTTGTGGAAACCTCCTGCCTCCTGAAACTTCATTTTCCTAACATTTCCTTGTGCTTTCTTATTTCTTGGTATCTTCCTCCTGCCTCCTGAAATTTCATTTTCCTAACATTTCTTTGTGCTTTCTTATTTCTTGGTATCTTTTGGCTTATTATTATTATTATTATTATTATTATTATTATGTGTGTGTGTGTTTGTGGGGGGGATGCTGGGGACTGAACCCAGGACTTGTGCATGCAAGGCAAGCACTCTATCAACTGAGCTATATCCCCAGCCCCTGGCTTATCTTCTTTATATGCTATTAAATATAGATGATATTTAGGACCCGTTGTCTTTTCAGGCTCTGGGAGAGTAAGGAGGGTTTCCCATCCGTTCCTGTGGCTTCTGTTAATATTTACATTCTCTTGATTCCCAACTGGGGTTACCCCTAGGTCTCACTTTGGGAAGTAAAGGTGAGGCTCTCTTCTGTTTCAGGATTCAAATGGGGAAAACAAAGGTTAGATCTCTTTCTCTGTTTTTTTTTTTCTTTTTTAAAATATAGTATAAACTGCATGGAATTTTTCCTTTTAATTAAGCCAAAGTTTTAGAATGCTAAAGTCTACCTCAAATATGATTATTAAAAAGGAAAAAGATTCTTTGACTTTTCTGCACTTGGGATTTTTTAAAAAATTAGATACTCTATTTTAAAAAGCTGGCTTTGTGTCCTTCAAGTGTTTGAATATCTTTGGGATAACTGAATTATCCTACAGGTGCTATGGAAAACACATTGTTTAACATTTTAACCTGCACTGCAAAGGCAAAGGGAAATGAGTTGGTTTTATTTGTGGTCAGAGGAATCATCCAAAAGAAGAGACTCTTAACCTTGAGCATGAAGGTCCAAGAAGACATTCCTTTGCTTATCTAAACAGACCTCATCATCTGAAATAGACCTCTATCCCTTTGAAATTGGAAGTGATTGCAAGATTCTCTTATTATTCAGCACTCTGTGAGTAAAATGGGTGAATGGCTGAGGGTATTGTTGGTTTTTATAACAAAATTATGATGAAAGAGCCGGATCTATTGGCCTTGTCCAGTTTCATTCTGATCAAATAGGCACAGACTGATGTTCATCCAGGCCAATCTGTCATGGTAAAGGGGCAGTGTTTAAGACTTTGTTTTGAACTTTTGAGCCGTAACTACATGTTGGAAAAGTTCCATGAGATGGAAGTGACACAGAAGAAGTCTAATGATTTGAGTTAGAAAAAGGACGTGTTATGTTGCTTATTTAGCCACTTTTGTGGAATATAGAATAGATTTCAACTTTCAAGAGAGAAATAGATCATGTTTCATAAATTCATATCATGTAACACCTAAATTAATCCACATTTTAACTGTTAATCAATGACAGAGCAACTGGAGAAGGTGTGACATGCTCCAATTGTTGGGCTCCTAGCATCCAGGCATGCAATTGTATTTTGAATAGATTGGAATCATATGAGCAGATTATTGGACCACCTAACAAAACAGGCATCTTTGTAATCAATGTCTGAAATGATAAAAACATGAATTAAGTAGTTTTCGATCAATATTATTCACACAGCTCATATCCTTAATGATAATGCTTAACTGAAAGAAAGACCTTTGCTTCAAGGTTCATTTGCGATCCACAGAGAACTCTAAATTTGTTTTGACGTCCCAGTGCTTCTAGAAAATACAGTCCTGTGTTTCATTTTGTGGAATTAGAGTGAGTGGCCTGCAAAATCACATGCTCCTGTATAGCATAGACCACCCCTACTTTTTCGTTCTAAGTTTTTTTCTTTAATTTTTTTTTTTTTTTGGATGGTGCTGGGAATTGAACCCAAGCTCTTTTGCATACTGAACAGGTATTCTACCCCTAAACTATTCTAAGTTTTAACATTTTTAACCTATACTGCAGCCCCATTCTAACTTTTAATAATAGAAAATATAATGGGGAAGGATCTGTGGTGTGGAGGATGGAGAAGAGCCATGTGTAATCTCTGCTGTTAGTTGTGCTTGTGCCCTCTGTAGAGGTGTGTCTATCAGAGATCCAGACAGTGGAGACAGAGCTGTCATCTGAACCTTGACACTACTTGCTAATTCAGAGACAGAATTAAGTGGGGTTCTATAGTTTTTCCTTCTCTAAAAGGAGAATGTAGAACTTTTAAAGCACTCTTCAATTCTCAAATGCAATGGTAGAACAAATGTACATCTCTGTGCAGTCTCATTTGGAGCCTGGTAGCAGGTGAAGCCTGCCACCATGGTCTTCCCAAAATGCAGGTGTCAAGGCAAATCCATCACCAGCCTTGGCCCTTTCTGCAGTGGATTGGTGTCGAACTTTAAAGAGAGGTAGCTCATCTCCACTGCATACCATTTCCCACAAAATTTATCAAAATTTCAAAATAAGGCCTGTGATGTTCAGCTCTTTCTAGGCCTCTGGTAAGGATGGCAGTTCTTCCAGAGACCTGAACAATGAAGTAATCACTCCCCTCTGTCGTTTTGCCTTGAGAACTAACTGGAAACCTCCATGGTAGTTTCTGAGCTTTGTTCGGAAGTTGGATAATAGGTTCCTGGTTGACCATTTTGCCAAATCCATACAACAACTGAGAGCTTGTCCTAAATTTGAATAAGCCAGAGGCTATATTATCCTATTCCTAATCAACCATAGTTCACAGCAGAAAACTAAGGCCTTTAATTTTATTTTGTCATTTTGGAGGCGCAAGAAACATATATATATAATTCCCAAGCTCATAGTATTAGCCAACCAGAATCTTAATCAGAAGCCAAAGACTCTGAGTCAAAGAACAAAACTGAATCCCCACCACCACTAGAATTGAATCTCTAGAATGATTCATTTCCTTATCTTAAAATGTGAATATTAATCTTTACCTCATGGGGTTGTCAGGTGGCCTCAGTGAGATAACACAGGGAAATTCTTTATAAACAGCCATGTTCTATTAAAATAAAAAGTTTGTCTTGATAAAAACCAAGCAAACCCACAAGCTTGAGGCCCTGATAAACTCTTGCTTATTGTGTGCTTTTGAATAGAAAACATTTTTTAAAAACCCTAATATATATTTTAATGAATAAGTTTGAAGATTTTAAAGTAATATATTGAAAATCTTTTTGCTATAAGTTATTTCCCAATGGGTAATTTTATGCCTGTATATTTTGAGTAAAATAATAGAAAGCACAGGAGGCCCAATGTCTTGAATAGAATTAATGCTAAATTTTGTGTATTGAAAAATCACAGATGGAAAATCAGCCTCCGATATTTAGGTTTCTTCACCCATGTGACTGCGTGGGGAATGTGGCACTGGGAGTGTTTTTTAGCTCAGTCTCCAAGCCATCCCAGCCCTCACTGAATTTGGATGATTTTCATTATGCTGAACCATATCAAATTGCTTATAGTGTGTTTGTTTATCTGCTCTGTCTGAAACAGACATCTGGAAAGCTGGGATTGTATCTGATCTCTAGACTGAAGTCCAGAAGTCGAAGCTCAGACAATGTAAAATATAAAATGTAAACATAAAATGTCTTTCTATGCATGCTGTAGACACTATGGCTGACATCCTTCATGGAGACCTATGCTGGGGACATCGCAGGAACTTGATAGTAGGGAAACCCTGAGGGTGGCTCCTCACTTCAAGGGAGTATTCAGCTCAAACAAGAGGCAAGCTGGGCCAGTGGGCGCCCTGGCTGTGCTGCATCAGCCCAAGTCACCTCATTCCTGGGCCCCTCTGCTGCTGTTACCACTGTCTGGTTACTACCATGTTGGCTTGCAGATTACCCAGTTTGGGGGTAATCCTGGGGTGTTTGGGGTATTCCTCTTGCACCACTTCCTATGCCTTTTTAATTTTAATCCATAGTAGGAATATGTTTTACATCTGACTTACTCTCAGTGTTTGACACTGTATTGCATATATACATACCTGACATATACATATATCTACCTACCTAGATCTATATGTCTTTCCAAGCCAGTTCCCAGTTTTGAGAAGCTGTCTATCAATCATGTTCTTCAGAGTCTGAGGACTTAATAAAACTTAGAGACTTTTATGCTTCATGAGAGAAGGAAAAATGCCTGCTCAATCTTGAAGCTTTTTATCCGTTAAGCAGCTGCAGCCTATGTCAGTTTATATCAGGATTTGTTTTCCTGTGCATGGTTTTGAGAAGCCACAACCTTGCAGATGAGCCCCAGAATGGAACTGTGGCTTCAGTAGCAAAGTTCTGAAATCCATATAATATAATATAATATAATATAATATAATATAATATAATATAATATAATATAAGTGGTCATGGCTTCTTCCAGTTGCTATAGAATGGTTTAGCTTAACCATGAATATTGCCAGCAATCTACAGCTATGCACATGGATATAGGCAGGTGAGGTTATTTATCTTTATGTCTGTTTCCTAGTTCTAAGATGATTTTATCATTTAATCTTGTCTACAGGTCAAGGTAAATTTATCAAAAACCCTGTGTAGAGCCATCACATTGAGTGTAGACAATGGATTATGTTAGTGGAATCGGCAGTTGGGGAATTTGGGGTATTGATCAAAACTTTTGAAATGTGTTGAAAAAAGTTTTAGTACCTTTCATTCATTTCTAAAATTTGGTGTAAAGCTGCGTATTTATTTCTATTAGAATTGAGAAAATAAACAATTGATTATTCAGATAACCTGCTTTAGTGTGGCTTCCTCTCTGCTTTAATATAGAGACTTACATTTTCGAGTGGAAAAAAGGAGTCAGTTCCTTTTTCCTGCAGGGCTTCATCATTTTCACCCTGCACAATCATCTCTGAAACCCTTCTGATCGGTAGTTACAGAGGCAGTAGGCTTTCTTGTTCAGGTGAATTCATAATGGATTCAGAATGTGGTTCAAAAAGAAAACTGTGCATTAGCTTGACTTATTCTTTCACTGATTTTTGAGGTGTAGAGGCCCTTGGCGTGTGTTTTGATGGGTGTTGGCATGCTGTCTGCGGGTGAGAGAGCTGGCTTCAGTGAAATATGCCAGTCATAGGAAATGTCCTTCTGAGAACTCAGAGAAATGCCTGGCAGAGTCCAGGGTTAGGTAGAGTGCCCCAGAGGACCAGTCACGAAATCTGAATGATTTCTTTTGGCCTCTGACCATTGTATATCCTTGAGTAAATCACTTAACTTCTCCCTGCAGAGGCTTTCTGTTGTCAAATGAAAATAAGTCTGAGGTCCTACCCCTAGGACCTTTGACATCTGAGGGGCCCTAGTTAAAAAATAAATAAACAAAAGGAAAAGAAGGCCTCCATTTCCTGGATCTCATCAACAGGGGTATTATAAATTTTGGCAAAAGGAGACTAATTTGTGTTGTGCTGAAGTTAATTCTAAAGAGGAGCGATGACAGTATTTTGAGATGACAGCCCCCTTGAAACAAGCAAATGACCATCCAAGGCAAATATACGTGAACACCAGGAAGAGTCTGGGCGTTGTATCACAGTTAGAGCAAGTGCTTATTAGCCTGTGTGAATCCTGGCACCAAAACAAACATACAAACTAAAACATCCCCCCAAACCAAAGTAAGTTCTTCAGATGGAAAAACCACTCATTAAGAAGCATCTATATTCTAGACTTCTTCTTTGCTTTTACCTGATTATTTAATCCTCCCACTAGTGCTGGGTGGCAGTTGGTTATTGTCCTATTTATAATTCTATGGATAATGAAACTGAAGCACAGAGAAGTTAGCCAACCTGCCAGCTCAGATGCTATCATTTTGAATCTCATCTGGGAAGATGAAAAGCTGAGCAAATATATACAATTCTTCTCCGTCCAGCCTCCCAAACAGCAGCGGTGCAGACCCCATGTCACTTCAGGTCTGCGGTGACGATGGACAGCTCAGACTGCCTGGAACCATCGACTGCCTGTTACTTGGGTGAATTAGTCAAATGCAATTGATTGTTATAATACACCACCAGCTTCAGAGATATAATCAGCCTCCTTAATTGAAGAAGCTACTTTAAGGGACAGTATGTAAATCACTGAATACAAAGTCCAATCTTTTTTTTTTTTTCCTCACAGTGAATACAGCGCGTCTATGATCCTATCCTCAATATACAACCAGACAAGAGAGACATGGCTAGAATTTTTTTCATGATCCCTACCAAAACCTCAGTTTGGGGGTTATTGCATACATGTGCATTTAAGATTACAATTAAAATATAAGATCATTTATTAAAGAACATTTTTTAAACTTTTTTATTTGTACATTTTAGATATACATGGCAGTAGAGTGTATTTTGACATGTTGTACATACATGAAGCGTAACTGCCCATTCCTGGGGTTGTACATGATGTGGAGTTACACTGGACATGTATTCATATATGAACATAGGAAAGTGATGTCTGATTCATTCTGCTGTCTTTCCTATTCCCATCCCCTCTCCATTCCCTTCACCCCCCAGCCCTTGTCTAATCCAGTGACCTTCTGTTCTTCCCTCACCCTCTTATTGCATGTTGGCATCTGCATATCATAGAGAACATTTGGCCTTTGGTTTTTTGGAGGGATTGGCTTATTTCACTTAGCTTGATAGTCTCTAGTTTCCATCCATTTACCAGCAAAATACCACAATTTTATTCTTCTTTATGGCTGAATAATATTCCATTGTGTATATATGCCACATTTTCTTTATCCATTCATCTATTGAAGGACACCTAGATTGGTTCCATAGCTAAGTTATTGTGAATTGAGCTGCTATAAACATTGATGTGGCTGCATCACTGTAGTATGCTGATTTTAAGTCTTTTGGGTATATGCTGAGGAGTGGGATAACAGTGCCAAATGGTCTTTCATTTCAAGTTTTTAAAGAACATTTTGATAGCTAAGACATCTCAGCTGTCACCCATTGTCACAACCTTGGCAGTGTATTGAGGCTATGTGGTATATAGAAAATACAAGAGCAGCTCCAGGTCTTTCTTCCTTGCTCTTTCAGCTGCTGCTGTCTTTCCTTTTTTGGGGTGTGTGGGAGGGTACCAGGATTGAACTCAGGGGCACTCGACCCCTGAGCCACATCCCCTGCCCTATTTTGTATTTTATTTAGAGACAGGGTCTCATTGAGTTGTTTAGCACCTCACTTTAGCTGAGGCTGGTTTTGAACTTGTGATCCTCCTGCCTCAGTCTCCCAAGCTGCTGGGAATACAGGTGTGCACCATTATACCCAGCTGTGTCTTTTCTAATTCAACAGTGACATATAATCATTTTGCAC
The DNA here is from genome assembly GCF_001458135.2 of Marmota marmota marmota. Lineage (NCBI taxonomy): Eukaryota > Metazoa > Chordata > Mammalia > Rodentia > Sciuridae > Marmota > Marmota marmota. The sequence goes on from NW_026000037.1 coordinate 59,143,857, forward strand.
AAACTAAAAATGTGTACAAATGAAATGATTCATATAAAAATTTCTTATTTGTTGCCATTGTGTTTAAAGAAACAAGTTTAGAGTGCAGTCTAAGATCTTGGTGATAAGCTGTTCCTTGCTAGAGCTGAGCCTGGCTCTTTTCACCTTGCTGGAGTGTGGCATCAACCAGAACCCAAACCCCTCTACAACTGGGCTGACCTCTCAGATCAGAGAACTCTCCTTTCTTCCCTTGCTGTGTACACCCTGAGAAACACCCAGCCAAATGCTCTGAAGCCCTTTCTCCACTGCTGCTCCTAAGCTCCTGGAGAGGGGTGAATATGAATCTCCTAATTGTTGGAAAGATGGTGCTGTGTAACTCCAGCATACTCAAAGTCTGTTATACGAATAGATCCTCAATATTTTTTTGTTCTCTTGCTCAAAGATGATTGCTAAGAATAGAGGCAAATAGACTTTAAGAAACTTTGTCTGTGACCCTCCGTGACTCAGCCAGCATTACTAATTTGCTGTGGGAGTCAGGCTTTGAATCTGTTAGAACAAATTACTGAAGTTAGTGCTCTTTGCATTAGAATCTGCACTTTGGGTGAATTAATTCTGCACCCACCTGGTGTGAAAAACAAAGCATAAGGTTAGGGAGGCAGAGAACTAAGAACTAGAGATGAAGGAAGTGATGTGGTCAGTTTTGCTTCATCATTTTGTCTAGATCTTTCTGACCTCCTTTTCTATCAAGGCTTCCTCCACAAGTCTTTTCTTCCCTTCCTCCCATTCACCCCTGAAGTGATAATCCCTAGTTGCTGATGGACCCACTCACATCCTCACCTCTGCCTCACCTGGAGACAATCTCGCATCCACATGAGGTTATATCCAGAGGCATTCTGGGGGTCTTGCTGCAGGAGACCTATTTCTAGCCTGTTCATTTCTAGAAAGGAATAAAACTGCAGGTTGGGCTCATGGCGACGTTCCAGATTGCAGTGTGATTATTCCTGTGGTTGATATCCTCCGAGGGAGGTGGTTAATAGTTGTGGGCAAGAAAGCTCAAGAAAGGGAGGGCAGATCTCAGTGAGGGCCATCTGAATGTTCTTCTAGACAGTGATGGCAGATAAAGCAGCTAGACTAATTCAGAAACACGTCTGGATGAGAAGTCTTGTGCACATTTCCTACTAAAGGAAAAGGGGGAAAATATTTTATTAGTCAGCAAGGAAAGACCACTAGCTAGAAAAATGGGCAAACAGTATGAGCAATTCACAAAGAAAGAAATACAAATGATTAATAAATATGCAAATATCACTAGCAGTCATAAAAACATAAATGAAGGCAACAAGTAGGTATGCTTTTCTACCCATCAGATTGACAGGAATGAAGTAGTTGATAAATACCCAGGGTTGGGGAAGCTGTGCAGACACAGGTGCACTCAGGCTCTGGTCGTGGGGTGCAGATATCAATCCCATTTTGTAGCTGACTCGGTACTATTTATCAAAATTTTAGAACACGCTTACCATTTGGCCAAACAATTCTTAGTCATCTATCCTCTGGAAATGCACACATTCATGAAGATATATGTTTAAGAACTAACTGTCTTTGTGGCATTGTTTGTAATAGCGAACTATTAGAAAACCCCTGACTATCCAGCAGAATGGTGTCCCCCAAAAGCTCATGTGGGAGAAAATGCAAGAACATTCAGAGGTGACATAACTGGGTTAGGAGAGCCTTAACCCAATCAGTGAATTAATCCCCTGATAGAGATTAACTGAGTGGTAACTAAAGGTGGGTAGGTGTGGCTGGCAGAGGTGGGTCACTGTGGGCATGCCTTTGGGGTATATGTTTGGTGAGCTGAGCTTAGTCTGTCTCTCTCTGCTTCCTGATCATCATGCAAACTGCTTCCCTCCACCATACTCTTTCGCCATGTTGTTTTGCCTTACCTTGAGCCCCAAGGAATGGAGCCAGCTATCTATGGACTGATATCTCTGAAACTGTGAGCCCCTAAATAAACTTTTCCTCCTCTACAATTGTTCTGGTCAGTTTTTAAATCACAGCCGTGAAAACATTGACTAAAACAATTTTCAGCTTGAAATACAATAAAGCTGTTTAAAAAGTTGAGAGATAAGTGTACATCAGGGTATGGAAAGCTCTTCAAAGATTGTTGTGAATTCAAGAACAGAAAGCTCTGGGACAATGCATATTCGTATGATTCCATTTATTGGAAAATCAACCTAAAGCCATAGATCTATATATCCTTAGATGTGTGGTAAGTGCACAGAAAGTTATGAAATATTATAAGCTAAACTGTTAACTGTGGCAGAAGGAGAGGAATTGGAGAGAGGGGTGAAGTAGGTTTTCTAAGTTTTTACTCTGCATATTTCTGACCTTTGACTTTTGTGCACTAAGAATGAATTAATGGGTTATTTGTATAATTCACTAAATATATACAAAAATAGGAAAGTTGCAGTTTAGTTTTCTGGGAAAAGCATTCTGAATTGCTTCCCATGGAGACTGTTCAGGAAACCAAAGGTGGGTGTAATGGAAGATTTTCCCTTTTTATTTTTGGTTGTGGTTGGTTTATTTATATAATGAAGCTTGAGAAAGGTTTTTCCCCTATACTTTTCGGGAAACATACCTGCATTGCCCACAGATGAGGTGGACCTGTACACAGCTATCCAAGGCAGACACTTAACTTGCAGATTGAAGCAGGTGGGAAATCTCATGCCCACCCATGACTGGCCCAGAGAGGCCATCGTTAAACATGGTTAAGCGCAAAATGTTACTCAGGTCCTACTCTTGTGCCCCTTCCCTACTGCCCCCCAGAGCATTTGATGGCCTTGGAGCTCAGTGCCCAGGGAATCCTAGGGAGGCCCGGGGCTCTGATTAGTTTCAGTAGAGATGAGTCTCTGTAAAAGTCCCTTCTCAGGGCTTCAAACCACCAGGCATAACATTTGCATCTCCCTTGACTCCAAAATTACCTGGTCCACATTGTGCAGTGATTAATTGCTTATGTGCCCCTGACATCTCTTCTAGTACCTTTCTTTGGACAGGAGTTGTATTTTGTCCATCTCTGTCTTTCCAGAACCCAGTACAATGCCTGACATACAGTCGATGCTCAAGAAATGACTGTTGAGTGAATAATAAAATATCTGAATTTGAAACAAATTGAATTTTAAATGAACTTTTGAAAACCAGGGATTTTCTGTGGTTGGTTATAAGGGAAAGGCCCAGAAGCATGGTAGTTTTAAAAAATGGTACAATGAAAATGTAAACTATATGGTCAGTTTGGTTCAGCGTATAAGCTTTGGAGTTCATAGCTGGTGACTTGGCAAGTTCCTTAACCTGCATAGACCTCAGTTTCCTCCTCTGTAAAATATAAGTAGCATAAATAATCTGTTACAGGGCTGATTGTTCAGATTTAGTGAGATAAGGAATGCAGCTTTCACAACGGGGCCTGGCACACAGAGGAGTTCATTCACTGCTATTCTTAACAAGTGTTGTCCAGGACCTTCAGGACATGCATTATTCTATGTAGCCGAGTTGTCTGAATATCCCTTTAAACACCAAGTGTATCTTTTTTAACTAACTTCGAGATACAAAGTTAAATATGGATTCTATGTTCTGAAACAATATAATGAGCACCTTAATTTGCAGCTCAGGAACATTATCCTAAGCAGCAATTATTGTCCAGTGCATAACACAGAAATACTGCCTGAGCTTACAGAGGTGTGGGCGGGTGTCGCGCTTTCCTGCTACTCTGACTTTTGAGTTCTTACCTCTTACCTTTCTTAAGGGTCACCTGTCGATTTTTATTATTCTCCATGGTCTGTGTTTAGTATGTTCTTTCATCATTATAATTTTCTTTTTTATTATGCTGTGCTCTTGGTAATCAGACAACCATGCATGTTGTAATTGTGGATAGTAAGAGTGACTTGATGAGGGTCATTCTGAGCTCACTAATGAATAAAGTAAATGATTTTTTGCAATTTTCATGTTGGTTAGGTTCTCTCCTATTTGACATCAAATTCCAAATATTTAACACAGATGAAGCCTTACTGTGCACAAAACAGTCTTATTCTATTTTCTGTTCTACGGTTCTAACTCGAATGCAGTTTGGGGTGAAACTTGGGATGGGGCTATCACTTCTAGCACTTGCTCTAACCAGACGGAAGCAGCCTGTGCTCCTGGGCTTAACACTGGGTCCAAGTCCTGGGTCTGCTACGTAGTTATTATGTGAGCTCAGTTCTTCTCCTCCATGGAAAATAAGACTGGCTCTTGGTTGTGAATAGGGCTTAAATGAGTTAGTCTATGTCAGTATAAGTGAATGTGCTTTATTAATTATAAAATGCTAAAATTTTATTATGAGCATTATATTACTCCAACATGTTTATAGTTTTATTTTTATTGTACTTCTGAGGATCTGAATTGAGAGAGAATTCTATACAAGTCTTATCAGAGAATTCATCAGTGGCCTTTAAATGAAGAACCTTCACTTGAGACATTTCATAAACCATCACGAAGCTGCTGTCTGATGGGTGATGAAGCAGGGTGGGGCATGGGAAACAAAAAAAAATGCTACCCTGTGGGGTTCTTTGAGCTTAGAAGAGGGAGAGAAAAAAAAAACCAACTCCTTTCCTACTAGATTTTGCCAGTTAGCTCTTTTATACTCACAGGTGGGAAAACATTAAAATGAATATGTGGTATGTCCATGGGTTTTTTAATAGGGGACTGCTGATAATTAAGTAGAAACAGTATTTTTCTTCTAAATTTATATTAAACCTTGCAAATTAAATTGTTTATTTCTGCACTAACCATCTGTCCTGGTGTTCACAGTATGAAATGTCTTGTGATTATTTAGTAATGTTCTTTTTCTCATTTTGAAATTTGGTTTAGCAGATATCTTCCCCCTGTGCCCCTCTAGCATCTCTTTCTAACCTCCTTAGACTTCTAAGTCCTCCTTAGTCCACCTGAAATTAATTCCTCTCTGCAGTGCTGTGTCCTCTGGGGCTAACTGGCCCTGTGGATGCCTGGATTAAGGATCCAGTCTTGCCTTCATTATACAGTTAATGGGCTCCACTCAGGCGCTGTTGAATGGAGTGTGGGAACTTTAGAGACACCGAGGATGAAAATTCATGAGTCTGAAAGGCAAGGAGGCTAAATTTCAACCACAGAGTTTAAAACGCAGTCTGAGAAGCCATGGGGACCAGCAAGGAGGAGGCTGTGTGTCATGAGGGAGGCAAGTGGAATTTAGAATCTCAAGGTCTGTGTCTCTATCTTGACTTTCAACTGTGCGAGTCACTCAGCACTGGGCAGGTGACTTCATCCCTGAGACTCGGTCTCTTCACCGGTGAAAGTGAGGAAAATATCTATTCTGTCTGCCTCATGAAGTTGAGTAAAGCTCAAATGAGGTAGTCTGTGTAAGCGCTGTAAGATTTTAAGGTGCCAGTGTCCTCCTGCTCATTGTCATCGTCATTGCCATCACCATACTAACTGTTGTTAGGAAGACATGCTGGATCCAAGAATTCTAAAGTACTGTCTACTTCGAGCATCAAGGGGTTTTCTTGGTTTTAATTAATTCCCAATCAAATCATTGCAGGCGCTCATGTTTTATCATGAAATTCTGAATTTGTCCATTGCTGATCTTGCAAGGGTGAAATCAGGTGGGAATCAATGATCAGGAACATGGTTGGATGCCAGGTTTAAAGCAGTATGCTCAATATATGTGAGATATATATATATCGGAGCCTGGGTACCTGTCTTGGATGAACATTTGCAAACTCAACCCTGGGGATAGACCTTTTCTACCAATAAATCGAGAACATTCCTATCAGAGATGGACGGGAGACTCTTGAAGGAAAGACCAGTTCACTGATCATATGTGATGGAGGAGAGAAAAGGAGCCTAATGGACATTAGCTGCTAATGAACAATGATGCTGCTGGGGGAATCCCTGAAGTTTCACCCAGATCTTTTACTCTCCTAGATGATGTTTGCAGGAAAGGTGGGTCACCAGTCATGTCTGCGAGTGGACTTAAGCCACAGTGTCTACTCAAGTGAACCCAGCAAAGCCCAGCCTAAGCCTAACTTCAAGAAGTGTGACAGTGAGATACAAAATATGGTTTGGAAGAAGGCAAGAGCATCGAGTCCTTCCTTGCCTTGTATTTAGCTTAGCAAAAAGAACAAACCATGTGTCCGAGTCATTTTTGAGTAAGGAAGGGGAGAAATGATACATGCGGTCAGTGAAATAATTGGACTCATGGAGTTGGGCCAGCAGCTGTGGTATCAGACCAATTTTTGTCTTCATCGATTAGGTTTCTTCTAGTAACTAAACTGTTGCCACAGCAATTTTGCTACAACAGTGACCTGTGATCACAGTGTTTAAATTCCACTAACGCCGTGTACCTCCACCCCGGGACCAGGGAGCTGACGGTGAGCTGTTAAAATGTATGAAGCGGTTCCTCCCTGGGAGGCCGCTCCGACAGCAGAGGCTCCAAGTTGGAAGCCATGAAATCGGTTTGAAATATTTTACCTTCAGATACAAAACCTTAATCTCATGTTGACCTTGGACTGTTATTTGGGTAACCGGTACTTTTATTCCCCATTTACAGCAGGGAGGTAGATTGGTTAGAAAACCTGTGTTTGCAGTCATTAGTGTCCGTGTGTCGGAGCCTGGGTACCTGTCTTGGATGAACATTTGCAACAGCGGTACCCTTGGTACCCACGGGGGATCCCGTTCCCTTATGTAAAATAGTGTCAGTAGTGTTCGTATAGACTTACCCATGTCCTCCCATGTACTTGAAAGGAAATCATCTCTGGTTTACTTATAATACCTAACTCCAAGTAAATGCCTACATGCTATCATTTAGAGGATGACAAGAAAAAAAGCCCACGTGTCTTTAGTGCAGATGCAGTTTTTTTTTTTTTTCCTAAGTTGTTTTGATTGTTGGTTGATTGAGTCTGCGAATATCCAACCACGGATCCAGAGGTTCCACTGTACTGAATTTGACTGAAAGATTCAGTTTTGCTTAAAGAAACTTATCTGAGATCATTTCTGGCTTTCTTATGCTATGTGGCAGGTAGTGCTTTTGAATTCATGTTTTATCCAGGTAGAGTTCCAGAAATAATCCCTTTTTTAAAAAAAATAGATTTTGCAACATTTTTTTTAATAACTTCATTTATTTATTTGGTGCTCAGGATCAAACCAAATGTCTCACATGTGCCAGGCAAATGCTCTACCCCTGAGCCACAATCCCAGCCCTAGATGTAATCCCTCTTCTGTGGGAATTCTGGGCTTGCCTTTGTGCCATCCCTGCTCTGTCCTTACCATATCCTAAGGGGCAGGGTTGGTTCAGCCAGTTCACACTTAGGTGCCCCAAAGAGCGTTTAAGGCTTGTTCTGAGTGATCTTTTTCTGTGCTCTTTCAGTTGCTTAATAATTTGAACATGTTCCTTGTGATATGGTATTAAATTTTTTAGATAAAATACCCACAAAAGGGTTGGGGATGTAGCTCATTGGTAGAGTGCTTGCCTAGCATGTGTGAGGTCTTGGATTTAATCCCCAGTACAGCGAAAAAGAGAAAGTGAAACGTACTTCAGCTTTTCAAACTTCAGTCTTTGATCAAAGAAAGGAGGTTATTTAAGAAGTGTTGACAGTGTTTGAAAATCATTTGCATTTTTCTTGACTTATTTACTTTCTGATGAAACAGAAAGGTTAGTTGCAAAAAGCTGTATTAATGCCTTATCATATATATCTGCACATGTCTGAATTATCAGCAGCTCCATGGACTGTCCCCTGCACCCAGAAAGCCTCCCACCACTAGCGTCAGTGTCTCTATTGTTGCCAGAGGGTTTTCACTACCAAAGGTTTTTCACAGCCTGAGAGCCAGCATGCAGGTGTCCAGGATTTGACATTCCCTGGTACATTCCATACAGTTCCTCACTGGCTCTCCAGCAGGACACAGTCCCAGTGACCGACAGTAGTATTGACTTTTTTCTGTCCCCTGACTCAGTTTCCCCCTCCCTTGCACAGGATTCCTGAGATCCCAAATATGTTCCCTGCAACTCAAGATCTGGTCACCTAGTCTCCTATTGGTGGAACCCTTCTTAGACAGAATTATTCTCTGAACTGCTGGTTTAGGTTCCCAGCTAGTTTGTCTATATGAACTTTTGCCACCAGCATCTCTGAATTTGTTAGAAATGCAGATTGAGCTGACGAGTGGTACACACGTGTAGTCCCAGTGGTTAGGGAAGCTGAAGCAGGAGGATCGTGAGTTCAAGCCAGCCTCAGCAACTTAGCAAGGCCCTAAGCAACTTAGTGAGATCCTGTCTCAAAATAACATATTTTTAAAAGGGCTGGGAATGTGGCTCAGTGGTTAAGTGCCCCTGGGTTCAATCCCTGGCACCAAAAAAAGAAAAAAAAGAGAAAAAGAAAGAAAGAAAGGTGCCGCAGTCCGGCTACAGCAGAATAATCAGGGGGGTGACGAATAACTTGTGTACGTTGATACAGCAGGAGTGGAAGCCGTTTATTGCAGGACAGGAGCAGTATTTATACATTCCACACAGCTTATCTAATTAGCATAAACTAGATACATCAGTCAACCAATCAGGAATCTCTACACTTAATGGCTCGGTTTTGTTACTTCTCAAACCACTCCCTCTGGCATTTTGCCAGGCACCATCCAGACTTGTTTACAACTCTAACATTCCCCTGGCAAAATGCCAGGTGTTATTTTGACTTGTTTACAGACTCTAACAGAAAGGAAAAGAAAGAAATGCAGATTGATCAAGTCTTGAAGACTCTAATGGTCTCCTCTTACCTTAGAATGGAATCCATGGTCCCGATGCACCCATTGGTACCCTTGTGTGACCTGACAGCTCTTGCCCTTTAGTGACATTGGAGACCTCACAGCAGCCCGCAGGGATCCTCTCCATTCTTCAGTATTCCTTACCTCCACTCCTCTGCTGGCCTTTCTTCCTCTCTTATTTCTAGCTCCCTTCAGGCAGAGTTCAGGCCCTCAAACATGTTCCTAGAGATCTCTGGGCTTTGCTTCTTAGAGCTTTGCATATCTGACCTATTTTCAATTGTGTGTTTAATGTCTCCTTTGCTCTACACCAGGGATCTACAAACAGCTACACTTTTATTAGAACTCTGCCATAGCCAGTCTTCCCCACGTTGTCATCTCTGGCTGCTCTCAGGCTGAGACTGCAGGGTGGAGTGTTCGCAAGAGACCATGTGGCTCACAAAGTCTAAATGCAAACTAGGCTTTTCAACAAAAGTTTGCTGACCCATTCCTAGAGTGTGAACTCTTTTGAGAGCCACACATCTTGTTCACTGTTGTGCTGAGCATCTTTGTCCCTGACAAAGCAGACATAATATAAATGTTATTTTACTATCTAACTTGAAACGGTTTCCATGAACTTTGCCTTTCTTTTTTCCTAATTTTTTGCTCCTGTCTTGTGAAATGTGTCTGTGCAGGTGGCAGTGCTGTTCATAGCAAGAAAACATTCCTTGATCTGCATGTACTGCCTCACAGTGCTTTATCAGCTCAAGTTCTTACCATTGTGGAAATGTTTGCAAGTTTTATAAGCAATGCTTTTACTGAAGAGAGAGATTTTACTTTTTCTGATTTAAAATTTTTGGTCAGATGTTTCAGTCTAAGTGGGATATGATGCACTAGGCAAAATGTTTTCCAGATGGAAAAGAACCCCATTTCTACATTTATTTGGAAAAAAAAAACATTCCCAAGCTAGATTCAATCTGAGGAAATGCAGAAAGATAACTGCTCTTATTTTAATGATTCAAAGTGAGAAAATGTTTATGCTTTCTGCTATTACTTTTAACACTCAGGTTGTATCATATCATCACATTTTTTTTTTAATTTAAAAAAAGTCTTAATATTCCCCAAGTCCCTCTGCAGTGCCTATAGGAACTTCTATACTCTGGTTTCCAGATGACCTTTATGATCACCTCCTGCTATGCTCAAGGGCAGGGGCTGTGAGAGTATCACCATTGGACCAAATACAGACTGCTGCCTGTTTTTGTAAATAAAGTCTTATTGCAATACAGCCACATTCATTTATTTACATATTATTTTTGCCTGATTTTGTGTTGTAAGTATGGAAGTGAATAGCTGCAAGTAATGCTGTAGGCCTACAAAACCTATGCTATTTACTCACCGACCCTTTACAAAAAATGATGCTGATCTCTGCTTTAGAAAGGCTGCTATGGGGTTGGTTTGTCCTACAGAGGTTCATGTACTAGATGCTTGATCCTCAGAGTGGTGGTGTTGGGGTGATAGAACCTTAAGAGGTGGGGCCTGGTCAAAGGAAACTAGGTCACTAGGGCTCCCCCCATGGATGGATTAATGTGCCTCTGGGCATGAGTGAGGTCTGGCAGGAGTGGATTCGTTTCTGAGGGTGCAAGTTGATGTAAACAGGTTGGCCAGGGCCCTCACTGCCCCCTTGCTTATACACATGTTGCTTCTACCTGTAGCTGGTTCTCTTTCTGCTTCTCCATCATCTTCTGGGGCAACTCAGCAGGTCCTCACCAGGAGACTCATCCATGCCATCTGGAACTTTCAGTCTCCAGAATCGTGAGCCAAATAAACATGTTTTCTTTCCAAACTACCAGGCTGAGGTATTTTGATACGGTGACACAAATCGAGCTAAGACAAAGTCCCTTCTGTTGAACTGTGCCCATTTGTTCTCACCTTTTCCTCTGCATGCCAAACCTTTTCATGCACCTGAGCCTTTGTATGTCCTACTGCCTCTGGCTGGAAGGCCACTCTCCCCTATCCCCCCTTAGGAAGCACCTCCTGCAGACTCTCAAGGCCCTGCTTGGTTTCATCTTCTTTGTAAAACTTTTGAATTCCTCCAGATGTATTTTCCCCCCTCCTCTGGGCTCCCTTAGCACTTTGTACAGATGTGTATCAAAGAGCTTATCATCACTATTAGTATTATAATGCCTAATTTTGTGTTTATCTCCTAATACAACGTAAGCTGCAGAGGATCGGGTTCTACATCTGTAATGTAGCTTCTTCATGCATCATCCAGGTGCCTGGAACTAAGTGGGTGTTCAAGAAGTGGCTGATTAATATTAGAATGTTGAATGCATTCACCAGTACCCAAGGCAGAGCGAATATCAGAGATATATACGGCAATCAGAGGAATTATGGAATTCTTTACTGTAAAGGACTTGGGAGTGTTTTCAGTCCTATTTCTCCCCCTGTCCTGCTGTCCTGCCATCTTATAGATGGAAAGAAAACTGAGGCTAAAGGGAGGGTCTTGGAAGATGCCTAAGAGATGGGTACCCAGCTCTCCTAAATCTCAGTTAACTGCCCTTTCCATTGTACAGCATAGAAATTCTTCTGGGGATTGACTAGACACAGTGTGTTGCCTGGAGTGTGATCAGTAAAATTGTTCATCCTCAGTTCCTCAATGGAGGAAGCAGGATATTTTTTGATGGACTGATCTCCAGGGATAGGAAGCAGATCAGAGAATTTTAGCGTATGCTTCAGCTTTCATATACAGCCAAATAAACAAGCTGATTTTCTATATCCCTTAATTTTTCCTTTTGGAAAATAAGGATAAATCTCAGCCCCCAAGATTGTCTCTACCTTATCGGTAAACCTGAATAGATCTGAATCTCTGGGGCTGGGGTTGTGGTTCAGCAGCAAAATGCTTGCCTAGCCTATGTGAGGCACTGAGTTCAATTCTCAGCACTGCATATAAATAAATAAAATGAAGGCCTGCTGACAACTAAAAAAGATATTTTTTAAAAAATCTGAATCTCTGAAGCTGCTTTGAATCCATAATTTTTTTTCTCTCTCTCTTTTTGTTTTTGTGATTATCAGCCTGGTGACCTGTCTTGTTATAAGCAACTTGATATTTTTTTCTCTGTTTTATGGAAGGTTGAATTTAAAAATGGAAAGCATCATTTGTTCAAGAGTTTCCCGTATCCATCGGAGTGGTAGTGATGTCATGTTGCTAGAGCCAGTTAACTGCTGGAAGCTTCATGGTCTCCACTTGTCTAATGGGAAGCATTTGACCTGGCGAAGAGCCCAAATGTCCATCTTCCTGGGGCTGGCAGCCACTTATGGGGTCATAAAGATGAGCTTTAATCGACTTCCCAGACACCTCTCCACTGAGGGAATAGAGTGCAGAAGAGGAAAGCAACGTGTGTGTGCTGATGAGCAATGGCTGAGGTTGATAGGTGGTTTGAATGTCACTTTAAATACAGGAAAATCTCATTTATCATTTCAAAGATGAAAGATTTAAATGCAAACTTACAAACTAGACCCTCTCTATAGTTAAAAGTTGCATTTTAAGAGTCTCAGCACTCATTTTTTTTTCCTTATAAAGAGCTGGAAGAGGTCATATGACATTGTGTTCTTTCAAGTTAGTGGGCTTTTAACATCTTTTTGGCATGTTTTATAAAGAAAGAAATCCATTTTTGCTGGATTTCAAGTCTTGGCAATAAATACTTCTGTAGAGTAATAATGTCAGCAAAGAGGTCTTGTTTGCTTACAAACAGATTTCAATTGTTTAGAGTCCAAATTATGCCCTGTTGCTGGAAACATGGGCAGTATTTGGTCTCTGTTCATAGAGCTACTTTGTAATTAGGATCGCATCCAAATAACAAATGTCTCTTCTCCCATGGAGGTCATTGCAACTTGCAATTCCTATTGACAGAAGATGGTTTTACAAGATGACATCTATACCCAAGGATAAGTTTTAATCAAATACACACCCCGCCCCCCC